>NC_092215.1:43326975-43329540 GCF_043381705.1 Parasteatoda tepidariorum
ATATATATATACACATCTTCTTAGCACTCAAATTTATGGCCAATTTGTTTTTTTTTTCTTTTTTCTTCGAAATTTTGCTTACTCCCCTCCATATCTGAGAGATCAGGGATCCACATATGTAAAAAAATTGCATGTTTAATCAAAGTACGTTTTTGCGTCTGATTTCATAAATAGTTAGCAGTAATTAATTAGCATATTTGAGGTCACCCTCTGAAGTCATTAAGTTTGACACTTAGTTCGTCAAAATCTGAACATTCGAATTAAAACGTTAAACGTAAGAGCATTTTATAGTGCTATTTCGTTAATACACCTTATTCCTTAAATGCAACGGATTAAAACATTAAACGTAAAATCTTTTTATAGTAATATTTCACTAATACAATTTGTTTACTTTTATACAGAAAATTAAAACTTTAAGTGTTAGACTTTTTTCGAAATATAAAATAAATACATTTTATTTTCCCTAATATAACAGATTTCTGCCTTTTATTTCGAATTTTACATTAACAAGAAAATTATGTACTCTTATAATTGAAAATTTAACTTTTTAGTATAATAATTCGATGCATTTCTTTTCAGTGCAATAATTCGATACATTAAAAGAAAAATAAATTCTTGAAAGCATTTCTACAAATATCACCCTAGAGACGATGTTTTTAGTATGACATAATTTGATTTGGACATAAGTTACTATACGAAAGTGCTGAGTCCGTTTTAACTTAAAAGACATTTCTACTTCTTTCCGCTTTTACTTAAAGTCTTTTGAAACAGAGTAAAGCTTTTGGGAAATGAAGAATAATTCAAACATCTTTTTTAATTCATTGTATGTAACACGCTTTATTGCTTAGAAATATAATCAAAGAAAAATATATTTACCACCGTAAACAAAAATGGAATTTTTCTTCTTGGAATTCTTTTCTTATTTAGACAATCTATATTTTTTAAAATCCAATCTATATAAATTGTTTTAAAAGGTTTTTTAATTCACAGCAATAATTTCAGTTTTTTACTCTATTTTATGTGTTATAAAAAGCTTATGTTTCCTGTATGTAAATCGGTCGCAAACTAATATCAAAAACTCGCTCACTAGCGAATTTTGATATTGTTAATACCTTCGCACACAGTAAACTTCCTATTTTTGAAACATTTAAACAGATATCAAAAAATTATAATTTTGAAGAAATTACTTTTGTTATTCATATTTTAATGCTATAAAATAGGTTTTCTGACAACTTATAGCTGATAAAATAAGTCCTTAAGACAATATAATGATACACCACATTTGAATATTGAACGCAATTTTAAGAGCTTTTTCAAAAGCAAAAACAACTTCGTGATTTTTTTGTAGATGTTTTGTGTATTGTGTAGTAGTAATTCCTGAAACTTGTAACTATCCGAATACAATATCAAAGATAATTTTAACTGTCCCTATCAAAAAAAAATGTGGCTTATTGCCGCAAGCCTTTATTGTTGGTATTCAGATAAACTACAAATAAAAGGAAATAATAAAAAAAAATCTGATTAAATACAATGCATAGCTAATCGATTTATCTATCACTTTTATTTTGAAAAATAATTGATTATGAGACCTTAATCAGCATTTGAAATATTATGGATTAAATATTATATTATATTATACCATATTAATACTACAAATTTTTTGTATCCCTAGCTTCCAAAAACCTTTGTTAGCTGCAAAGATTTTGTTTAAAAAAACACAAAAAATATGAATCTAAATTAGCAGTTATACTATATATCTCCAAAATTAGAGCCAGTAATTAAATACTTTCAAAAACTTGACGATTAAAAATATGTGCCATAACAAATTCTTCTTTACGTCAGCATCATTTTAATTTAAGTATACTGAAGTGAATATACTTTTTAGATTATTAAATATTTAAATCATCCCTTTAGTATAAAAATATAAGTTGATGATGATGAATGAGTTAAGACAACGGCAGCTTCTTCTTTACTCAAAACCTATTATGAAATATGACATAAAGCAATAATTTTTAAGTTTTTTATATGTTTTGATACACTTCCTAGTTTTGCAGAAGATTAAAATAAATAGAGTTACATTGTTTTAACATTTAAGGTGGTATCAAAACTTTTGTTATAGGATCTTTATAAATTTAATTTAAAATGATTTTCCTAACATTACATAGAAATTAGCTATAAAAAGTCTGATGAGTAAAATTTGTAACAAATTTAAGAAAGCTCTCCTTAAAAAACTTTAAAGGTGGTACTAAAATTAAGACAAAATCTTGCATTCTTAGCACCACAGTATTTTAATAAATGCAAGGTATATTGACCCCTTAACAGTAACATATATTTCACAAAAATGGAAAATGTTTTTGACTGTTTAATTTTGCTCTTTATATTATTATAAAAGTTAATTTTAAGAAATTTTTTGACGGGGGAAAAATATAACTTTCTGTTGCTGGTGTGACAATAATTAAGAGTAAAATTAAATTCTCTAACCATTTGAAGCAAAAATTAGTGAGCACTTTTCTGCGGGCAAAAACTCTAGCTGTCAGTTTATATATATATATATATATATATATA
>NC_092215.1:43329923-43345849 GCF_043381705.1 Parasteatoda tepidariorum
TATGGATTCACCTGAGGAAACAGTTTTTGTTTTAATTTCTAAAAAAGAAAGTGATCATATTATATGTATATATAACAGATTAAAAGTTAAGCATTTTTCTACCACTTATTTATTTTCAAAATTACCCCGGGAAGCAAATTATTTGTTGCACATATACAAATATTTGATCTTGCCTAATTCGGATGTGAGGATTTCAAATCTGAAATATATTTTGCTAATTAAGCTACACATTTCTTTAAAATAACATTTTTAGTCTGTTATTAGTCAAAATGTGCAAGTTTAAGAACGTAATTATATAACAGAGGGTCTAGTAAATGTTACGACAAACTTCCAGGAAAGTTCGGATACATCATGGAAATCTATGTCCGGATCGTACTTGACTAGGGTGTGATTCTCTATTATGATCTATTCAGAATCACACGAAGAAAGAGTTCATAATAAGGTAGTAGCTCCCCAGTAGCGCTAGACCAGTATTTACCAACTGGCGGACCGCGGGCCGCATCCGGCCCACGAAACCTTTTTTGTGGCCCGCGAACTAAAATGTATTAGCTGTCGTTTTTTTTGCGAACAATTTTCGTGAAAAACCTACATGGGTTTCAAGTGCTTTTCTTTCGTTTAAAAAAACCTAATTTCTTCGTTTCCGTGAAATTTAACATACCAACGGAGCAAAAAAATTTATTTCTCAGGTTTTGCATCCAAGAAAATATTTATTCAAATACAAAAATAATCGTGTACGTTGCTCTTTTTTATTTCGCTTTTTTGTATTTTGGGAATATAATTTAGCATGAGCGTATCAGAAATTTTCTCGAAGAAATTCTCCCATATAACTTTTTGAAACCACTCAATTTAGACGAATTTATTTACATTTGTAAATTTTAAAACGCGTAAAAGAGAGAATTAATATCATGCTTTTTTTAAATTCATTGAATTGAATATCGCATGAGCGGGGGAAAAAAATTTGATTTCAGATGCTTGAAAAAATTTTTTGTTGCTATAATTCCTAATAAGTCGAAAAAAATGATAATTTATCACAGAATTAAATTTAAAAGAAGAAGAAAAATCTTGTCACTAAGTTTCTGATTAAGAGAAGATTGAAAATGATACGTAACAAGCATTATTTGTAATGCTTGTTATTTTGCTTTTTAATATTAAAAAAAAAACATTGATAAAAATCTGACAGCAATATTTAATGTTCCTTCAAACATAAAAACAGTCCTATATACAATTTTGATAAAGTTGTGGCCCGCCATTTGACTGGTGTTTTTAATTGCGGCCCCCGACCACATGTAAGTTGGAAACCTCTGTGCTAGACGACACTTTCAAGCATGGGTTCCTATCAAATTTTAATCCTGATGATGTGCCCTAACTCCCCTAGAAGTTTGCTGAAATAATTACGCGACCCCCTGTTATATATAATGCTTTTAAACTTATACATTTCAACAAAAATTAGTCTAAAAATTTCCTTTAAATAAAAGCTGTAGAGAGGAACCGATTGCCGAGATACGATCGTATGTGTTAAAAAATCTCTTAGAACAGGAAACAGCAGCAACAACATTGCCCTCAGTTTTACCCATAGCTGCCACCTTGTAGGACCATTGAGTGCATTTCTTCTGAACAACAGCAGTTAAACTTAGTTTTTAAAATTTCAAAAAATAACTATTTTCTCCACCATGATAAATCAATAATTCAAGCATATTATATTTAAAATTCGCCTTCTAGATTTGGTTTAGTTTTTAATATCACACTAGAGCTACCACAATGACTAATTAGCCGCGATCTGGGATTCACCCTTATGATCTGACGACAATACTGACAAATAAGCATTCTATAGTGATATTAACTATGACAATTTAGATCGGAGGATTAATATACATAAAGAAAGAAAATGGCTAAAAATAGGTTCCTACGGGAAATAGTTTCCTTTCGAAGTAAAAAAAAAATTCTAATTTATGAATCACTGTTTCCATGTGTAATACTGAAACTGATAACATACCAATTCCTGTATGATATTGGATGTTCATTATGTGGTTGTGTTTCAATCGCATTATGAAACTTGTATTGTTGCATAAATGTTGCATTTGTGTTTCCAAAACGTGTTCATGAACGTTAAATCTGTAGTATTTCATGACCAATGACATGATTATAGAAATCTGATCAGCATTGCGCATAAGCCTCCTTTACTTCCCAGATAAGCTGGTATCAATTGTTCTAAAGCTGAGCGGGCTTCAAATAGTCACTAAAGATGGAAACCTGGCTCTGAACCTTTAAATGTTGAACTTTCGCTGCTTATTGTTTCTCATAAGGTGTTTTCCTTGGTTATGTATGCAGAGACTATTCTTTATGAACCAACATGAACTTACAGGAACTTATATGTAAGTATATGAACTTAAATATAGGTATACGTTTAAATTACTTGCATTTAGTGCTGGGCAAAATTCTTTTAATTCTAATTGATTAAAATATAAATACATTATCCTTACTACCACTAGGAAAAATATTTTCTGAAAGTTCTGTGTATTTGGAGTTACAGTGTATGGCTAAAGTTTCCTACTCAATCATTACTATATTGAAATTATTATATTTATAAATGCCATTGCGATTTCCTAGTAACTTTTTTGTTAGAGAACCAAACTTTTCAAAAAAAAACTACATTATTTTTATTTTTCATTTTATTTTCTGACAGCTTTTAGTGTGTAAAAGATTGCGCAGAAATAATTTTCTGAAACAAAACTTTCAGAAGAGTTAGAGTGCATTAGTGGTATGTAGTACCGCGCAGCACTTATAAAGTTTCAAATTTCAATCACGTTTTCCAAAAAAAAAAATTTTTTTTCAACTTCGTCCCCATCGATACATCAGATACTCTCCAAATAATATTTTGTTTTATGTCATTTTTGGTAGTAATCAAGTTCGCTATAATGCAATTAAGATTTTAATATTTTTTATATTTGCTCATTTAATGATCTTGCAAATATATTTGCTTCCTATATCTGCATGAAAAAAATGGAAGTTCGTAGAATCTCTTCACTCAAGTGCCTATGGGGCGTCAATTATATCATACTTTTAATATTTTAGTCCTTAAAATAAACAAAAAAAAATTCTAATTCAATTTTCGATTCGAATGTGTAGAAATAGATATTTTACATTCATTTTTAATCATTATACAAGTAGTGATTTTACAACATGTTAAAATTAAAAGGGTTAGTACAAAAAAACATTTTTAAATTTAGAAGTATAATTTACCATTTTTTTAAATTTCTCGTAAGTTTCTTAGTTATAATTAAGATGTCATCCATGTATTAGGGAAAATTTTATATATATATATTTTTAATATATATTTTAATAGGAATGGAAATATTATTAAAAATTAATAATTCACAGATTCATTCGAAAGAAATATACATTTTATAATATTTAAACTGGGATGAACTGAGAGTAGACTTTGGCTTACTTTGAGATGTCTTGTCACTAAGTTTTTGTCTATAAGATTTAATAATAGTTATCAAAGAATATTTTATAAAAGATTATAAGCACGTAGAAACTTTCCTGTTTAACCAAGTCCACAGAATTGGAGATCAAAATGAGCTACATGTGGCATAGAGCAGAACTCTCTACCTATGGCAGCACCATTAGCGTGTGGAGAGTCATAAGAGAAGAAAGTATGTTAATTTCTGTCTTGATTTTCAAATAAATTAAAAATTTTCAAGCTAGGAAACTATGTGGAACTGAAAACTACATTGAACATAGTTCTAAAAGAAAGTGTCTGGAAATTTTAAACAATATTTTTGATAATAAAGTACGAAAAATATTAAGAAAGGAAAAATTATTGTTGTACAGTGCAAAAAGAAGGATATTACCCTGAATTACTTTCGTTCTCATGATCGGATTTTCACGTACTAAGTGACAACCTTAATGGTTCTTGGGGGTGACCTCAAATATGTTAATTATTTAGTGCTAACTATAAATTAAATTACGAAATCTGACACAAAAACGTACTTTTAGAGAAAGTATATATTTTTAATAATACTTTCTACATTAATAATATTTATTTTTTTAAATATATGCACTTTTTTTTTTTTGGATTCTTCACTTTCAAAATGAAGGGGTGTAGCCGTAATCTGGGAAATATAATCGCCTAGATTGAACTGAGGGCATGCGCTATCGGACCACGTTAAACTGTTCTACCGTAAAGTACTCGACGTCACGCGCAGGTCGTCGGGCTACCAAATCAGGGGAGCCATCCCCTCTGCAGAGGATCAAAATTACAATGGCACGTCTTCGGATCATCCTCAAGGATGCTCGTGCACACTGTCGCCAATAGCCAATTGTGCAGCTCTAGTGTGACGTAAATAAAGTACATACCTACCTACCTTCTTTTTTAATCATCAAAAAAAAATTTGTGATTTAGTAAAGAAATTTAAATAAAACATTATATTGAATAAAAAAACATTTTGTTCAACGAATGTCGAGTTTTATAAAAGAATGTTTCTGATAGACTGTGATTAAGTATCAGATTGTGATTATATTTAATGTGAATAAATTTTATTTATTTTTTTTAGTTTGTTTTTTCAATAATTGATACAACAAAATAATATGCAAACTTATAAATAGATTAATTTCTTCAAAATATCCACTGCTTGAAACAATTAAAGGATATTGATAGTCTTGTATAACATAACGGTGTAAGCGTACATTTTCCGACCTACCCTCAGTTGGGCTTTCGGTTGAATGTCCCGCCGTCGCGACAGTCCTCCCAAGAGGACAGTAGTCCGAACACCAGCACACGCGCCCTATTTCTTCACAAATACAGTTTCTCTCAAAAAAATTTAAAAAATTAAATCTGTTATATCAAAAAGCAAGATTTTTTGAAAAATATAAATACAGTGTATTTGTAAAGTGATCCTAACAATAAAAAGGCTTTTTTCTTCCTTAATTCTCGACAAAAGGAATTAATGAGTTATGTTTACAACAATTTAGTCATCGCACACTTACAAATTAATTTCCAGATGAACAACACGAGCTAACAGAATAACGCAAGTTGCATAAAAGTTGCAAGTTGCTTTCATTCAGGTAAAAATAATGTATGCATAGGGGAGTGTCGGGTACCCCCGCCCACTGTCAATTCCATATGTATAGAATATTCAAGTCAATGGGCCGTCGGACATTAATTGTTGTATTAAAAAAAGATTATTTTCAAAAGTTTTAAGTATTTATGTGACATTTGTTGTTATTAAATGATATAATTCACTAAAAGTATATAAATATGTGATAAATAAAATAATTTTATGATAAAAATGATAAATGAGGTTTATGTATTGTCAATACATTGGTCATTTTCATTTATAATTGAAAAAACAGTCAAAAAACATAATTTTTGTAACTGACACATTTTGAAATGAGCTAAATTTCTATTTTTTTAAGTTAAACTATTCTTTTTTTGGTTTATTCTTTTTGCATTATTTACTTAGATGGTAAAACAATAGAAACATACAAAAATATTGATTATTACTCAATATTATACAGAAATATAAGCAATACTCCTTAAGTGGGCAGGGCTACCCGACTCTCCCCTATATATATATGAATAACTATGAATATCTCCTATGAATAACTTATTTTGAAAAAATGAAATTTTAATGAAAAACACCAACAAAAGCTTTCATTAATTTATTTTCTTTATTTTATTCATCGACGAGGTCGACGAGGAGAGAAAAAAAATATTGAATTGCGGTTTAGGCTAATGTAATTTCGTTCTCCAACTACATTTACGCGTTATCATCGCCAATTCCAACTGCAATCGCCAAGTATCTAATACGTGGTATGGTCTGCATGTACGCTTCCGGTCTATTTTAAAGCCATTTGGCTCACAACGTGATCATTGTGTTTAAAACTCTTGAGTAGTATTTCTTGTATGAAATGTATTTGTTACCTGATTTATTATTTGTGTTTAAAAAAAATCGTCATTTGATGATCTGTCATTTCCAAAAATAAGAATCGTCATTTGATGATCTGTCATTTCCAAAAATAAGAATCGTCATTTGAAAAAAAAATCAATGTAAAACACGTGTTAGCTTGTCAACAATATACCAAGTTCAAAATTTTAACCTAAGTGATAATTTGTGAAATAAACTTAATCTCGCTTCTCGAAGAGTATCCTATAACGCTAATATAAAATATTGCGCGTCTTGCAAGAAGAACAGTAATAAACAAGTAAAAAGAGTCCAAATCAGGACAGCCAAAGAGGCGAGTTCTTTTAAAACCTAGCAACCTTGTCTTTTTTTTAAATAATACATTTATAAAGGACTAGAACAAATTTTCTCTCGAAACTCACCAGAATCACTTGATATCATCAATATCTTATGAAATACTACAGATTTGAGCTCAGAAGTTATATAATTTATTTCTTTTATTAAAAAAAAATATCTGTGCAAAAATATTGCCTCGCAGAATAAGCTGTAGTAAGCAGCTGTATACTTTCTAATCAGAAGTAGAGCAGGTCAAGAACTCGAGATTGTTGTTGTTAACATTTATATTGAAAACACCATCCATAATTATAATAACTTAAGTAAATTTGATTTTAGTGTGAAATTCTTGTATAAATGAAGTAAAAAAATTTTAAAAAAAGCAATAATGTCAGATAACATGTTCATGTATTCAAATTCTAAAAGCTTGTAATATCGTAAATAATTCTGAAATCGTAGAATAATTCATAATTCGATTCAAATTTTCTTTTCAAAGGGGAATAAAAAGAGAACAATTTTGTTTTTTAGTCAGAAATCAACTGAAAAACTGTCTATTGCTTAGAAACTTTGAGGTATTTTCTTTTGACTATTAAAAAATAATCCTTTCCGAGCAATCACAGAACATTATATTTCAAATTTATTTTATTGTGTGAACTTGATTGTTTTGCAACGGAGTAAGATTAGGTATTCCTCTCTTGAATTGGTCTATGGTTTATCTTAAAATATTCATTTGCGGCGGTGACTTTGCTTAGCTGTTTTTTTTTAACTATTACCAAATATACATAATTTATTAGCCCTCCAATTTATGATCCAATCTTTTCGAAATTTTATTTACCACCTCTATTTTGAGGGTCAGGAATCCAAGTATGTAAAGAAATATGCTTATTCAAAGAAAGTGGGGTTTTGTGACTGATTTCGTAACTTTATTAATAGTTAGTATTAATTACAAAGCACATTTGAAATCACCCCCGAAACCATTAAGACTGTAGTACGTGAAAATCCAATCATTAGAACAAAAGTTATTCAGGTTGACATCTTTTTTCTTTCTTTTTCTTTGCACTGTACATTCTTATACAACTGAGAAGAGGAGGAAAGAGGAGAGGGAAGGGTCAAGACATGGAACCGGCTTACTCCCCAGATGGCGTATTCGAACATTGAGATCACAAATTGAAATATTTTATATTGAAAAGAACTTCAAATAATGACTTACATATTTATTGATTGCATAAATTGTATGATCAAAACTAAAGTGACGCTAAAATTGCCCTTTTTTCAACAAAAAAATATGCCTTTTTCCTGTTTAAAATAAATTTTGGAACAAATTTATTTTTCATGCAGTGAGAATAGCTCCTTCAAATATATGAAATGACGTTGGGAATGACAATTAGTGAAACTTTCCCACTTGGTCGGCTACCAAAGCAATTCATTCCTCACCTCTAGTGTGACGTTAGTAAAGTACCTACCTACTTCAAAGCATTCAGCTGAACTAGAGGTTAAAGTGAATCATAAATGATGCTCTTTGCCTGAACATAAAGTCTTGAAATTTTGTTTACATGCTTGTCATATATTGGATTCATTAAATACCGTTCATCTGATCCTTAATAAACTGTAAAATTTAAATACTTAAGTTATAAAAATGATGAAACCCGAGCCTTCTACTGGTCCTGTACGACCTCAGCAAACTGCAGTTGGTGATGAATTTCCATGGTGGATAAGATATGGTGTTAGGTTCATGGGCAGCATAAGTGCAGTTGGTTAGTTAATGCTCAATTCATAAACTCAATAATTGAAATTAATTTAGGTATTTACTACCATCAAAATTAGTGTCTTCAGACTGGGTGCTCTAAATTATATTTTTCTGAGCAGATTGTTTAGTTCATTATATTTTTACACATAGTATAAAGAGTTTTATTACGTAAAAATTATGTTTTGTTTTTGCACTGTTTCTAGCTACAAAGATTATATATATTTTTTTTATTTCTAATAATGATTCATTGTCTTGTTTTTGTTTTATTATTATTCATCGTATGATGTACTAACGTGTATGTAATGTTTATAACCAGGTGTAAAAGTGTAAGTATGTATTTTCTCAAAACAATAGGTTTTCTGAAATATAAAATACTAATACATAAATTGCATATTATTCTGTAGTGATTGTCAAACTTGAATAAAAGGAAAAATAATTTACGAACACAAAATCTCAACTAAAGACTTACTGTATACATTGATTAACTATTGAAACTAGTTTTAGCCCTTTCGTCATCACCTTATTTTGGTGAAATTCGTTCGAAAATCTGGGATTTTTTGGGATGATTTCCGTATCATAGTCAGTGGCCCCACAAGAAACTAAAAGAACATCACAGAAAGGAATCAACTTGAAGGGTATAATTTGTAACCACCACTCAGCAAACCTTTAAATGTTTGTTTTTTTTTCTTTTAATTTTTAACTCATGCAAATACAAATCTTGACATATAATTTTAAAATCACGTGAATACAAATATTGATGTTTGATTTTAAAATTGCATTTATATGAATCTCGATGCTGGACTTCAAAATCTGGTGAATGTGATCCTCGATATTTGATTTTAAAATCTCGTTAATACTAATCTTGGTTATGGTTGGTCAAATACGAATCTCAAAATCAAATTTTAAAATTGCGTGGATTTGAATCTCAACGTTTAATTTTAAAATTGCTTGAATAGGAATCTTGTTTCATTTTAAAATCGCTTAGATACGAATCTTGGTGTTTTGTTTTAAAGTTTCGAGAATATGAATCTCAATATTTGATTTTAATATTGCATTAATATGAATCNGTTTAATTTTAAAATTGCTTGAATAGGAATCTTGTTTCATTTTAAAATCGCTTAGAGTGTTTTGTTTTAAAGTTTCGAGAATATGAATCTCAATATTTGATTTTAATATTGCATTAATATGAATCTCGTTTGATTTTAAAATCGCATGGATATGTATCTCAAAATTTAATTTTAAAGCTGTGTGAATATGAATGTTGAAGTTTCAGTTTAAAATCCCTTGGATCTTGATGTTTCGTTTTAAAACCGTGTGAATACGAATTTTGATGTGTAATTTTTAAGTCATTTGAACACGAGTCATGATAGTGACTTTTAAATCATGTGAACATGAAACATGATATTTTATATAAAATACGAAACATGATACACATTCTTAAATCCTGCATAGTGGTTTAATTTTTTCATTAAAATTGAATATATGTATTACATATTATTTTTTAGTAAAATTTTTCAGGTTTCTCAGTTTTTTTTTTTATAACCAAAATTTTTTAATTTCAGTGCCAAGTTCCAAGTACTAAATCATGTAGTAATTTTGTATGCTTTGTTAAAGTATTATATTTTATAATATGTTAGTATCCTTTTTTCAGTTAGCATTAAAAAATTATGTACTGCTGTCATAGAAAAGAACAATTTAATTGTTAATAGTAGTGTAACAAGAGTAACCAAATATTTATAAAAGTTTATCTTAATTTAAAAATATTTTTTTTAAATCAAAAATAACCATGTAGATGTGCTGTTTTCCTATATTTCTGCAATGTGCATCACCACTATACATGTAACAAGAGTAACCATGGAATTGCCCATTTTCATATGTCAATGAGTTCTATATGCTTTTATTTTTTTGCTAGCAAACAACCAAAACAAAATTCATCACGAATATCAATATCAGCCTGCCATATAAAAAATTTTGCAAAAACCTGTAAAGAGCTAAAGATCTCGAATCATAATATGAGTAACTTGTTTGAAAGTTTCGGGAGAAATATCTTTCTTTAATGGTTTTGATTCTAAACATTTAAATGGCTAATAGCTTCAATCATATAATTCTCAAAATATTTTTGCTTCTTATCAAAAAATTGTGCATGCTTAATAAAAATTTTATTATTACAGCTGCATTAGCTTTAGGAGCAATGGCATGTATTACCTTAACACCTCGTTGCTTATTAGCTGGAATTCTTCAGATGTAAGTGTATAAACATTTTTCTTATAACAGACAATTTCAGAACTGAGACCTCTATTCTTAATGTATGCTTTTTAAATTTTTACCCTTTTTGTTTTTTATTTAAAATGTTTTTTCTTGGTTTCTGAAAAGAGTTTTTTTATACAAACACAAAAAAAATTTATTTCTTGATAGTTGTCTTAATTTGTAACTTATGAGAAAAAAATGCTAATAATTTATAAGGAAATAAGTAATAACTAATAAGAAAACAAAATAAGAATACTTCTAAGATAATGTGCCTTAATTTTTAACTTATTCGTGAATGTTATGCAAATAGTAGCATGTAAAAAATCACTGTTATGTATTGATTATGTGATGACCTATTTAAATTGTTTGTAATTGTTCTCAGAATTATTTTGGAAGCAATTATAATTATTTTTTATTTATTTTTTTATATAATTACAAGAAACCAATTAAAGAGAAAGAAAATGGTTTTATAGCAAAATCAATACAAAACTGTTTGTTCCGAGTTTTGTGGGTTTTTTAATAAAAAAACACAAAAATCTCTGAACAATCAGCTGCATTTTTTTATGCTCTGATGATCTCATCTAATTTTATTATAATTATATAATTAATCATAAAATATCAAGTAAGTTCTTTATGCATCTTTTCGGAAACTTAGTATGGTATAATGATGGTCAGCTTCTATGTGTATTCTGTTTCTGTAGTAAAAAAATGTTTAGAAGTGCACTTTTTGTCAAGTGAAATAAAACTTTCGCTAGATTATAAACATTCATTAGATTTAAACCAGTATAAAATAAAACTTTGTCTAAAAACAAATTACTCAATTTTAGCAATTGGTATTTTTCAAACCCTAAACAAGCCATTTAAGAAGATGAATATCTTCATTATTTGGGTTAGTGCTCAGATGCCTCAAAACAGTTTCACAGTATCATCTGATACTTCAGATAAAATATACTACATATTCATTTTTATGACTTCTTATGGAAGATTTACTCAGTATTTTACCCACACATGCAAAAAATAAAGAAAAGCCATATTTATTTAAATTTATAGAACTATTTATTGATTTGAAATGTTTATTGATAAAATAACCGGCACTGGTGTACGCTGCTAATTTTATAATTTCTTTTTTGCTTTTTCATATTTTTATTTTTTTTAAAGAAATACTTAAAATTTATGCATATCTTAGAGTTCACAAATGCATAGTTTAGAAATTTTTTTTTTTTTAGCTTGTAAGAAAGATTGAATTAATTTAAAATTGTCTGCAAATTTTTTAAAAACCTTTTTTTTTTTAAAAAAAAAGATTTTTTGCTACTCTTTCAGTCAACTTCTACTTTTTGATATAAGAAATAATTACATTAATAACAATGCTGTAAAGACATAACTTGTTTCGATTTTGAATCAAAATCATAAAGTTGAAATTATTAAGGATAAAACTCCACTTTGGGGAAAAAAATTTTGCTTACAATGCATGAAAAACACCTGTGCATGACTAGCTTGAAAAGACAAAAACAGAAATGGATTCAGTGAAAAATGTGGGATAAACAAGAACATTTATGTTCCAATAACTGATTTAGTATCTAATTCATCCTTTTGCGAAAAAGAGGATTCTGTTTACTTTTTAAGTTATACATTTTGGATTACACTTTTTGAATAAAAGAATACTGGTTTTGACTTTTATGGAACCTAGTTTTTTTATTTCCTGTCTACTGAGAGAAATTTACAGAAAAGAAATCCAAATAACTCTTTTTAAAACCGTGTGTCCTGTAAAATGCGTTCTTAAAGAAGAAGAAAAAGAATTATTATGACAAAATATTAATGATCAAGGCAAATATTCTTTTTTTTTTTTTTTTAAGTTGGAGGGCAATCACATACCCTGAGTAAAAAGAGAAAAATATTGCAATAGCTCATCAATTTGGGGGAAAAGAAGAACTCTAATTTAGTTCACAAATTAAAATAGCTCTATCAGCATGTCAATTGTCAAAACTCTAACTAATAAGAGAAATAGCATAGAAAATTTTTTAGTACAAGTTTAACAGTCAATCATTCTTAAACTTATTATCAAATTTATATTTTTTAATTTCATGGTATTCTCTGCACATTTTTTTGTATGCCATCATAATTTTAAATTTCTAAATCAAATAGTTTTTTTGCTACAAAACACAATGTAGCGTAATGCTGTACACCCAAATGACTGGCAGCATCTCTCACAATTTTTTAATATATCAATATTAAATTATCTTTCTTAGAAATTAGATAACTATTTTCTATCATTTTCACTTTTCTGTCTCCCCCTTCACTTATTTAAAATAGTTGAAGACTTCCATTTCGTCTTTCTCCAAAAGAAAACAAAATTTTGCCTAACCTCTTTTGCAAAATTTCTTTCTGTCTATAGTTGATTCAACTTTATGATGTTAAATAAACTAGGATTTACATTGTTTTAAGTAATCAAATTTTTACTGTACAAATCAAATCAAATTTTTACTTTAATTATTTTGATCTGTTAGTAGTGCATTTTGCGTAATGAGCACATCCGAGCAGCGTGCATTGTCTGCCAGGGATTTGCTTTACCAATAGGTGAGGCACAAGTAAGTGAACAAGTTGACCAATTTTGAAACTGACAATTTTCAGCATTGTGGAATGAGCTGTAGAATCTAGAATAAACAATTGAATGTGAATGCACCTTTACTAGGAATTAGTAGGTTGAATACAATAGGGATAGACATTCCAAAAGCAGAAAAAAACCTTTCAACGCCAAGAATGCTTAAAGTTGATTCTTTGGAAGGAAAAAAAGGGGTAAGGCTTATATGTGATTTAAAAAATGCCACAGGGTGCATTAGCACCAACAATAAAAAGGCAGGCTGCGATGCCCTTTGAAAAACATAAACCTGATTTGGTACCTGTTTCAATCGGGACTATCTTCTGTGTTGGCTACTAAATTAAGGTTTTCTAAGTTTGTACCAGACTTGTCTAGATTTTTAAATTGCTGAATAATTTGTTCAATTAATTTTATTGATAAATAAACCTTAATTGTATGTACATTTGAAAACAGAATAGAATTAGAATTCTCTTGGATAAGTACTAAAATTACTTTCTCTCTATAATAAATACCAATTTTTAAAAAAAAAATTGTTAGACTTATCAAAATCAAAAAAGTTTGCTTGTTGTACTCAGATATTCATCATTTACACAAATGTTCTAAGTTCATGTGCGTAAAAAAAATTCATGTTACTCCTTATTAAAAAAGCAGCCAGTGTCAGGACTCTCACATTCTACACAATTAGGCCAAATTTAGAAAATTATGATACAACTATAACTAATTTAGTATTTTCAAAAAGCTGTTACATTTAAAGAAATTTATTCTGGTGTGTATAATAATCAATATAGTTTTATTCAAATTATAACACTCTAAAAAAAAAAGTCTGTGATTTTCGAACAAATTTTGTGCAAATTAGATGGTATTGGAAAAGATTGAAACTAGTTATAAGAACAAATAAATTGCTTGCAAAAAGTTTTTTAATTGAAATTTTGTGTTCACAGAAAATTTTTAGCTTTACCTTAGACCTAGTACCTAGGACTTAAATTAGCCTAGAAGAAATCTATATTGTACCTTAGATAAGTCTCAGGTGTGTACAAGTCCAGTTAGCATAAATATATTTTTCAATGGCCAATATACACAATATGTAGAAGCCTTTTTTTTTAGTGAAGCTATAAATTTTTCAAATATTCTAATAAAGTATTGTATAGTATTTATTATATTTGGAATTAACAAAATTTATGTTAACTTATACTGTCTACAGGGAAAATAAGTTTAAATTGCATGAGTATCCAAATTCAATCAACTAACTAGCAGCAAAAATAAATTTCAAAATTGAGATTTATCAAAAGATTTATCTAGCGGCTTAAGATCTTTTCTGTACAGTACCTTAGACTAATTTACCTTACCTTTAAAAAAAATATTTATTGATAGACAAGTGTGCAAGTCAAAGTTGATCCAAAGTACAGAAATCAAATTTTAAATACAGTGGGTGATTGGTTAACGAACATTATCCATTTCAAGACTATGTTCGCTATCCAAATTGTTTGTTAACCGATCATCGATTCACCATAGACTTCTATGTTAAATCGATTAATTCGTTCTGGAGACCCTAAAAATTAAATTTTGAAAAATGTATAATTTCTTAGTAAGTTTTTTAAAAAATAATACATACATATAGTCTTGCATATTAATCAGTCCTTTTCATTTTTTGCTTATGGGGCGTTGAAGAACATGTCCAATGTCGATTGCTTTTCTCTCTTTTTCAGGATTTTCCGGAAGTAATTAATAGCATTGTTGTTGTAAAGATCCCCAACCCTACTGACATCAGCTTGGTTTGGGTGCTATTCTAAGACCATTGCTCTAACATCCTCCCACTTTTTCAAACGATCTTTAATGGCAGATGTCGGCATTGGTCCTCTTTCGTCATCCTCTTGTTCAGAAGGAGACACATTTCACTGTGTTTCTTGGTATTCTTCATTCAAAATTTCTTGGAGTTCTTCTGTCGTCAGTTCATCTTCATGTCCCATTATGAACTCTTCTATGTCATCCTCGTTCACCTCCAATTCCAGATCTCTAGCAGTTGTCATAATTTCAGGGGTGTCTCCCTGATCACCTCCATCTCCTTAAACAAAGGATGGGCACAGCTTCCGCCAAGCAGAAATCAACTGTCGCTGTGTGACTTCTGACCACGCCTTTTGAATGATACGAATAGCTTCAAAAATGTCAAATTTTTCTTTCCAAAACTTTTTTAAAGTCATTGTTGAGGAGAATTGGCTTGCTTCAAGACAGCGGCGAAACAGCATGCGAGTGTACAACTTCTTGAAAGCCGAAATATATCCTCCTGATCCATCGGCTGAATCAGCAAAGTCATATTCGGAGGTAAAAACTGAACAGTCAGCCAGGGAAAGTCTGTCAACAAATTTTCTTCAAGATCCTTTGGGTGTCCTGGTGCATTGTCCAATAGCAGCAGTGCTTTCAACGGCAAGTCATTGGTATCAAGGTAGTCCTTGATGCTCGGGGCACAAACTTTAAATAGCCATTCTGATTCGATCTCCACATTACTGGCGGTTTGCTCTTAATTATGGAATTTTTTTTTAATGCTCTGGGATTCTCAGAGTGGTAAAAGAGAAGTGGTTTAAGCTTCATATCACCACTAGTGTTAGCTCCCAAAAGTAACGTCAATCGGTCTTTCATAGGTTTATGCCCAGTAACACTTTTCTCATCTTTCGTGATGTAGGTACGGTTCGGCATGCGCTTCCAAAACAAACCAGTTTCATCGCAATTAAATATTTGCTGTGGAAGATACCCTTCTGTTTCAATGAATTCTTGAAATTTAAGACAGTACTTCTCAGCTACTTCTTTATCTGCACTAGCAGACTCACCATGCATTAAAACATGTTTAATTCTAGACCTTCTTTTAAACTTTGTAAACCAGCCAGTGGTAGCCTTGAATTCGAACTCCTCGGATGACGAACCTGGAGTTTGTTCTTTCAATTTCTCAAAAATTTCTCTAGCCTTCTCTTGAATGATAGGCATGCTAGTTACATCTCGTTTCATTTCCCGTTCATTTATCCAAACTAAAAGCAACCTCTCCATTTTATCATGGATGGCACTTCTTTGCTTCGCAGATGTGATTTTCGTTACTCCTTCAGCTGCT
>NC_092215.1:43346064-43441414 GCF_043381705.1 Parasteatoda tepidariorum
CACTTTTCTCATCTTTCGTGATGTAGGTACGGTTCGGCATGCGCTTCCAAAACAAACCAGTTTCATCACAATTAAATATTTGTTGTGGACGATACCCGTCTGTTTCAATGAATTCTTGAAATTTAAGACAGTACTTCTCAGCTGCTTCTTTATCTGCACTAGCAGACTCACCATGCATTAAAACATGTTTAATTCTAGACCTTCTTTTAAACTTTGTAAACCAGCCAGTGGTAGCTTTGAATTCTAACTCCTCGGATGTCGAACCTGGAGTTTGTTCTTTCAATTTCTCAAAAATTTCTCTAGCCTGCTCTTGAATGATATGCATGCTAGTTACATCTCGTTTCATTTCCCGTTCATTTATCCAAACTAAAAGCAACCTTTCCATTTTATCATGGATGGCACTTCTTTGCTTCGCAGATGTGATTTTCGTTACTCCTTCAGCTGCTTGAGTCTTCTTGATGATATCTTTCTTAGCTAATATTGTGCATACTGTAGACCAGAGCTCATTCTAGGCAGGGTGAACAGGGCGCAGCACCCTGCTGCCCTTTGAGTCGAAAGAATCTACCCTGTTGCCCCTGAAGTAAATTAGTGCCCTGATGTAATAGACTCCATACCCTTTTTGCCCTTTCTTTCCTCAACCATTCTTTATTTTTTCCCCAAGCTCAACAATGGATTTCTTAAACTTTTGTTATTTTTAACTCTTTTTATTTATTTTGTCATTGCTGTCAATACATGGATTTATATGGGAAAGGGAAAGTAGCCATCACACCCCCTTGTTGCACTTGTCTTTGAAAGTTAGCAGCTACTTCCACTATCATTAAATCATAATTGTTATTATTCATTTTAATTATTAAATCATAACTACAGACACTAAAAAACATACATTTATTATTTTATTAATATATGCATGCATTTTAAATAAATTACTAAGCTAATTAGCTAATTAACTCGATATATATGTTAATTTATTAATAAAAATTAGTTATTAATATGATTGCTTTGCAACTTTTAGTAAAGTAAAAAAAAAAATTCTTTTACTAATTGACAATGTTTTTTAATAGAACATGTAAAGCACATAGAAGGAAATTATTGCGTTTTTAGAATAATATTGCCCTTTTTTTAAACTTTTGCACCCTGCCCTTTTTTCTGCCTAGAATGAGCTCTGTTGTAGACCTGTTCAAGCCATACTGTCTCGCAACATCAGCCATTTTCTGTCCACTCTCAACTTTGGCTATCATTTCACGCTTGGTGTTTATAGTGAGCACAATCCTTGACACTCCATGCTTTTTGAGACCCATAATATTGTCAGATTTTCCGTTTTTTTTATAAGGGGTTCAGAAAAGCACACACGAAATTTTTAGAGGAACAGGAACCAACTAGCGTACACAATTGACAAAGTTTCGGCGCACACTATCACCACACGTGTGTTATTACCACATTCAGGATTTTCCAGTGGCGACTAATAGGCGATTGACTATTTGGAATTCATCATTCAAGACAATAAATGGGACGGGGAATAAACGAGGTGGGGAATCACTCAAAACGAAATAATTTTCTGTTTTGAATGAAATCAAAATTGAAACTGATGGTCTAATTTGTATGAATATTCTATTGGAATTTTTTTTCCTATAGAACTTTGAAGTTTAGTAGGTAAGCAACATAATTCAGGAGAGATGAAAAACTATTTTTAGTCCGTTTCTCATATTTCACGTATTTTTACGGTGGTAGCGCGTCATCGGCACCTTTATATTTTATAGTCTGCACTGTTTGAAAAAATTAAGAATTCACTTAATTTATTCGCCATATCAGCAAATCCACTCGTCCATAACTTATCAGCTGTCAGAAAATATTGAAATTGAAGTATTCAAGTGTGTATTGATTTTAGTCAGAATAATAATTATTGAATGACCTTTAAATTCATTGTTAATTCAAGTTTCATTTAGTAATTATCAATACTAAGCATGCTTTAAACATTTCTCCTTTCAGTGATCTTATTTTGTATACAAAATTATAACAAATGTTTAATATAAATTTTTTTTCAGGCCGAGAAGTGTTCGTTAGAATTCGTTTTGTTCATTATCCGAATATGTGTTTGTTGTCCAAACACGAAAAATCTCTCTTGAAAATGTTCGTTATCCGAACTCAAAAATCTTTCGTGAAAGTGTTCGTTAACCGATTTGTTCATTAACCGATCACCCACTGTATCTGACTCTTTTAAAATTCAATTGTATATTATCCATGTAAAATCATTTTCTTTAGAATGATGGAGAGAAAAATTTTATACCTTACAATTCAAAACTTTTTCGACCATTATTAAATAAAATAATAAAAAGAAAATTTACTAAAAATCATTTTTTGCATAGAATTATCTTTGGATAAACGAATTTTATAATTGTGTGTGCAAAATTTTTTCGATTAGCTTAAAAAGTCCAGACAGTAAAGTTAAGAAATCGAACACAAAAAATTCCTTGTTTGAATAAACATAACTTTCTTTCATTGGATTTGATTTTCTAGCCCCCAAAAATATAGGGGGTAGCCACAGTCTGGGAAATATTGTCCCAAATTATTTGATCAGGAGAGCAATCCAAAGTTTGGACCCTTTAATGTTATTTTTGATGTATTTTGCAACATCTTGAGAACTTTTTAAGCAAATTTAAACATATTTCCCCACAATTATAAATATCGTTAGTTTTAATATCATATCATAAATATCGATAATTTTTTTAAAAAAATAAGTTTTATTATTTTGTTTAATAATAGTTGACAAACTTATTTGAGATGTTCGATGGAGCAGGATCAATTGAATGAACTTCCATTATNATTTGATAAAACATATTTTACTTTAATGTCTTATCCTGAACATGATTTTTTAATATATGCTGCTCATTAACTTATTAAGTTACCCTTAATTGCAAAATATTTTATATAAAGATTTATGCTGGGCAATTTAAAAATTGCTATGATTTTATTATTAGTTTATGTTAATTAACAACTGATTAGCAATTTTTAGTGGACTGCTTTTATATTTTGTACTATTTGTAAATATAAATTTTATTTTTTTTATTTTGTATTAATTTTTTTATTTTTACCTTTTTTTTTAATTTTTATTCCTGGGAAATCTTTTTCAATCTTTTATCTTTACTTTAAATATTTTATAAAAGCTGAACCTGAAACTTTTTAAATATCAGATCTTTATACTAGAAATTTAATGCAACCTGATATAATACCTTTCTCAACAGACAAAACTGGAACCATTAAATAAGTTTACAAACCTGTATTTTAAATGTGTGTTTTGTAATTATTTTTTAGATGGCCTGAAGTCTTATACACTTATATGTGTTGTGTTACCAAAAAGGAATTTTTTAAATATGACAAAATTTTATATTCTGATGTTAAATTTAAAACTTACAATGTTCTGTAATCCCATTTATATATGTGAACAAGTAACTTTTTTTTATTAATATATTCGATAATATGATACATAAATAGCTAAATAATGATTAGAGATGTAGTAGTACAGAAAAATTTAGAAAGGGCCTGGGTCAAAAATTTGTGCCCCAGAGCCCTGAACCTTGAAATTACGGCTCTGATACAATTGTGATCTGTGTTTCAGATTTTTTTCTTCTGCAGTTGATTTTTCATGTGATGTTTCGCTTGGCAGGGATTGCTGTTAATTTTCAGCTGATTTTTTTTTATGATAAAGGGAATTCAAATCAGGCCCTTGAGTATTTGAGGCAAAAATTCTATCATTTTTTTACAATCAATTTTTTCAGATATTGTCGTGAATCTCACAGTTTTTAAAATATTTTTCTTTTTTTTTTAATGTGATGACTTATTGTGTGAGGAAGGAAGAAATGTAATTTTTTTTCAATATATATGTATTCTTTTATGTGTTGATGAGAAAAAACATTTATAGATAAAAACATTTTTACTCTTTAAATTTTATAGATGTTACTTTTGTACTTAAAAATGACATTCTTTTATTTATCTGCTATGTACAAGAAGAAAAAATTATTTACTGAAGGAGAAAAAAAAGACTCATTGAAAAAAACAATTCAGATAATTTCTCCTTCCAACAATCACATGTATGCATACGAATAAAATACAACATAAAAATTTGTTTGTTTTTTTTTTGCACAAACTTTTTTATGTAATTTAAGAAACAATTGCAAGTAACAATTTCAATGATAAAAAACTGCTGCAACAGGTTATCAGAACGAATTTTTCTACTAGTTTTATATATGTGACTTTCATATTCTTCATTACTACTCACCATATCCAACTGTATCTTTCAGTCCAACTGCATCTTTCAGTTCACACTTTTGAGCAGATCAACTTTCTACGATTTTTGAGAAAAAAATTCTACTGGTAGTTCACATTTTAATGTGTTATTCGTTACTTTGTAATTTTGATTTTAAGTCATTTTCCATGTCACTACATGTAAATTATTCAAAAGTTTATATGAAACATCTCTTTGTTGCAGCTCTTCCATGGTAAAACTTTTACAATGTTGGCAAAATTAACACAAATTATACTAATATAAATGTCTACAAACAGGTAGTAGTTGACAGCTTTTAGAAAAATAGGATTTTGGATTTGGGGATAATTTTGCTGGAAATAAAATTCTCTTATTTTATTATCTGTGGTCAGTTGAGGAAATATGCCTTTTTTTTTTCTTTTTTTTTTCTTTTTTTTTTTTGAACTCTAACATTTTGCTGTCCAGCAATTTTTCATAGAAACTATGTCAGAGGAGTTAATTTATCACCAGTTAACAATGTGTTAGTATACTCAGGGTATCCACGCACCTGGAAAGTCATAAATTTCAGTATTGAACAAAATTTGTCATGATTTTAACTTTTTTTTTAAATCATGGAAAGTCATTAATTTGGGTCGCTGAAAAATCTAATTTTTAAAATGGAATTTACCCCTCCCCCTGATTTCATAGTGTTACGAATATCTGCATTTGTAACAAAATCCCCACTCACAGTCATATCTGATTAAAGTATAAAATGTTTTTATCGTTTTCTTTAACAATTATGGTGTTCTTTCAAAAAATTTCTAGAGCGAATTATCTTTTAAACTTATGTGATTTCAGAATTTTGTTATTATTTATTTTTTTATTTTATCAATTTAAAATTTTAGCTGAAGCAAGCCAGTCATTGGTGAATTTTTTTGTTCGGAAATGAGAACAGAAAAATCAGGAGTATTTCTTTCCTTTCCGATGAGCAAGAAAAGTATCTTTAGAATGTAATTCTGCAGGGAAAAAAAGGAAAAAATACTATCTTCTTTTGTATTTTTTTCAGCTATTTTATTGTTTCAACTTTTTTTTTACTCTGATTTTTAAATTTAAAATCTATAAATATGAAGATGCAGAGTATAACAGTTTTGGTTATACCTATCATTTCAATGAATGTTATTATGGTGCTTTTTTAAATTTATTGTTGTTTTTGTTGGAGGAAATAGTAACTTCGTTAAGTCATGAAAAATTCTTGGAATTAGTCATGGAAAGTCATGAATTTGAAAATCTATACTCCTTCAATGAAAAAATAAAGCTAATGGTTTAGGGTGATATTTTTACTTTTGGGGGGTATAAAAAATTAAAATTCTTCACCTTTTAAGTTACTTATGTATAACTTTAAAGAGGTGGTCTTAATTATCCCACTAAAACTATCTAAAAGTAAAAATTTGGGATAATTTTGATTACTTGTGGGAGAATTAAGACCATCAGTTGGTGTATATGCTAGAATTGTTGTCTCACTGTTAGATTCTCCTAAAACCATAATCAGTGCTTCTTCCTTATCACCTATTTCATGTACGGGGAGGAGCAGAGGTCATGTTCTGTCTCATATGTATTAAACACCGAGAACATTTTATCTGACAAAGTCAATTTTCTCTCTTTATGCACTGCTTCTAATTTTCCATATAAGTCTTGAACAATTTCTGAATTTATCTTAGAATGACTGAAGATACTTGACTTTCTTCAAATATATTTCTTCATAAAGCCTATTATATATATTAGTCTTTATTTGGTTTTTTATTAATTTAATATTAACAGGTGGGCTGAAAAGTTCGTAGGCAAACATAGAAGAAAAAAATTTTGGGATAAAATTTCATTTTATTATTCAATATGGCTTCCTTCAAAGGTGATACAACGATTATAGCGGTCATATAATTTTTCGATACCATTTTTATAGTGTGATTTGTCTTTAGCCTCAAAATAGGGCTTAGTTTCGGTGATTACTTCTTCATCGGCGCTAAATTTCTTTCCAGCGAGCATTCTCTTGAGGTCTGAGAACAGGAAAAAGTCGCTGGGGACCAGATCTGGAGAATACCGTGGATGCGGAAGCAATTCGAAGACCAGTTTATATAATTTTATCATCGTTTTCATTGACTTGTGACACGGTGCGTTGCCTTGATGAAACACCACTCTCTTCTTCGTCAAATGGGGCCGTTTTTCTGCGAATTCGTAATTCAAGCACTCCAATAACGCTATGTAATAGTCGATGTTGATGGTTGTTCCTTTTTCAAGATAGTCAATGAGTATTAAACCATGAGCATTCCAAAATACTGATGCCATAACTTTGCCTGCTGACTTTTGCATCCTTCCAAGCTTTGTAGTTGGTTCTTCTCGTGCAGTTCACTCGCTGACGGTCGATTGGACTCCGGTGTGAAATTATGGAGCCATGTTTCACCCATTGTCATATATCGACACATAAATTCAGATTTATTACGATTAAACAGCTTCAAACACAGCTCAGAATCATCAATTCGTTGTTGTTTTTGGTCAATTGTGAGCTCGTGCGGCACCCACTTTGCCTAGAGCTTTCTCATACCCAAATATTCATTCACGATATGTCTAACACTTTCCTTTGATATCTTTAGAGTCTCAGATATTTTGATCAACTTCACTTTACGGTAATCTAAAATTATTTTGTGGACTTTTTTGATATTTTCGTCGCTAACAGCCTCTTTGGGGAGTCCACGGTGCTCATCTTCGTCGGTGTTCATTTGGCCTCGTTTAAACGTAGCAGACCACTTCTCAATGGTTGATTTTACTGGTACAGAGTTCGAATAATGTTTCTCAAGCCAAGCCTTGGCTTCAAGAGTATTTTTTTTTCACTGGAAAGCAATGCTTTATGAACACGCGAAATTCCTTTTTATCCATTGTTTTTAAACTAACAAAAGTTGCTTCACTAAAAATACTATATCTCACAAACTGTTAGTCCGACAGCTGTCAAATATATACACGTGTCTTTCGAAGGTTAGAACTAACTAAAAATCATAACTATGAGTCAGCCTACGAACTTTTCAGCCCAACTGTTATCTAAGAACTATTATCTAATCTACTCAATATTATCTAAGAACTATTTAAAGGTCCCCTGAAAAAAAATAAAGCATAAAATTTGATAAAACATATTTTACTTTAATGTCTTATCCTGAACATGATTTTTTAATATATGCTGCTCATTAACTTATTAAGTTACCCTTAATTGCAAAATATTTTAATTATTAAAATTAAGATTGTTTCTATAATGTTTAAAAATTTCTTATTCTTTGACCTGCTATGGATGGTTAAAACCACTTTTATTTGGTAACTTGGTTGGAATAAGTTTTGATCTGTTAAAATGACAACCATGCCTGAGGCTCCCACTTTACCTAAATAAGTTCTTTAGCCTGTCATATTTCTGCCCTAAGGATATAACATTTCTTCAAATTTTATTGTATAATTAAATTTTTTTTCTTTCTTTTAGGTTAATTGGTGTGCTAGTTGCTTTGATAGAAGCACCTTTTCTATGTATGTTCTTGGATTTTGCTCAAATTCCAAGTGCTTATTTTGATAGTAAACCAACTTGGCTTAGAGGACTATTGTACATATTGTAAGATATTTACAATAAATATGACTAATTTTTAATGTGCTGGCTATGCTCTTGCTGTATGTTATATATATGTTTACATACATATGTCAAAGTGTTTTTCAGTATGTTTTCAAAAATGTACAGGAAAACAATAAGGTTTTTTATTTTAAAAAAATAGCTTGTGCAGCAAATTTATATGACAGTTTATAAAGTTCTGCTTCCTGAGTTCATGGTTATAGTTTGAAAAGTTCCTGATAGATAGTGCTGTGTTCTTCTACAGTTTTGGGTACTGATTTCATGCCAACATGCGATTATCTTTAGATTGACGTTTTAAAAATATTGCAATTTGATTTTTTTTTTAATTAACACTTTGTCAACTTGCAAAGCTGTCTTTTAAAAAAAATTTAATCAAATTTAAACTCTGGTAGAGAAAAATTACCTTGTTGCTTGAATTTGTTGAAAGAATTGTTTTTTCAATTCAAAACATTTTCCTATTATAAATTTTTCTAAGTTTAATTTAGGATAAATTATATATTTATAAAGTTTAGCATTTGGGGTTTATGTGTAATAAATTTATTTTTATTTAAATATGTAAGGTTAGGATATTTCTAGAATAATTTTTACAGAATAGGGTAGAACATTAGGTTTGATTCTGAAATGTGTTCAAGTCTGCCAACTTTTATGCTGTTTGGGAAAAATTTTTCTAATGTTAATGTTTGAATGTATGTTGATTTGTCTTATACATTAGATTTAAATTTATTTTCCACATCTCTACATAAAAAGGATTCAAAATGGCATATGAAATTCCACTTTTTTTTTAGATCTCTCATGGTAAAGCTTTTGGAATGTTCAGAAATTTACCAAAATTCTGAAAACTATAGTTTTTAAATGTCTGTCCTTCTGTAAAATATTTTGCAAAAAGCTTAGTAGTTGGAAGCACTGTGTGTAGAACAATTTTGAAGTACCAGAAAGAAAGCATTTGTCTTAAAATGAATTAGCATTTTGTCCTTATAACTTATCGGCTTGCTCTTATAAAAACTATACATTAATGCTATTAACTATTTATAACAATAATATTTACATATAAAAAATAATATACTAATAATAATATTTATTTTTAACTAGTCGTTATATTTAATTTTGTATATGAAATTAAAATTATTGTTGAGTTACTTTTTCAGTTTTATATAAATATGCTCTTAAGAATAAGAGTGGCCACTGACAACCTAAGTTTTCCAGTTTTGTA
The DNA here is from genome assembly GCF_043381705.1 of Parasteatoda tepidariorum. NCBI lineage: Eukaryota > Metazoa > Arthropoda > Arachnida > Araneae > Theridiidae > Parasteatoda > Parasteatoda tepidariorum. Next base: position 43,355,167 of record NC_092215.1, read on the forward strand.
CTTAAGTTTAAACATTGTATCACAAGCATTAAGTAATAAATCTGTTTTTTTTTCTTAAAGTTTAATGCTCTGTAAGAAAATAACAGGAGTGTTATTTGTTTAATGAATGAACTTATACTTTACTTTAAAATCTACATTTAATTTTTTCAATAATTTATGTTATGATGCAATAATTTTTTTGTATACAGATGTATATAAATTTTTTTTCAGCCTTGCTATTTGGCCTTTATCATTATGTGTTGGTTTATCTACCTTTTTTGGGTCAGGATTAGTATTTTTGACTGGAAGCATGTATGGCTTATTGTCCTTGAAACGAAAGTAAGTTATTGTTCTCTCTTAACAAGTGATTTTAGACACTATATAGCATCTAATCATCTTTATAAAAAATATTTTCGATCCTGTACACTATCTGGCAAATATTCTTCAACTAAGGGGAGCAAACCTGGCTGTATTTTTTCCGCAGCAAGTATACAAAGAGTTGATATAAAAGTAACTAATATTCTGTCAGAAAACAAATATAATATAATTAAAATGTGTTATTTATCATATTTACTAAAACTTCTTTTTTAACACTTTAATTTCCTAATTTTGTTAGGCATTAAATCATTACTTCAATCTCTAATTTTGGCTGAGTGGCCCAAAATGTTTTATTGAAAAGAAATTCAGGGCTATCATCAGGGACCAATCCCGAGATCCAAGGATTTTTAAAGAATTGAATGGGATTACTAGTAGGTGACATTTTGCTTGCAGGATTATAACGAATGTGCCAGTAAGCATTTGTAAAACTGACCTGTTGTAGTTCCTGATCAATTAATTTTATTTAACAATATCTTAATTTAAGTTCAGGTTTTAATATTTAAGCAAAATCTGGAAAAAAATAATAATAGTTACAATCAGTTGAAAATTGAATGAAATATGATAATATGCAAAAAATAAATGGAGATGTTAGATAAAAATATCTTTAATGTCCGCAAATGTTTTTGTAATTTTATCTTATATTCAACTTAAGGGTATATTATTTGCATATTTATTCATAATTATTGCTTTAGTTATTGAGTTGGTGTTTATTAGCTAAACTGAGCTAGTTTTATTCTAAATAAAAAGAAATGTACACAAAATACAGTCTATGTTAGATGTAATGACCTTTACCATCCAAATAAAAATGAAGGTTATATTGTTAGTGAGCAAAAGTATTGTAAATATTTAATCTCAATACATAATGCTGTACTAATTTGGATGGTAATTGATAATAACACAACGTGCCTTTAAAATGATTTAAAAAATACTGTCTTAGAGTAATTCAAATTCTTTATTTAAGATGAAAAATACATTTAAAAAATGATGCTGTGGTTATAAGCAGCCATTTTTTGCTAAATATTATGTTTTTAAAGAAATGCTAAGTCTAAATAAAAGTGACAGTAATAACGATATGAATATTACATGTTTTAACTTCAAAATAAATCATTCAAAAGGATTAAGATTGCACAAATTTACCCTTTGAAAAGAAATTTACAAAAAATTGGGAAAATCAATGGACATGGGCAATGGATACATTTTATTTTTTAAGTACAAAAATATTTATCACTTGTTCTTAAAGAAATTTCCTTATAAATAAGAAAAACTAGGTCAATTTCAAATATACATTGGATTGAGCATTTTTAGGTGTTCTGAAGGACATTTAAAATGTATTTAAGAAATAGCTTATGAGACTTGATGTATCAATCACAATAGAGTCATATAATTGAGAGTTGTAATAAAAATATATTGGTTGTAAAGTTTAAATTATAGTGAGTATATGTATTATAAGTAGTAATTGAATATCTTAAACTTCAAATGAACTAATCATATTGTCTATGACCTTTCACTGCATTGACCATTGCTAATATCTTATACTTGAAGTTCAATATCTTGGTAACTATACATATTTAGACTTAGTATCAATAAGAACATTTAATCAGAATGTTTTGAACTACATCATATTAAATTTTCAGCCAATTTGACAGAAAAATAATTTCCATAAGATTTGTGCAGGATCCTTTAAGAAAAATAACTTATTTTTGATCAAAAATGGGCTATTTTTTATTGGGAAAATGGTAGTAAAATATTAAAACAGTGAATGTATCTGCATGATAATGAAACATACCAAATAGTATGTTGAAATAATATTTGAAATAGTAGTTATTCAAACCTATGTTAACCNATTAAGCTCTCGCTAACAATAATATGTTGAAATAATATTTGAAATAGTAGTTATTCAAACCTATGTTCACCGATTTTTTTTCCACAGTATTATGATGAGCATTTAAGGAAAGAAAAAGTTTTTTAATGCAGTGTCTTTTTAAGCTTTTAATTGACTAGCTCACTGGACTAATTCTGATCACTGAATAAGATTGATTACATGCCTAGCTGTTACACATTAAATCGGTTTATTTAGATCAGTTTTTTCTTGACACTCGTTATAAAAGAAATGTGCGGTTGTAGTTCTTAGACCAAAAAAAAAACTAATGTTCGATGTGTCAGCTAACATTGCTACAATCTCTTTTCACTCTTTGTAATTACTGAATAAGCTTGGTATTATTTTGAAACTTTTCTTATTTCATGTTCTTAACTTTTTATTTCATAACGCAGGGCTCCTCTTCAAGGAGATATGAGAATGCAAGCATCCAGTTCATATAATCTTATGCAAAATCAGCAACCTGCTGGAGATGTTGAATCGGGTATGCCTCCTAAATACCCTGGAAATGAGAAGATGTCTGGAGTTATATAATGTCATAGTTAATTATCAAAATACATTCATGATTTATTAAATTTTATGAATTTCTTAATTTTCCATGATAAGCTATATTCTTAAGTCAGTGCATGTATTATTTGATTTTCTTTCCTTGTCAGTTTGTATTTATGTTGTATTTATGATCATTCTCCGTTTAACATTATTAGAATGTGAATGTAAAGAGGCAAACTAGAAAGGTTGGGTGCAAGTTATTAATCTATAATCTTGTATATATCATAATGCTGCTATGTAAGTTTAACTTTATTTAAATAACTACAATTTTTTACTTCAATTGAAATTTGCTTTTTATTAAGTTACTGATTTTTTATGATTGATTTAGTCTACTTTATTTGCTATGAAATCTATCCTTTAGGTAATAAAATAGTTTTTTTTAATATTTGCATTATTGAATGATTACTCTTGTGTGCATCTAATCTATATTTCATTTTGCTATGTCACTTTTTAAAATCTTATGGGGAAAAAATTTTATATTTATATTATTAAATAATTATTCCTGCTTGCATCTAGCCTATATTCCATTTTACTAAGTCATTTTTCTAAATGTTGTTTTATAATTATTTTTATTTATTGTATTTGCTTATGAATTGAATGTAAGGATTTCAAAAGCAGCTATAACTGTGTTACTAGCTAAATAATTACTGTGAGACTGCTCCTTGTGTTGTAAATAATATTAATGAATTTTTTAGTGCTTATTCATTTAGGTAGTTAATTTTATTATGAAGGCTTTTTCTTTAGAATCCAACATGAAATGAGAAATCAGAATGATCAAACTTTCCGTCTTACGTTGCATTAATGAATTAAACATTAAATTAGTAATTATTGAAGTTTATAGATGTGTGCCATTTGGTATACCATATTTATGTTGCCTCTGTGTGGTGATTGTCAATGTATGTCTTCCTTTAGGATATAATACTGTAAATAATGTTATGCATTTAAATTATAAATGTAACTCTTTATTTATGATGTAAGGAATAGCTTCGTATTTCCTTTCATGTTATGGCCTTCATTAATTTTAGCTCTATTTTTTATATCTATGCAAAACTTTATGTTAGCAACTTATAAAATTTGGCCTGAAATAAACCTAAATATCTTTTATTTAAAAGTAAACTATGTAACTTCATTTCAGTTACATAGAAATTGCTTGTTCTTAAAAAAAAAACTACAGATTGTGTACTAACTTTGTTTTTCTTACTTTGTTTCAATTTAAAATTTGACCTTTATATCAAATATATTTTTATTTTTATACTATTTTATCACTTTTACACTTGATATAGGATTTTTGTTTATATTTTGTAAATATCATTGAAAAAATTAATCAACACTATTAAAATAGTTGGAATTAATTAGCTTGTGAGTATTTTTTGAATAAATATGTGATGACATTTGCATATTTAATTTTTCCTAAGAATCTGTCAAACATTTTTAAAACTAATATTCATGCTATTGCATGTCTCAAGATAAACTGAATGGATACATAATAATTAAATGTTCAAATTATGTAGTTTTAAAACTTTCAGCCTTCATCTAATGAGTAGGTGTAGAAAGTATTGATTCCTAATTCTCAGTTAAAACTGTGATGCATTGATTGATTTGATTTGATTTGTTCATTTACGTCACACTAGAGCTGCACAATGGGCTATTGGCGACGGTGTGGGAAACATCCCTGAAGATGATCCGAAGACATGCCATCACAATTTTGATCCTCCGCTGAGTGGATGGCACCCCCGCTTCGGTAACCCGACGACCTGCACGCGAAGTCGAGCACTTTGCGGTAGAACAGTTTTACGAGGACCAATACCGCACACCCTCGGTCCCTACGCAGACTGATCCAAGTGATCAACCACCCGCACACTGACCGCAGCCAGTGGTGCTTGACTTCGGTGGTCTGCTAGGAACCGTACCGTGTCTTAACGAAACTGTGATGCAAAATAACACATTGAGAATATGGCTTAAAGAACACTATTCAATCCATGAAGTACTCTTATCTTTTTAATTAAAATATGCTTCTTTTTTTGTCAAGATGCAAGTAGCAAAACTATTCATAAAGAACATGCAACTATATATGATGCTCCAAAGCAGCAAAAAAAAAAAACAATGTTCAAATGAAAAATTTTTTACTTTACCATTGTACTGCATGATTTTTAGACATTGATTAGCTTATATGATATAAACAAAGTGTTTAATCAGTGAGTATGAATGATCGTTAAGCAAGTATGTATTATGACTATTCCTTAATTCTGCCATTATATATAATGACTAATATTCAATTTAGCAAAATTATGAATAATAGCTAACTTATGACTTTGCCCATACCTTCAAATGCACTCATAAAACACTGAAAGAATGTGTGCATGTTATTTTATTGAAAGGAAACTTACTTAGCTCTGTATTTTTTGATGTACTTAATTTCTTAGAGGAAATAAAAAAAAGTATTAAACAATTAACATATTTGCAAATATTTCATTAGCTTTTCTTAAATAAAATGTTCTCTGTTAAGAAAAGCTTAAAAAGTTTAAAGTTGAACCAAGTTCATAAAAATAGTTCAGAATGACAAACTAGCTTGTATCATGTTAACATGAAAGTATATTTCTTAATAATTCCCCAGGTTTTAATAAGAAAATAATGATTCAAAACCATTTTAAACATGGGTGTAAATAAAGATCTCCAGGAAAGTGTGTCTCCTTAATGTAGTGACTACATTTTGAAAGTAGTTTATAATCCTTACATTTAAAAAAAATAGTTGTAGTTTATGTGAAAAATGTAGTTTTTCCAACCACTAGCCTGAACACTTAACTTACAATTAAAAAGAATTTTAGAAAGGATATTTTCTTTGCAACATTCGGTTATCTTTTTCTTTTAATATAAATCAACCACACAAAAATGAAGGTAAAGTTGCAAATTTTTCTTGTGGTTCTACACACAAAAAAAATTCATTTTTCATGATGTTCTGATTTCCCCTGCAGATAGCAATGATTCGGAACTCCCAATAAAATGTATTCCTTTTTTAGTTCAAGCATAAAAAATATCATTTAAATTAGTAACTGTGCAATGTGATGAATAACAACACAATTATTATTAATAAAAAATATATAGAAGTTAAATTTCTGTATAAATTGTTTACATCCTGAAATGTTTGAAATTATCTGGATTCTATGCTCCCCAAATTCATTTTTCTGTAATAAAAATAATGTGGTTTTTTTTTTGTATTTTTTACTGCTGATTTCGAGCCTAAATGGTAGGTTATTTCCAACAGAGCTACTGTAAAAGATTGCTTTGAATTGCATGTTGATAGTTAAAGGAAATTCTTTAAAATTAAATATGTGTGTCCTATTGCTCAAAACTTCATTGGGAAATCAATATCTTCTCTCCTATATTTATCATATTTATTCATAAATTAACTGTGTATATTATTTATGTTTCGGCTTTTAGGGTTTCTGAAAGTACAAACTTTTGACATTACCAAAAGAATGTTCAGACTAGACTAAAGAATAAATGGAAACAAACTAATTTCTAGAAAGAGAAGTTTATTTGAATTTCAATTTTTTTATGATCCCATAGACTTCACTTTATACCTTGTGACTTCATCATAGATTATCTAAAATAGTGTTGATGTTTTATAAGTCACTACAAGGGGTATAAAGATACCAAACATAAAAAGCTGTCAAATACTTAGCCAAAATTTTTATGCATCTTAAAACATCTCATTATCTTAAATGTCCTAGTCTAATCGTGAAATTTAATTTTTAATTACCTGGCCACAGAAATATTCTACTAATTATCTCATTATATTTTTTTACTTCCCATAGTATAATAACTATTTTTTTTAAATTTTATTGTTATTTTACATTTTTCCTTAAATGAACATTCTTTGTAAGTAATTTCTAAAATTCTTTCGAGTCTAAGAACTATAGCCAGTTAGCTGATAAGATTTTAAGAACATTTTCTATGTTAAAATTACTCAGTGCAAAACGTCTGACTGATAGTATTAAATAAGTGTACCCTTTTCTCTAAGAGTGAACAAAGAAATTATTTATTTGCTTTATAGTTTCGTTTGTGAAAAGTAAATACATATTAGTTCTCAATTCAAAAAACCACAACTGTTTGCTTTGTTTTTTTTAAATAAACAAATTCGAATCACAATTTTATTTTGATGTTTATACGTATATATTGCACCGTTAATTTTAAGAAAGCTGCTCTTTTAAAAGAAGATGCTGAAGAAATTTACTTTTGTTAAAATTATTTTTAAACTTTAGCACAATTCCCAAGACATTATTATAGCATAATTTGTTATTAGGAACATACCTTATTTTGTTAAACAGCAAATACTAAAATTATTAAATTGGTAAATAATTAAATGCAATATTTATGCATTTAATTATGCAATTAATAATTAAATGCAATATGCAAATATTTAAATTGGTAAAAAGATTCCGAAGCTGTGCCAATTTTAGAAATATCATCTAATTTGAAAAGTATAATAAAAAATACGCAATTTTCGAACTGACTTTTAACATAAAAATATCAAAAAAATCCTATGCTACTTTCTAAAGAATATATGTTTACGTAATTTAAAATAAAGAACAGCTTATTTCGTTGTATTGATCATGAGAAAAACGTTAGGCCCGGTCAAAAAACAGCATTTTGAGAAAAACTAGTTTAAAGTTTTGACTTGTGTTCAATCTAGTAAATTATTAAAGACTGACCTTTATTCTGCAATTCCAGGTCCATATATCTTCTCCGTCAACAGAATGGATGAGACACAAAAAGAATGTCGCCCCTCCTAATCCAGCCGAACAGGCCTTTCTACCTGCTTAGCGACGACTCTCTATTTTCCGGTATAACTTACAAACGAAGTTAGGTACTGAGAAATCGTTTTAGACAAACATTAGGAAGGGTACAAAGATTCGAGAAATTCAATAAATTTTTTTTCGAATTTTTGAAATATTCAGGGTGAGATCCCCCCGACCCCAATCTTTGTAGCCTTCCTAATGTCTGTCAAAAACGATTTCTCGGTTCCTAACTTCGTTTGTAAGTTATACCGGAAAATAGAGAGTCGTCGCTAAGCAGGTGGAAAGGGCCGGATTAGGAGGGGCGACATACTTTTTGTGTCTCATCCATTCTGTTGACGGAGAGGATATATGGACCTGGAATTGCAGAATAAAGGCTAGTCTTTGATAATTTACTAGATTGAACACAAGTCAAAACTTTAAACGCGTTTTTCTCAAAATGCTGTTTTTTGACCTGGCCTAACGTTTTTCTCTTGATCTATACAACAAAATAAGCTGTTCTTTATTTTAAATTACGTAAAAATATATTCTTTAGAAAGTAGCATAGGATTTTTTTGATATTTTTATATTAGTATTTTAATGAAAAACTTAACTTTTTTTAAGTTGCCGCCATTTTGGTAATTTTTATAATATCAAAAAATCGCTAAGCTACTTTTTAGATAATGTCTTCATGTTTCAGAAAATCTAAACAAAATCGTTTTCCTATATTTCAGGACTTCTAAATCCATGAGGCCAGTGAGGTGCTACTTTTTGATGAACAGTCACACACAGAGCTGCCACCAACTTATTTTTTATTATTTTGCAAAAGAAATTTTTTTTAAATAGGCTTAAATTATAGCTAAATAACATTAAAAAAACAAGGAGTCTCTGCATTGTCTCTTTTACTTAAAAAAAATTCAAGAAAAACGTTAATATTTTACCATCTCAGGGTTTGGTCCCCCCTTAAAACACTTGATAAAAAAATACGCTGCGAGAAGGGTAACATACTTTTTATAGAAACTGTGAATAACAATTTTTCATAAGAGGATAAGAAACCTACTCAGTAATTTCGCTATTTGCAGAATTGAATTCTGTTTGGATGAAACATATTATTCCTCGAAAGCTAAAACTAGAAAAAATGCAACTATTATTATTTTTCTAAGCTTATTTAATGATAGCGGTATCAAGGTTATGGATATGCGATGGAAGCACCGTTTACTATCATACTATAAATGCATTAAATCATATAGCTGGAATAATTTATTTTATGAAAATTATTTAATAATTTTAAGCAAATAAGGATGTACAAATAAACTCGATTGAAGTACGCCTAAAATAAAAATAGAATGAATTTTGGTATCGATAAATAAAACTGTAGTATATATATATATATATATACATATATATATAGCTGTTTTTGTAGCTATTTCATTTTGATTCCAGCTGCTAGGGGACATTCCATTTTCATGTTCGACTTTTGAAATTTCAATTGTAAATGGAATTTTCTTATGTCCTTAAAGAATGTTATTAAGGCTAGAAGTAAAAAAAGGTTGTACTTCATTCATTTTTTTTTCAGAAAGTATTGACTAATTATTTTTTCAATCTAAGAACCTATGCCTTTATCTTAAGTAAAACTCATTTTAATATCGCATGAAGTAATTTAATATAATGTGTTACTAAATGAATAATTCCAAGAAACCGAATCGAAAAGATAAAAACTTCATTGATTTAAAGAATAATAGACGATAATAAAAGTAGACATGTTTTGAGCGTCCAATGATTAAAGTCACAAGTCGTTCACGATTGGCCAGTCTTGAGAACGGGCACTTATATTTTAAAGCTCTAAACATAGGTCTTGATCATTATTTTGATGAGGATTTAATTCTCGTAAAAGTAAACATATGCATTTTAATATTTAAACAGGATTCATGTAGTCTCTAAAAAAGTAAAAGAACTGCAGCATCAATATTGTAACTAGGAAGTTATCTTTAACTTTAAAATTTCGAGACCAGATATTTTCAGTTAATGAAATCTTTTAAGTTTTTGCGCCACCATTTCAGTATCTTAAGGACCTTACGAACTCTGTTCAAAAGGAGAGGAGTATCGCATCAGATATATATAAGAAAACAAATCATAGCTGTATTTGGTGATAAATGTAGTTTATAGTAATTGAAAAACATGCTGTGCGACATTTTATGGTGAATTTGGGAAAATAAGTTTCAGAATGTGTCGAAACATCAGGATCAAGGGCGCCGGCAGAATATTATAAAAGGGGGTGCAACCCTCTAACAAACTAACCCCCCCCCAAAAAAAAATTAAAATATTCTGTTATTACATTTTGTTTTGTTATTACATATACTTTCATCTGTTAATTTTTTTCAAGATACATTTCTTCATTGTTAACAAGATATTTAAAAAAAAAGAACGAATTTCTTGTACTTTTGTAAAAATTTTGCCACGATAAACTGTATTGATGGCGCAGACATACCTATGACTTTGAAACACAAATAACTACAAACAGTAGTTTCTTATACTAACGTGTTTGTGCACGCTTAACATTGGTATTTATTGTGTTGATTAAGTTCTACAGTTGTGAGAAGTCAGTTTGTGTTGTACACCTCCGTTAATCTAACTAACTAATAGAAAATATAATATTATTTATTTTTTATTAAATGAAGTTTAAAAATATAGCTTAGATAACTGCCCAAGAAAAAAATCTTTTGTTGACAGTTTACATAAAAAATTAATTTCGAATGTTCGACTTATGAATAGATTTTACAAACTGACTGCATTCTGATATTTTTTGTGGAAAAAAGTAACTTTACGTAAGTATTTTTTTACAGATTAATGTATTCAATTTTTAATAGAATTTTTTTAAGTCTTCAATCAGTATTTACAGTAATGAATTTCCGAGAGTAGTATAAAAAAAAATTTATAACAAAATTGCTTTTCTGTGTCTCTTTCAGTGTTCAAAAAAAAACAAAAAAAACAGGGGCTGCAAGTGCACCTCCCTGCCGGCGCCCTTGAGCAGGATGTTATTCGCAAATTATCTTTATCCCAAAGAAAACCATGTAACATAAAATATCTAGCAGAATGAAGTGATTTCTTAAACAATGAATCATACAATAAGCAATTTAATATTTCAATATATTATTCTTAAACATAACATATTTCAATGTTTTTAAAATGCCACTTTACATTCACCAATTCCTTAAGTTGAAAAAAAACATATCATAAATTATATAAAACCTTGTTATTGTGTATTAGAATTACTAAACGATCTACATTTTTTCAAGCACTTTTTTTTTTATTTTTTTTTTCGAACTTTCTTGTCTAGAAGACTCGATTTAAGTCGTAAAAATGTACCCAAAATTTTGCATATAGTTATAATAAGTTATGTAAATTTCATTTTAGTATGAAATCCTAGTATAAATGAAGTAAAAACAACATAAAAAAAAATCCAAAAATTGTCAGACAAAAAGTTCAGGTATTTAAAAAAGTAAAAGCTTAGAAAATCTTAAATAATTTAATAAATTGATTAAAATTTTCTTAACAAAGATTAAAACGAAAAAAATCTTAGCTTTTTGGTCAGAAATCAGCTTAAAAATTTTCTATTGCCTAGAAACTTCGAGATAGTTTTTCTTAACGATTAATATATAAACCTCTCCGAGCAATCACAGATCATAATTTCAAATTTTTTTTTTATAGTGTGAACTTGGTTGCTTAGCAACGGATTGTTGTTGTTGTATCAAATCCTTCAGGATCTAGCGACAGAGTCAAACACCAGAAGTGGGCTATCACGGATATCCGCAAGAGCGAGCCCCAAGCAATCGAGGATATGATCGGGCAGGCCGGCATCAGATGGCACTTGGTGCACGTTGGAAAGACTTTGCGGCCGCATTCAAAGGTCATGCATTTTAGATACCCACTGATAAGTCTTGAGGCGGCCGTTGAAGCCTGTCTGTCAGCCTCAAGATCCAATGCGCATCCTGGTCTTTTCCTACAGAACCAGGGATGGGCAGGAGGGAAGAGCCAGACCTGCCGGTCTCTATTTTTCGTCACTGAGAAAATCTCTTGAAAAGTGAGGTCATAGTCGGTAGTTGCCATCTCAGAGCAGCCTCTTTTAGCCAAGATATCCGCAACTTCGTTTCCAGGGACGTTGAGGTGAGAGGGGATCCACTGAAAGTGGACCTCCCTACGATTGAGACATGTCTTCTTCCAGCAACGGATTGAAATTAGGTAGTCTTCTCTTGAATTAGTCTTTTGGTTATCTTAAAATATTCATTTGCGGTGGCGACTTTACTTCGCAGTACTTTGGAACTATCACCAAATATGTATATATAACTTAATAACCCCCCAATTTATGACCCAATTTTTTCTACCATATTTTAAGGGTCAGGAATTGGAAATATGTAAAAAATTATACATGTTTATTGAAATAAAGGGCGTATTTGTTTCTGATTTCGTAACTTAATTAATAGTTAGAACTAATTAATTAGCATATTTGAAGTTACCTTTAGAAACCATTAAGATTAACACTTAGTATATGAAAATCCGATCATTAGAACGAAAGTTATTCAGGGTGATATCTTTTTTTTGGCTCGCTGTACAATAACATATTTTTCAATAGAATTTTTTTAATGTATATAAAAATAATGAAACCTTTCTGTATTTTTTTACATGTTACTTAAAAAAAAAAGTTAGTGACAGTTCTTGTTTTATTCCAGGATTTCTAAAATTATTAGATTTAATGAAATATTGCTTAAATATGAATTCCATTCACATTGTTGTTATAATACTTTGCAAAGTTAAAATTAAAATGAGTGATTTTTCAACTAACTTCTACAAGATGGAAAACGTTATATAAGTTATACACTCTGTATTTTTCAACTAACTTTTACAAGATGGAAAATGTTATATAAGTTATACACTCATCCATCTATTGCAACAGGAAATAGAGGATAATTTTAATATGAAGAAGCTGTTTAATCAAAAATAATATTAAGATTAAATTTAAAGTAATTTTCAGTCATTATATAATGCTTATCATTTACTAAAATTTACATTAACACAATAAACTTGAAAAATTACGTCCAACTTTCGAAGTAAAAAATTACAAGTTAAAAACTTCATAGAATTCTTTATTCAAATGTCAGCTTCAAAATTTAGACAAGTTTACATTTAATTTACCAACAAATTCAGAGTTTGGACAATTTGTAAATGAGTAATCACTTTTTTGCTTTCGCAAGACTTATGTCCGGCACCAACAATTCAATCCATTTAGTTTTAACTTATAATCCGTTTTTATAAAACAAATTGATTTTTGATAGGTTACGATAGGTGATGTACTAAATATTTGATATAAAAATGTTATGATTGTAAATTTATGTTTTATGAGAGTTTTCTAAGAAACTTATTTTCATTTCTTACGTCCGACATCATGTAATTGCTTAGTTGTTAAAAAAAAAACAATTAACTAATCTAAGCTAAGAAACAATGTGGTTAGATTGGAATTCTTTAACTTTTTTAATTTCAAATGAGGAAAAAAAATAGAATAAAATTTGAAGAATTTTATCTAGTTCATTTCTATAGAATACGCAACAAGAAATTTAACAATTTTGCATCATTGATTTTTAAATACTGAATATCTCTTAAAATAATAATGCTTATTCAAAACAAACATTATTTAAACATTTGACTTTAGATATTGGTTTAAAGAAAATATGATCAATGAATTTTATAAAGAGTATTTTTAGGATAAAATACAGTATAAAGTAGCCCCATATTAAAAAATTAGTTGATGTATAATCGCCTGGAATTATTTTTTTCTTAATGGGTAACTCTGTATTTGCCATTTGATACACTTTGTGCAAAACTTTAAGTAACACATTGAAAGACTTTTTATTCAATAAAGACAATGTACTCGGCAAGCTAAACATATTATTTTCTCCACATCTATCTTAATATTTTTAATTAATGTTGTATCAAAACATTTAAAATGTACTAGATATAAAAACGAAATCTAGCTAAGTTGTTAAAATAAATTTAGTCAAATTATTTTTTCAATATTACATATTTTAAAAAAATAACATTTTAAATAAAAAACTTAACATTATTGAGACTTTTCTTGTAACCACCCTACACTTCGAGGAAAAAAGAAAGAAAAAAACATGCTATTCTGGAAATTTTAAGTTTTTCACCTGGAAAAATCGGGGAAATTTGAAACCTGATTTGAGTGACTACCCTGTTTAACATTCCAATTAGTTATTTCTAAGCTCACGAGGGTTCCCATGACTATCCCTCTCTTCCCCATTTTTGTCGTTAAATCAGTTTTTTTTAATTTCATGGTTCTCTGAACATTATCCCTTACCTACCCGACTGGTTCAAAAATGGTTCCCAACATATTTCTCTCTCTCACTCAGGTAACTAACATCATTTTTGTCCAAGTCTCGGACCCATAGAAAATTGTTGGCAACATGACAGGTTTATACAACAGACATTTTGTTTTCTTCAGCACATTTCTTTGAAAAAATTTGATCATTTGAGAAATAACAATGAAACAAAACTATTTTGAACGATAACTTTTATTAATTTACTCATGATGCACTTTTACAAAGTTTTTGCACTAAACTCTTCTGTTAAATGAAATTTTTGCACTAACTCTTCTGTTAAATGAAATTTTTGCACTAACTCTTCTGTTAAGAAAAATAATGTTAAAGAATTATTTTTACAAAAATAACTATGATACAAACATCAGACAAAAGCTGAGTTATTGAAATGTAATGAGAAATCAAAAGTTACTCAAAGCACCATTTTGTACAGATTTTTAAAAGCTCATAATTTTTTCTGCTTATCTCTATGAAATTCTATGGTTAACCAAGTCTGATACAATAATAGTGAAAATAATTTATGTTTTGGTTAATGCATAATAACACATTAAATGTTCAAGTTAAAATTATCTACAGAAACAAGACTAAACCCTAATTGTCAAGCATATAATTTTAAAAATTCTTAACCTATAAAAATACAACCAAATTTTAACAATTTGTTAAGAAAAGGATTTTGAAAATGAATAACTTCAAACTGCCATTAATAATTTTTATCATTAAATTTATTAACTATAGACAATGAAAAAAAAAATAAAATACTTATAAGCAACAAACTTAAAATAACTTAAGTTTTATGGTGTTATGTGTTTCACCACTTAAGAACTTTATTTCAAAGACATTGCAACAAATTTTACTGGGGAGTATTTCCTCATACCATAAATTTTTATCCTGAATAAAACGAATTTTTAGAGAAAAAAGTTCATAAGGATTACTTAAAATCTTCAGCTTGATATGCAGCTAGTATCTCAGTGTTTCAAAAATTGAAAATTCAATTTAAATAAGTATCTATAAAGCAATGGAAGAACTAAGTTTCTATATATAATTAAAAGTTCAGACACATAGGATTATATGTAGATGCTTATACTAGCTAAGTCTCTTTAAAAAAGTTTCAAAAAGGAAATAATAAAATATAAGGTGCTATAATAAATAGCGTCATTTTATCAAGTGACAATAGTCCATTAAATTATTAAATAAATAGCTTTAATGATAAAATTTACTCTAAAATATAGTTTATATTTTTAAAATACACTCTTTTCTTATTAATTTTAATTTAGATAGCATTTGTTAATATTTTATTTCATTAACTCTTAAATTTGAAAATCCAACTTGATACTGAATTTGTTCATTAATATATTATTGGAAGGAAAAATTTAAAAAAGTATAAAATTAAAAATTTAGTAATTCCTAATACTAAAAATTCATGCATATAATTCTTATATGAAAAAGCTATATTTTAAGTAACTTAAAGGGGCAAAACTTAATTGTTTAAATATAATCAAAAAAGCGTCTTTATCCCCTTTTTAAAAGATCATTACTTTTCTTGAAAAGCCTTCGAATATCCATGAAGCTGTTGTCATGAGGGTTTAAACAGTCTTTTCAAAACTTAGAAAGCTAGATGCAATACAATAAGACTTATTATAGTGTAAAGTGGATATTCGTAAAAACATTAGATACAATTATCTTAAAATGCTTTTAAGAATGCAAGTCTATATAACGATCGAAATTGAGGACTACACAAATTCTAAGCATTTAATACAAAAATTCGGCGTCAATTAGATGACAAGTAAATAATTAATCAACACAATGAAAATTTATTAACTTTTTTAGAAGCTTCATAATAAGTAATTATCAAATGTGGCTACTATGTTAAGTGTGCAGAACCACACAGATTATTTTTAAACTTCTTTCCCAATTAAGATAAAAAATAATAAGTCGTATGTTCTCACTAAATACCCAACAATCATTGAATCTCATTTCTCTCAGTCTCAACTACACTTCCTTCCATTGAAGAATTTTTTTATTCTATACACAGACTCTTAAAGAAATTCTATATTTCAATGCAATAAATCAAATCATTATTAAAAAATAGTATGTTTTAAGTTTTTCTAGAAAAAAAGAAAACAAATGTTAAGATAAAAATTTATTCACAGTGACCTTACAAATCGCTGGTCGGCAATGTGCCTAAATATTTTAGAAAAATTTAACAATAAAGCTAATAAGCAACTTTCTATTCCATAAAATGCTAACTCTAAAAAAAGTCCTAGTGCCTAGAAATATTGCATTTTCGTAGACCTCTGGGTATTCATTTATGTCTAATATTTTTTTTTATTACTATTTTCAAAAAGCATTTTAATTTTCACTGTTTTATTGTTAGCAATAGTAAGCAAAAAGCTATTATGCTAGTTTCCATTCCATAACATGACTAACTCCAAAATGTTGGTTCTAGTGCCTAAAAATTTTGAGACACCTGGGTATTCAATTTATGTCAATTTTTTTTTTACTATTTCCAAATAATTAAAATTTTTAGTGTTTTATCATTACTTTTTTTTTACCCTAGATAACTAGCACTTGTCTAAAAGACTATCAACCACTGGCAGTTTTGCCAATTCAAGGCATTCCTGTTATGCTCACACTACCTCATCCACAGTACCTTCATAATTAGAAAAATGAGTTATTCAAAGGTAATATGCATGGCTGTACACTTATTACTTTTTCAAGATTTGCTGTAATCATCGTTAACAGTCGACGTTTAGTTCAATCAAAATTAACATTGATAATATTTTGAATATTGAAAAGCTCATAAGAGACAAAACTAAAAGTACTTTCTGTCCATTGAAGAAACACAGAATGCAAAATATGTATAGCAACTACTGCAACAAGGACCATAATTTTACCAAATTACTATTTTTTAATTGAAACAGTATAATACTTTTATTTAAGTTACATTAATTTGTTTGAAATATATAAGAAAATAATATAATAGACATGTTTTATATCTATAGTCTATTAGTTACAAATTAACACTTATTTTAGTTA
This sequence comes from Parasteatoda tepidariorum, assembly GCF_043381705.1. Lineage (NCBI taxonomy): Eukaryota > Metazoa > Arthropoda > Arachnida > Araneae > Theridiidae > Parasteatoda > Parasteatoda tepidariorum. Next base: position 43,372,149 of record NC_092215.1, read on the forward strand.
TTTAGGGTTTATTCTATGATTTGCTTTGAATTTATGACAGAGAGACTTTACGACTTAATCAATTCCTCTTTAGAAGTAGATCAACCAAATTTATAGTCATGCTTAAATTGTTCTCCACTATTTTTCTTTCCCTTCTGTTAACTTAATACAGAGGGCTAGTTTATTTTAAACTTCAGCACAGTTAAAAGCAATGGTTTTTCAAAAAATTTTCATTTGTGAATTACTATAGGGATTATATAGAGTTAGCCAAAACATTTTGAATAAAATTTCTATACAACTCAATATCCATCTGGTACATTAAAATATTAAAAAATTACCATGTAAATTTTTCAAAAATAACAATATGCTTCCTCTGGAGTTGATAAATACTTGTTAGATTTTAGGGGTAACTTATTTTATATCAAACTAATTTCACCTAATCTATTCACTCTAGTTCAAACTAATTAATATTAATACAAGCTTTAAAATGTCATTCCAGCTACTCTGATTAAACTTTATATAATATTTTTTTAGATAAATATCTAAGTTTCAATATTTGATCATAATAAACAATACATAGATTTGTTATATGAGGGTTTCTTTAATCAATACTTAAAAAATAAAAACTGATTTTTGGAACTCTTTAATTAAAAAGGCACCAGCTGCTTCTTGTGAGAATATATTTTACTTGTTTATACTGAGCAAATCAAAATAATCTCTGAGAGTGACAAGAACTTCAAATCTAAATTGTATAAAAATTCCAAAGAAATAATGAAAACTCCTAAAGATTTTCTAGGTTTAATACGAACTTTAAATCTAAAAACCTGTATAGTGATGTAATTCCCAAGAACATGACTTATGTAATACAAAATTTAGAAAAACTATATTTAAACAAGACATCATCCTAAACTTTTAAAATTTTAATTGCATAGTAGAAAACAGATGTTTTGTACTCTTTAACACATCACAAAATTTATGAAATTTACCACAATTAACACGTTTGATAATAGGTGACAAACATTTCATCCAAATATCAAAATCAACATTAAAATTTAGAGTACACAACAAATAGTACAACAGAGACAACAGTTTAAAGTACAACACCTTTAAAATACTTTTCAATATAGTTAAAACTCTAACTTGTATCATACAAAATATTTATAAGGAGACTTAGATGATTTTAAAGCTTAAAATCTGCTTTTAAAATATATTTAGTCAGTAAAACAAATGCTATAATTAAGCAAAGTTTATACAATTAAAATCTAGGTTTTAAAAACTAGCATGCAATTCTAACATTTGAAAACATTATGCACTACAAAAATTCTATTGTCAAACTAAAATATGAAAATCAACATACCATAACAGTAGTTTAAAAAAAAAAAGGTAACCCTAAGAAACATTGAAACTTTTCGAATATACTAACATGAACATGTAATAAACTTATTTAGAGTAATAACAAAAAAGATTTATCATCTACATGTTCGATAATAGGTGACTAACATTTCATCTAAATATCAAAATCGACATTAAAATTTAAAGTACACAACAAATAGTACAACAGATTAGAGTACAACACCTTTAAAATACTTTTCAACATAGTTAAAACTCTAACTTGTTTCATACAAAATATTTATAAGGAGAATTAGATGATTTTAAAGATTAAAATCTGCTTTTAAAATATTTAGTCAGTAAAACAAATGCTATAATTAAGCAAAGTTAATACAATTAAACTCTAGGTTTTAAAACCTAGCACGCAATTCTAACATTTGAAAACATAATGCACTAAAAAAATTCTTTTGTCAAACTAAAATAAGAAAATCAACATACCATAACAGTAATCAAAAAAAAAAAAAANAAAAAGCTAACCCTAAGAAACAATGAAACTTTTCGAATATACTAACACGAACTTCCAATAAACAAACTTATTTATTTAGAATAGTAACAAAAAAGATTTATCATCTTAAATATCAAAAAGCAGACAACTGCTATACTTTCTTAACAGATCATTGAGACCAATATGCCCAAGTAAAAAGCCTTCAAATGTAACACTAGCAATTTTAAGTAAAACTGTCAACATGTTAAAACAAAAATTACTATGCATGCATTCCTTTTTAGGTTAATTTTGAACTTAAAAATATTTCATCTTTAATCTTTTTTTAAAATAAAAAATAACTCTAATAAAAAATATAAATTTTGAGTAATAAATCAATAACATATTTAAAAAATTTCATAACTTTAAATTTATCTTTACCTCAAATCATGAAAAAACATGCAATTGAAATAAATCTTATTAATTTGAATTTAAACACATTGATTGTATATGTTAAGCTTATTTACAACAAAAAACCAAATAAAATATTCACAGATTTAAGAGCACTATCAAATTCAGGTTTAAAACTTAATAAAATATTATAAAATTAACGCTGGCTAAAAATTTTCAAGGTATAAAATTTAAACTTAACCAACCTCATTACTTAACAGAACACGCATATTGCCTCCAGAAAATTTTTTCACTTTTCACTTACTATGTTTAAGATGAAAGTAACAGAAAATCAAAAGCCTCTTCATTACTTCAGTCCACATATATGGACTTTCACTTCTTAGCTTCTAAAAACATGGCAAAAGAAAAATTTATTGGTTTACTCTCACTTAAAACATTTTTGGACATTTAGCGTTCAAGGGTTTCTAATAGATGCAGAACATACAAGTCATTTAGATAGAATTTAACATAAACAGAAGTGATATTCGAAAAATGACACTTACACTAATGAGCCCAAAAACTTAATTTTAAATATTGTATAATTTAGTTATTCTAAATTTTTTTTTTTTTAACTTGGTAAATGTGTGATCAGCATGAAACTTGAAAATTTTAATTTACTTAATATTTAAAAATAATGCCGTCAAGAACATGCAGGTCCACATATGTGTATAGCGAAAATAATGACAGCATAGCAGTCAAATGAAATCTCACAGTATTATGAGTATTCAATTTTATGTCTATTTAGTAATGCTTTTATATGTATTTTAATTATTAGTTTTATATTGGAACATGCAAAAATTTCAACTTTTTTTTCTTGGCGATAAAATTTTTTTTAGGATTAGGATTATAAAATATTTATTTTATAATTAATGTTAAGATTCTTTTCAATAATTTATTTTGCATGGTTTGCATAATTAAAATAGTTTTGATACTGAGAATTAATGTAGTATTAGATAGTATTCAGATAAAACTTTGTATTTTTTAAAATGCATTTATTTTTCTAAATAATCATTAAATTTATTCCTTGTATTTAAATGAATTGTATTGTATATAACATACCATAATATAACAATATGCATGTCTGTTCCTACAATAGAGGTGCAATTTAACATTTGAAATATTTATATTCTTTTACTTAAAGTTAAAACCTGAGGTCAACGTATGTGTTACTAAAATTAGTAGCCCCTGGCAGTACAATTCATATTTTGTTTATCTTATGACAGTAAAATAAAAATTTGAAACTGTAAAATATTTGTTTACTATAATCCTCTTCCAGTAGTGAAGAGGACAATGCACCAAAGAGATAAAGAAAGGAGAAGGCAAAAGTTAACTGCATTTACTGCTATATACAAAACCTACTTTGACATATCTTCAAATATATATACAAATACATATTTCAAGTTATTGATATGTCATTGTTACTATATTCAATACAGCAATTGTTAATAAAACTCTTTAAAAAACTAAATCACATATTTTTTGTGACAAATTCAATATTTAAAATAATAGATCTCTTGTATAATGTCAGAATAATAGCACCACTGCACACTGTAAAAAGAGGATAATACATAGTAATCATAAAAAAATAAATCAATATTTAAACATAAAACTTCTAAGAAAGCTACATATTTTTCAAACTAACTCTTCTTCTCAAAAAATGGCCAAAATTTACAACAATAACAGATTTATCTTTTAGTTTATACCTGTATAAATGTTTTAAAAAATATCTCACCATAAAAGAGAAAGACAAGTTATGATATCAACTAAACTTAACTCAGTGGCACTACAGACCATAGGCCTACTGTGCCAATCATGATATCAACTACATCACTCAACTCTTCTCTTCTTATAAAAATCACACCTTGGTACTAGCTACTTCACATTAAATTGTTCAAATTGTAACATAAACTTAAACATAACATAATTCACGGTGAAAAAGATTCCAAAATAAAAATATGTAATGAGATAAAACAGTGAAATAAAATGTAAAAATATCTACATGAAACAATATTTTAAATGCTGATGTTAAACCAAAATTGCACTAATCAGCAAGCTAACAAACCAAAAAGATAACATTTACTCACTATCGAAAAATGAACAAACAAAACAATTTAATTAAACTACTTAGATGTATAACAAAATTTGACAATTAATCAATAATAAAACTATGCGTTAAAAATAACAGCTTTATCTAGCACTTTATACATTTCTAAAATAATGAAAGTAATTGAAAAGCATAAATAATATGCTTTTCAGTAAACACTTTTATAGAAACAGAATTTAAACAAAAAATGCTCTTATGTATGGCATGCAATGGTAATTGTCATCTTCATGACTGAAACTTCTTCAATTTGTTTTTTAACATATCATTTTCAGCCTTAAGACGCATAACATCTTCTTTTAATGAGGTATTTTCTTTCTCCAAATAAGAAGCCCTCAGAACAATCTGATTTTCCTTGACACGTCGTGCTTCACGTGAACGTTTTGCAGCAATATTGTTCTTATGTCTCCGAGCCCAATACTTCTCATCTTTCAAATTATCTGGAACAAAATTCTTTCGGGACTTTTTAACAATAGGCTGTGGTTTCAAATCGTCTTCAGGAAATACAGCAGAAGTTGGATCGTAGTGCTTGTGGCCAGGGGGTGTAGCTAAGGCCAAATCAGAAGGTGAAAACTTAACTTCAACAGAGCTACTAGCTTCTTCATCCGAAAAATCTTGCATGGATTGCAGGGATGAAGTTTTCATGGTTGCACTAGTAGTAGATCCTTGATGAGATGAGTCAGGAGCTGAAGAAGAAATAAAAATTTAAGTTTAGAAAAACTTAAGAGAAATTTATCATCCTACATCATACATTATCTAAAATGAGTTTTAAAATAGTAACAGTGTCATGATGTTAATCAGCATGAATTGTTTCAATTATATTTCATAAAGTAGGATCGTTAATCAAAAAAGATATATCATAAAATGGGGTAACTATATAGATTTACAAAAATTGTCATTTGGTTGTGTTCCTTTTGCTGCCTGTGATAAACAGGAATGCACGAGCTATGGCCTGCCTGCAGGCTAAAAGTAACTCCTGTACTCTCTAAAATATTAATAAAAATACCGAAAGAAACTGTAAAAAATATGAAAAAAAGTAAAAGAAAAATCTTTTGCCAGTTATTGGGCCTTGTTCAGTAAGTTACTGACTTATTTTTGTCCTTCTCAGAGTACCAGATAGTAACCTTAATTTAGCAAGTTCTGTTTATGGCAATGGCTCATTGTCATCAGCAATTTCTTAAGAATTTTTACAAGAGTTATTCGAAAAGTAAATATTAAAGCATAAAATTTTAATTCTGTTAATCTGATAACTCATCAGAAACAGTAAAAAAATTTTGTTTTCTAATTAAATAATAGTAAAAGTTAACTATGAAATAAGTATTTCAGACTAAATATATTTATTTAATTTATATTATCTTTACTATGAGGAAAATTTAGTTATGAATATGTAATTTATATTAGCAATTTAACTAGAATATAAATACATCCTGAACTTTTAAGATGTTATTGCTAGATCTCAACATAAAACTTCCTAATTTCTGTGGCCTGCTAACAAAATATGGTTGCACATTTCTGATTTACAGTAATATTAATACGCTGAGTCAATATTATAAGGAATATAATTTATTTACAATTCAAAATATCTATTAGGTTGTTCCAAAAGTATTTTATTTTATTTATTTATTATTATTCTTTTTTCGTTAATAAAAATGAAGGATTTTCCTATAAGCAATAATTATTATTGAATCATATATTGTCTATTTAGGACCAATATTTTTTGCCACCTTCCTAGCAGTAGCATGATAACATACACATAAATCTTTTGTTCCTTGTTGAAGTGGGTGGCCACTCAAATCAGGTTTCAAATTTCTCTGATTTTTCCAGGAAAAAATCCTAAAATTTCCAGGTCAATATGCTTTTTTCTCCCCTCATGAAGTGTAGGATGGGTACAAGAAAAGTATCAATATTATATAATATTTTATTTAAAATATTTCATTAATGTTATCTTATCATCTCTGACTCAGGGGACAGAATGCTAGCCAGGTCACTTCATTCCCATGAGGTCACCTGGAAAGGTTTTCTATTCTTTAAGAAACCATTGGAGTTTCATGAGGCATTTTAGTTTAACAGGGTTATAATAGACCAAATTTTGATGCAAGCAAAGTATTGCTAAATTGATGGTATTTCAACTGTTTGGCAATAAATTTTTGTCTAAAAGTGGGTATAACAGAAGGTAAAATAATTTTAATTAAGAAAATTAGCAGGGGTGAAAGTTTAAAAAATTGTCAAGACTGAAAATTTCAAAATTAAAAGTGGGCGTGTCCTGTCCAATAATTTTAAGTGAATAAAAAATTATATATGAATTCTTTTCATAAAAATTGTGAACAAACTTTTCAATAAAAATTGAAATACACAAAATGGAAACAAGGCTTATAAAAATTCCACATTTATTTTAGCAAACCTACTATTGTTCAGGAGTATAAACAAAAAATGCAAAGTAATTAGTTATTTTAAGCAAAAATAGACCTTAAACAGGAAGGTGAAGTCACATGTTGCAGTGCCGTTTTCCCCTACACATGCATTAGAGAAAACCGGTTCTCTTCTCTGACGTTAACCTACATATGGAACCGGGGAAAAGAAAGAAAGAATGAATCGGTCGTTTGGGACTTTTCCCACTGAATCCGTCTACCGCATAAAAAAAAAAACGAACTTAGAATTTACTTATAGTAATATTCCGTTTCGCTCCGTCTTGTGATATTTTTTTATAAAAAGACGGAAATCCGTCAAAATACGGAAAACTTTCATCCCTGAAAATTAGTAAATAATTCAAATTAGTAAAATTAAGAAAAATAAAATAAAAAAGTCCAGCTTTTCTTACCTCGAAAAAAAAGAAGACTTTCTTACCAGCTTTGCTAACCCAGAGAAAAAATTCCTTGATAATTTCAGGTTTTCCAGGTGGGTGGCCACCCTGCAAGTTTTATAGTCTAAAAATTTCTATAGAGACTGAAGCCTTGTTGCAGACAATTCATTTTCTGTTCCCAGTGATGATGTGCTTCAAAAATGGATAATTTTAGAAACACATGTTTCAACCTTTGAGATTATCCCTTAGGCTTTTCAAATTGTCATGAACCGTAAAATTTAATAAATTTATTCTCAACTATCTCATGAGTTGTTATTTGTTAGTTTTCATTAATTAATGCCTTTATTGTATCTATAGCAGCTTAAATTGGTATGGGGCATCTTTGTGCATCTTAATCGAAATTTTGCAAACCAGTTTTCTCACTGGCGTACTGCCAATTGGGGACGTAACGAGTGTTCAGCTACTATTCGGCCATTTTGCTGAATATTTGGTTCGCCAAATGTTCGATCAAATATTTGGCAAAGTATTTTCTTAGAAAACCATTTTTCAACAAAGTATTTTTTTTTAAATTTGAACAGACTTAATGAAGAATAATCAAAAATCATATTTAATTTTCTACTATACATTACATAATTAGAAATAGTTTTTACACATACTTGCTAAGTTTAAAAATTTGTACACAGCTTACAAATTTATGTTCCGGATAACAAATGGTAAGACAGATAACCGGTAATATAGAAAACTGTGATTTTCAACATTAAAGTTACACTTAAAGAACTGAGAATTATTATTATTATTATTTTTTTACCTTTTCTTTTTTAACTTTTGCTTTTATCCATGATTTTATAATGACAGGCAATTAAAATGGTTCAGTTCCTAGTAAACATTATTATTTTTTCTTCACATTTTCAGGAAAATACAGTAATTGGAAAACTGAGATGTTCAGCTTTAAAATTTTCTTCTGAGAATAAAGATTTTCTTAAATTTTTTCTTTTTCACTTTAGCATATATTTTGTTTTTATAGGCGTTTTTACATTAGTGCTGCATTTTTAAAAGCATTTAAATAGACTGCAATTATTATTATTTTTATGGATACTTTTTCTGGAAAACATTTTTAGCATTAAAGTGTTGTTTCAAGAATATTAAAAGGATTTATTTCTCTTTCTCTTTTTCAACTTTAGTTTTTCTGCTTTTTTTATACAGCTGTTTGTCAGATTTTTATTTATCTTAAATGTTTTGAATGGATAACTATTATGATTTTTTCATCCTTTACTGATATGTACTTCAATGTAACCAAACTTTGATTGATTTTCAGTAATGACTATAATCATTTATTCATAAAAAATATTTATTAATGATTTTAAATAGACTGCAATTATTATTATTTTTATGGATACTTTTTCTGGAAAACATTTTTAGCATTAAAGTGTTGTTTCAAGAATATTAAAAGGATTTATTTATCTCTTTCTCTTTTTCAACTTTAGTTTTTCTTCTTTTTTTATACAGCTGTTTGTCAGATTTTTATTTATCTTAAATGTTTCGAATGGATAACTATTATGTTTTTTTCATCCTTTACTGATACCAACAATGTAACCAAACTTTGATTGATTTTCAGTAATGACTATAATCATTTATTCATAAAAAATATTTATTAATGATTTTTTTTAAAAATGTTGCTACATAACAGATTTTTTTCAGCCATTTTTACCTTTCTGATGATGAAAAAGTAAAATATGCTGAAATTCCTACTTTTAACTTTCCATTTTTGAAAAAGTATCAACAAAATACTACTGCATAGAATTTATAGAATTTTTCACAAGTAAGCCTTGCTTTATCAGCTGTCAAAATATATAATGATTATGTGGCTTAAGTGTAAAGTTGGCTGTGAAAAAATATACCTTAAGTTCTCTGTTGGGAAAAAACCAAATTACTTTCTGAACAATCCAATACGTCTTAGAGTTTAAAATAAATAAAATAGATTGAGCTTATGATGAAAAATCAAGAGCTAATAATGTTGTACAATAGTGCTGTTCAGTATTTCAACGAACTGTGCTGTACGAGGATCCTCACACCAGTTTTTGTTTTTTAAAAAAAAGCATGATATGAGCATTGTTGAATCATCTGATTTTGATTAGTACAAGAAAAATCAAGTAAAAAGAAACGATCTCATTTCTTAAAAACATTAGATTTATAATAATTTGTTCAATGCTGGTTTTTAGGTTTAATTATAAATAATAGCAATATAATTAATAATAAAAGAATTAATAACTCTCTTAAAATTAATAATAATTGATACAGTTACATTTATTATCCATTCCTCTTTATGAGTAAACTCCACAAAAAATGCCCACTTGCAATATTTTGACACTACTACCCAAATATGAAAATTACAAAACATAGGAAAAAATGCAGAATTAATAATAAATGTAGCTTGAATCCTAATTAATAAATAATAGATAAACAAATAACATATTTTTCATGTATAACATGAAACATGTCTACTTCAATAGCACCAAAGCATTACAAAACATATGAATTGGAGATGAGTGAGTACCACTTTTTTTTAATACCTACAATTAAATTATCAGGTACATATTAATCTTTATTTAAATTTAATATAAATGTAAGAGTGAAGAAGTATTAAGTAAAATTTCTATTGCTTCTTTTAAGGCTTTACGCCTATATTGAGGTTTTAAGCATACTTAAGCATCACACGCTTAGTACAAAACATCAGATCCCATCTCTAATGTGCATGCATAGTCAGTGAGTATTTCTAATTGTCTAATTTGAAACTTCAATTTTTGGAGAATTTCATAAACTTATAGTATGAAGTTTTACAAATAGTAGCTAGTTAAATTGCTATGTCTTGTTCTAAAATTAGATCTTAATAAGCAACATCAATCTACACACACATTTCTTAAATAAACATTTAAATAGAATAAATACCAAACTTACTAGGCAAGGTCATGTTTGGTGTCATGTGATCTTTCAAATTTTGTTGCAAGTTGTTCTGATATATTGGTCTATCATCTGAACATGGCTCTAAAAATGAATCAAGATCAATGTAATCTACCTTAGATTCATCCCATAAGTTAGGACCAAGAAAAGCAGCAGATGCATCAGGTATAATATCCAAGCAATCTTTATCATCTTTTCCAAGCTGAACCACTAAAATAAATATAAAACTTACAATATTAGAAAAAATTCATGACTTGAGATATAAAAAAATTTATCAGTATACAAACCATATAAATAAATATTCATCACTTAAAAATAATTAGCTTTTTCCTGAGAAAAAGTTACGGAGCAAACAAATACAAATAGCTTGAAACAAAAAGGTGCACAATGTAAATATCAACTAACAATTAGTTTTGTGAAATAGAAAATTAACCAGGAAAGAGAAAAAATGTATAATAGATATTTTTCCTGAACATTAACTGCTATGTTTTCGAATGTGAATAACAATTGGTGGTTTAAGAACTTTAAAAGTCTGAATGAGACTACTATGAAATAATAACCAATGGTAAATGGATGTGTCCAGCAACATGCATATTTTCATTACAGACATTGGAATTGGGACCATTTACTAATTGATAATTTCAGTTTCTAATAGCAATCCAAAAGCATATGCAGAACAGGGGTGCAGAATGCGCATGATGGGTCGAAGGAGGTTCAGAGAAAATCAAGACAATCTTGAAAAAAATTTCTGTTCTAATTAAATAAAATTGGTAAAAAAATTTTAATTCCTTAACTGACTATCTAAAAAAGGTAATATTTTTCGGTATATTTTTCGCAGAATCTTATGATCTAAAATGTTACTTTTGTGCGATTTTTGGATTCAACGAAATCTTGTATTATGCTGTCGAATTCCAAACTATGCAAAATGTCGTATTCAATAGATATAAGTGCGAGCAATGCCAAACGATCTTGATTCATTGTTGAAGGCAAATAATTTTTTATCAATTTTAATCTGGAGAAAGATCTTTCTCCTTCTGCATTTGAACCAAGAATCGACAAATATATTCTTAATGCAATGTGAAGGTTAGGAAAAGATTAGTTATCATAGTAGTATCCTGAAAACTATGAAGCTATTTGTAGTATAAATATTTCTTGTAAGTAATGTCACTATCAATTTCACTGTTTTCTTTGCTGGTTTGTTGTTGTATTGTTGATCTGAAGTGTTTACATAGTTATCGATCGAACTAATCATAATGGTATTATCGATATCAACTGCAATATCGGCAGTATGTCGGTATTGCAGAAAGTTCAATAAACAAATTTGTAAATTAAAATCCATATTAATAAAAATGCAAAAAAAATATGTAAGAAAATTTTAGCATATATTTTGAAAAGAGGGGAGGAGTGGGAGAAGGAGGGGAGGGCCCAAAAACGGCTGCGCCTAGGGCCTACGAAAGGTATAATCCGGCTCTGCATTCAAGCCATTAATAGTTTTTAAGCATTTATAAAATAGTCAATCATAGATTTGACAATTTAATTGGGTATACTGCTGACATATTGCATCATTCAAGGATGGTCACCAAGAATCACAGGAATCTTGTTCAAACACACACGAGTGGTAATTCTTGATTCGTCATCGGTCAGCTCTCAATTTATACAGTTCATAGAAATTTCCAGCACATGTTGAGTAATATTGTTGAACAATTCCATTTTTTCTACACACTAGAAGAGTGAGAATCTGAGTAAGAACTTAAGTAAATGAATAACGGAAATACGAGGGCAAATCGCAAATCTTGGATGACACAGTCGATTATGAGAGCGGCTTTTGTAACTACGAAAATTTTAAAAAAATAATTTCTTTTTAAGAATAATGCTATCAAACAGATAAAATGTTCAGTAATGTGAAAATTGTGTTTCTGTTTCCAAACACTACAGCCTACTGTCAACCACTGAATCAGGGTATATTAGGGTCATTTTAGCAACAATATAGGAAGTCAGAATCTGCATCTGAAGTTGAATAAATTAAATCGTTCAGTGCCTTCATTACAGAAAAAAAAATGAGAGAGAATTTCTCACCCTTTCTCAAAAACAGGGTGAGATTTCAAAAAGTTGAGTGAGATTTCTAAAAATTAAAAAAACAAGAATAGACTTGGAAAAAAAATTTTCTTTAATTATAATACATTTTTAACATCTTCTAATTGAATATTTTTGCTGTATCATCATATGGAAAATGTTTTTCACTTTTTCATCCACTATTATATTTATTTGGCTGAAAAATATCCGTATTGGTTTCGTTTTGACCGTTTCTACCAACATTTGTTTCATTTGTCTTACGAAGTAGATGATGTCGCCTCAACAAGGTATTTGTCCATCTTACATTGATGCACAAAGAATATAAACGTCTTACATGAATAAACCTCACCTACTGTGAGCACATGGTTGTAGAGAAATGTGTTCTGAAAGGGGTTCCGTGGTTCTGGGGGGGGGTGTTCTGCTGTTTGCACCGGTTCTGAACAATACTGGTAAATAGGGAAACTAGATAACAAGAGCCGATGTTCAAAATAATGAAAAATCAAGGAAGAAAAGTGAAACAGAGTTTATTCAAAATGGCAAAAGACGAAATTTTTTTTCAAAATTCTCTAATTTTGAAATTGATTAATAGAGTGCACGAACTTCTCACATTAATGATTTTTTATTGCGAGAAAAGAAAAAAATATGTGAGATTCTCGCACTGTAGTGAAAACACTGTCATAAATTGTTTCTTGGATGAGGTAGTGAACTGGATTAGTATCAGTGGCATACATAAGGGTAACACAAGCAGTGTTGTAAAACATGGTTTTAAAAAAAAATCAGTCAATTACTTTCCTTTTTAGTTGTCTAGTAGTTTGTTTATATGGAAAATGAATGAAATTATGATTGTAACTTCAGGCATAGAATTCCAGCGGATATTTCGGCATTCTATCCAGTCTGAAAATTGCTGATTTACTGGTGAAAAATTATTTCTTGAGATAAATCATTTAGTGGTCAGATGAAGATTGACGCTTGTATTTAAAACAGGCACAAATTGAGATTTTAGAAATTCAGCTAATAGAAAAGTGGTTGGAATTTTGATTGATATTAATTTTCCTAAGAGGACAAATTTTTCTTGTAACCATCAGAAAACAATTGAAACATATGTCATCTAGCACAAAGCTTTTGTCAAAATTTGATTGCATCAACTAGTCTGAGAAAGGTCAAACTTAGGGGCAGTCGTCACCTCTCAAATTAAAGTGACGGAGCAGATAATGAATAATCAAGTAAAATTGGATATTTTGGAGAGAGAAAAAAAAATTTTTTTTTTCAATTTTAAAGCTTTTGTTTTTAATAGAAAACTTTGTATTCTTCTGAAATTTAAGGGTGAGGGGAATAATGTGCTTTGGCCTTTCAGATATTTATTCAGATATTATACAGCAGATTTTAAGCTTCAGACATTCCCCACGACAAAGTCAAGTAAAATTGGTAATTTTAGAGAATCTTGAATGGGCAGATAGCTTTATGATTTTAGAGAGTGAAGAGCTCTCGGAGTTTTGTCTGTTATTTTGATTGTCCATGTATCTTTGTATCTGTGTCTTCCTTATTAAATATGTTTGTGAACATTTGTTATTTGTTTTCTTTTTGTATGGACCTGCTATGTGTACATCTGGTAGATGTTAACCCATTAAGATAAATCAGGAACTGGCCGCACACAACATATTAAAAATGTAACTCACTCGATTCAGAATCTAAAATTTTCATCTCTAAAATATCTTTTAAAATACAAGAGAAAAAAAGCTGTTAAATAATTAAAATTTTAATAGTAGGAATGAAGTAACAACAAATATGTCTTTCATAATAAATTAAAAACTTATAAATAAAAATAAACAATCAGTTTAAAATTATCACTTCAGTTATACAATTAGACAATCGGAGAAATATAGGATTTCTACTTCCAAAAAGAGGTGAAAATCGACACAAGAATGTTAGAGGAAAAAATCCCATTCAGCAAGCCGAGCGATTAAAAATTAGCCACAGTTATCTGACCCTCCTTGTAAAGGATGAAAAAAGTTGTTTTCCTCCCCTACTCGAAGGTAGAAAGTTACCTTTGTTTCGAAAGTAATATTGTAAATAGTAATAATGATAAAAAGTTTTGACCAACATTTTCATAGTCTGAAAAGATTGAAAAATGAATAATATTTCCCTTTTTTTTTTTGGAATGATAGTTACGATTCTTATATTTAAAAAAACCCATTTCCTAAAATATAACAAACTAGCCATAGACATTACATGTTAAAACTGAACCCCGAATTCCCGTGGTTCAAAACTTTCATCTTAGAAATCACAACAGCAACTTTTTCTACAGGAATCTGATTGCCTCTCTAAAATATTACTACATCATAGGTATAATTCATGGGATATTTCTGTATCATGATCTGCCATTACATTCGTTATGGCATTAAATTGATTTTAAATGGAATTTTTTTTTTTTAAAAATAAACATGTCAATGTTTGCCCATGGGTGGCTACAAGGTATACCCTTTTTGAGTTAGTCCCTTTCTGCAATGTTTCTTTAGTTTCTGCACTGTAGCTGAATAATCGTCAAGTCTTGGCAACTTCCAGGCAGCAGCCCATGAGAAACTTTAAAAAATACATAAAGGGACTAACTCGAAAAGTATAACTGACAGCGGGGATATTTTTGGATCGTACTCTGTCGCACAAACTACAATCACCAAGGTGCCAAATAGATTTTAAACTTGCGAATTTTATTTTTTTAAAAAAACATGTAGATGTTTACCCGGGGGTGGCTATGAGTTATACCTTTCGAGTTGGTCCCTTTCTACGATGTTTTTTTAAGTTTCTCGCGGGCCGGCCCGGAAGTTTCCAAGACTTGGCGATTATTCTGCTACAGATCACGATACGGATATCTCCTCCTAATAGCCACCCCCGGGCAAACCTCTACATGTTTCTTTTTTTAAAAATTTCAAGTTTAAATTATATTTGTCACCTCGGCGATTGTAGTTGGAGCAACAGATCACGATACGGAAATATCAAACTAAGCATATTAGATTCTGTAGATTAACATTAGGTATCTTTATTGGAGTTCGATATCAACAAACAAACAACGATAGCTATAAATTCAAACATGAACTATAATGTCATGACAAGCATGAAATCATTGTCATACATGAAATAAAAACTTCGCGGATAACTGATGGATTTTTGTTTAAAATGATATTTTATCTCGTAAGATTTTACTTCGATCACTACATCAAATACATGCTCGTATTTAAATGCTAAGTAAATAAGTATCGTACCTTGCAGTGGGTTTGATATGTCTCTGCATTCTTGCAAATAATTCTGCAGAGTCATTCGACTGACATTCATATCATACTCCATTTTGACAATATTTAACTAAAGAATAACTTTGTTTTTAGAAATCTAGCAAAACAGAGATATACGCAGTTGTCACCGCTGGATAGGTCATAAACAATATTTTTTTCTTTTAAATATCAATACGAATGAAATCACGAGTTTCCTGGATATAAGGAACCCATAAGAGGAAGTGAAGATTCTATTTTTCCGGTGGCAACGAAAACTGGGTTACTTTTTTCAATCATCGTGGCGACTTTTCCTATCTGTTAAATCGCCACATCGCCAGTGTTCGTGTGCATATTTGTTGTGATGGCTTGTTAATTTCATGTGTTGAAATTTTACTGCATGGGATAGATATCTAATCTGTTGTGGTTAGTAAAAATGATTAATATATTAATTTTCTGTATTCATTTTATTTATTTTTAACTAATTTAATGTGAAAACATTGCATAAATGTTTATATATTACTTTCTATAAAGAGTAAACATCATTCTCGTGTTATTTTCCACTGAGAATGAATTTTATAATGCATTTATAACTCCACTCTACTAGAAAATTATTTTTACATGCTTAGCATTAATTGATTGAGTGGTTATTGTTTAAAAAATTTGTTAAATAATTTTTGCAGAGGAAAATTTCTGATAACCTAAAAATGTTTTCATATTGGAATATTTATTCTAACGAATGTTTTGATAATTAAAAATGTTTTAGTGGAATCAGAGTTAATATATCAAAAATGAGCTTGCATAAATTTTAGGAAATTATATAGTCTGTTATTTATGTATAATAATAAATGAACTTACGTGGAGATAAATGCTTGTGTTTTGTGCTGTTTGTCATTAGAATTTAGCAATTTTCACAAACATGAGTTTAAATACAGCTGATTTTTATAACCATTTGAGTGTAAAAGGGGTTCTTCAAATCTTGTTTTTAATTTATAATTTTAGAATTATTTTCAAAAATAAAGACAGAATTCGCGATCGCAACACTCGAATACGCCATCTGGGGAGAGACCGGTTTCATGCCTTTAGCCCTTCTCCCTTCCCTGTCCTGCTCTTTTCAGTTGTATAGGAATGTACTACGATATTTTCCCTTTTCTTAATATTTTTCCTTTTTATTCAATAAAAATATTTTTTTAAATTTCCGTGATACTTTTCTTCAGAACTATGTTTAATGCAGTTTTCAGCTCCATATAGTTTTCCAACTTAAAAGATTTTAATCTATATGAAAATCAAGAGAGAAACTAACGGACTTCCTTCCTCTATGACTTTCCACACGCTAATGGGGAAAGCATGTGAAGTGTTGTCATAGGTAGAGCGTTCTGCTCGACGCCACCTGCAGCCCATTTCGATCGCCAATTAACATTAGCGGTCACAGATTAATTTTCAAACAAGGAAGAAAATAAGCTTTTTGAAATCTGATGAATCATCATTGAGGAAAGCAGGATTAAATTTAAACCTGATATGTTTCAAACATTTGCATTTCACATCCTCCTGGTTTTCTTTAGCAATCTACCAAGTTTTATTGTTTTAGAATTTCGTAGGAATGATTTTTCAGATTTTCTTAACGTTCCTGCGTTAATTTCGTTGAACTTTACTTAGCAACACATGTATGTGTTTTCATTTAATTTTGCGCATCCTAAAAAAGCATATTAAAAACTGTGGTAACGGAGCTTCTTATATAATGAGCTTATCAAAATATATGATAGCATATATATAAAAACTTTAGTTCAAATAAATAAGTAAGATTACAAAGAGTTTGAAAATTTTGTTAAATATTCTTCCCCAAACCATTGAAACAAATGAATTTTCGAAAAATGTTATTATTCCGTTCTCATCTTTTACCTGATGCGTGTAGAAGATTCGCATCATAATGTATATTTGTAATTAATAGATTTAAGATATCAATAAAAACTAAGAAAATACTTAATTGTGGATCTCATTTTTCTATCATCCTTTGTATTTTGAAACATTTTGCAATCTGATCCTCTCTGAATCCACTGCTTTTCTAAATTATTTGACGGTCTAATAAAGTATTTTTGGAATACATTCGATGCAAATATGTCAAAAAATTTCACGCGACGTACAAAATTAACCAGTAAATAAAAAAGATATTTTGTTTCATATTAACTTTATTTCAACAATGGTTAAAAAATATAATATTAAACGCAGCGGGAACAATTTTTCAAAGAGACATTTTTTTTTCTTCAAAGAAAACTAGTTAATTTTAGATAAATAATCTCTTTGCTGGAGAACAATCAAAATGTAAAAAAGCTAAATACAGTTTTTTTTCATTCATAACTTATTTCCGAACAGTTTTGAGAAAATAAAGACCATTTCATCACATACATTTATTATTTAACCGTGTAATTATTAAATATGGAATGTCCTTAAAAGCTAAAAGAATAAAATTGCATAATCTGCCACTTAATATTGTTATGCATTTGACGCAATCCGGTCTTATAAAGTCGAAAAGAAATTTTTGAAAGTTATTTGATAATGAAATAAAATAGTTTTCAACACCAGCATTTGCTGAAATTTAAAAAAACAATCGTACGCCATATTTCACATTAATTATTAGTAAAAGAAGGATACATCGTCTGAAATGGAAATTATTGGTTAAAAATTCTAAGAACATTCATCATAGTCTCTCAAGTTTTATCACGAAATTAATCCTTGAAAAAATCAGAATATAAAATTTGAATTCGATGATGCTGTAAGTTATTTAAAATTGTAAAAAAAAACAAAATCAATATTGAACTTTTGATTTCAACAAAGGTGTCTTTAAAAATTATTTCTCTGTATTAATGGAAAATTAAGGTAATTAAAAAAAATTTATCTTTCGTAAATACCAACTAACTCCAATTATAAACTAAATAAATACTACAACAATTAACAATGATGCATAAATTTTGTAGCATTATTAAATTTAAACTTTTATTTTGCTAAATTACATATGAATTATATAAATTTTTAACTCATAAAAATATCATTTTATGGATTTAAAGAAGGAATTTTAAAAAAATCGAAAGTTTTGAAACGGCAGTTTCAAAACTTTCGAAGAATTCCAAAAGTTGTCCAGACTTTCCAAAACTTTGGAAAGTTTTGAAGTGGCACGTGCTTCCTTAGGTCCTTTCCCTAGGAAATAATGATCAAACAAACTAGAATATAAATTTCGAATTCCAAAACATCCTCGCGTGCCAAACGTCCCGCAGTGGACTGATCGTTATGACACGGTTCCCAGCAGATCACCGAAGTCAAACATCACTGGCTGCGGTCAGTGTGCGGGAGGGTGACCACTTGGATCAGTCTGCGTAGGGACCGAGGGTGTGCGGTATTGGTCCTCGTTAAACTGTGCTACCGTAAAGTGCTCGACTTCGCGCGCAGGTCGTCGGGCTACCGAAGCGGGGGTGCCATCCCCTCCGCAGAGGATCAAAATTGTGATGGCATGTCTTCGGATCATCCTCCGGGATGTTTCCCAGACCGTCGCCAATAGCCCATTGTGCAGCTCTAGTGCGACGTAAATTAACAACAACAATAACAAAAACAACCAAAACATCCTGCCAGTTTCGTAGATAATTTGAATATTATGAGACAAAATTTATTTATATTACTGTGAATGAAAGAAATTGGTGGTTGTTAACTTCCACCGGTGAATGTTGACAATAACATAATCGCTTTGGTAAATGTCCGAATTATAAACTAGCTCTAGTTAAGTCCAACTGCCCGATATACATTTGCATGGGTGTTATTACATATTAATAACATAATCGCTTTGGTATATGTCCGAATTATATACTTCCTCTAGTTAAGTGCAACTACCCGATATACATTTGCCCGGTATGCCCTATATCAATGTATTTTAAAGGTTCAGTGCCACTCCCCGGTATGTCCTACATTGATGCTTTTTTAAGGTCAAGTGCCACTGCCCAATATGCATTAAATCGGTTCTCCGAACACTGATGTTTCACCCAAGATATTAAAATAGCGAATAAATAAAATAATATCAACGAATAAAGTAATACCTAATCGGATATAACAAATATTTCGGACGTTCACCAAAGCGACTATGTGATTGTTGGCATTCACCGGTGAAAATTGACATTCTCTTGATTTCAGTCATTCACGGTAACAATTATGCTGTAAAATATTTGTCAGAAAGAAAAAGTAGTTATGAAAAGTATATATATATATATATATATATATATGTGGCCGGCCAGGTGGCCGAGTGGTTAGCGTGTCTGACTGCGAAGCCAATGGCCGCGGGTTCNTTTCCGGCATAAAAAAAAAACGTGGTTTCTTCATTTATTGAATGGGAGAATAGTGCGTAGTAGGAAGCTTTCTGTACAATTGCTTAGTTTCTATACAACAAAAGTTTTTGTACCCTTCATTTTATTCAAAAATTATTGTGGGTAATTATTTCTTTTCACGTTTCATTGTTAAATATTTGTCACCTGTCCAGGAACCTCGTGATAAGGATGTTATTGAATTTGCTTTGTTAAATTATTCACTAAAGCTGTTGTTGTTGTAAATACTGATTAAAAAGTCACTTGACGACTCTTGTTAATAATGTGTTATAAGTAAAAATCACGTACCTATAAACCCATGAGAATAGCAGTCTTGATAAAATTGGTTGATGATCAATAACGTATTCATCCTAAAAGAAATAAAAAATAAATTAACTTTCAGAATTTTTTAAAGTTATGTATTGAAATATTCTAATCAATAAAATTAAGTTATGCAATAAGCATTGGTTGATAGATTATTTAATATCTCAGTTGAATTAATTTAACTTAAATTTTTACCAAAAGTGAACTTTTTATGAATAAATCCTATTTTTAAAAAATGAAACGTTGAAAACCATATTCTTGTTGCATTAGGAGCTTTTCCGCCCTAATATTGTTTAATATCCACTATTTTAAGTTTCAATTATGTAAATTATATTAGTATATTAGTAATTAGTTTAAATTATAATTAATATATTAATATATATTATACTAATATATATATATATATAAAGTTAATATATTAAGTATTACCAATAATACTTAGATTTTGTTTTGTTTCGCCAAAAAATTGCATTTGAAGTAGTATGCATCTTTTTAAAGAAATCTTTAAATGATACTTTCATGAATTGATAACACTTACATGAATGTGATAATCGATAAATTAAAAACCATCTAAACTTTTTAAATTGTTAATAAAAAATTATTACTGGGATTACTAGATTACTTAGTTGGACTAATTGGATTATAACTATTTTTCTAATTAATTATGAATCCATTTATGCTGTGATTATCCTCAACAGTGAGTCCTAAGATCTTGATAAAATTCTGACTGAGACATTTATTTGCGACACCAAAACATGAAGTTTTTAATCAAATTGCGACTTCATGTGCCGCAAACATTTTTAAAATATATGAACAGAGTGTTCCGTTTCCTCGTTCTTAATATAAATTGTTTAAATATTTATTAAGAATTTAATCTAAATAGTGCGTAATTAATTGCGTACTATTCAGATTAAATTCTTAATAAAATAACCTATAATTATAGGTTATTTTATTAAGAATAATATAATTTAGAATAATTATAGGTTAACCTATAATTATATGCGACCGATAATCATACCAAAGAATAAAGAGGGGTTCTATAATATTCTTTGATTATAGGTCTCAGGCTAATATGCGGGGAAGCGAAGAAGTAACAAAAAGATAGTTGGAAACTATCGAGTCCCTAAGGAAGAAAGGATGAAGAAACGGCAAAACCAATTTGATTGCCTAATGATTCTTAGATATAGTTCTACCGATCTTCTTTCAATTTTTTTCTGTTTCACCTGAAAATCAAATATGTTTCGTTATTTACCCCAACTGGGATTCGCTGGTTTTCAAAGATAAAGTTTTGCTCTCGCTTAAATTTTAATATGCATGAAATTTATTTGCAGCTTCTGTCTATAGTTTCTTTTAAGTATAATTTTGACTATAATTTATTTTCCTTCTTCAGAAGAAGTTAAAAAGCTGAAGCGTCAAAACAACGAGTTTTCGAAGAATCATTCTTTTTCAGTAAAGGCTAACATTAACACACACAAAATAATTTTCAAAGCTATACATTAAGAATTAGAAAAATGTTTTCCCCTCCCCCCTTTGTTTAAATTTAAATATCTGAATCCAAAAACCAACTCATGTATATGTGACCAATATGTTTCGTTATTTTCACAGAATTGCAAATGCATGTAAATAATGCCTCTTCGAAGAAGGTCTAAAGCATTTTCAGCGTGGGAGGAAAAGAAAATCTTTGATGTCAAGCTTTGTGCTCTCAAAATAGTGTTCAAGCACAGTAAAATCAACATAAACTACAATTCAATTCGTAATCAAATACTTTTAAAGGTAAGTGTAAAGCGAAATGTCAATATAACATCAAGGAATTTTTTTTATACTAATTAAACAATTTTACAAAAATTATTTTTGTTTTAAGTTTTATGAAAGAAAGAAAAAACATTATTTCAATTGTAAAAGTTTCATTTTCTTCAATAGTCTTTTCTATTTCGGAAAGATTTGCTAGTCCGAATATATTAGCAATTGTTTCCACACTTTTTGACAATGTCAGAAAATTCTTCTTTTAAAATGTAAAAAATTTTAGAACGACTTATTTTTCAAGGAAACAAACAAACAAACTAACAAAAAATTTATCCCTCCCAAAATTAAATTTTTTTTGTATACTCCTTTCTATTTTCATTTCATTGCTATAGGGATTTACGAATTCCATCACTAGATGGCAGCTCTGCATTAAAGTACACTCTACTAAAGGCTCTGTTGGAAGTTTAGAATTGTAAAATTAAATTATCGAATTAATTACTAATAACTAATTAACTAAGTTAATACATATTTCTAAATCGAACATCCCGAAGGATGATCCGAAGACATGCCATCACAATTTTGATCCTCTGCGAAGTGGATGGCACCCCCCGCTTCGGTAGCCCGACGACTTGCACGCGAAATCGAGCTCTTTACGGTAGCACAGTTTAACGAGGACCAATACCACACACCCTCGGTCCCTACGCAGACTGATCCAAGTGGTCACCCACCCGCACACTGACCGTAGCCAGTGATGCTTGGCATCGGTGATCTGCTGGGAACCGTGTCTTAACGGTCAGTCCACTGCGGGACGAAAATACAATTTACTGTCCATTTTTTATGTTTTATTATATTGTTATATGGATGGCGTTTTCAATAGAAATGTAAACAATAACAATCTCGAGCTTCGCACCTACTCTAGTTCCGGTTAAAAAGTTTGCAGCTGCTTACTACATGTTATTCTGATAGGCGATGTTTTCAAACGGAAAATTTTTGCTTTCAATAAAAGAAATAAATTAGCTAATTTCTGAGCTCAAATCTGCCGTATTTCATAAGATATTAATGTTATTATGTAATTCTGCTGAGTTTGGAGTGAAAATTTGTTTTAGTTATTTTGTTATTTATTATTAAAAAAGGTTGCTAGATTTTGAATAACTCGCTTTCTTGGCAGTCTTGATTTGGCCTCTTTCCATTTGTTTATTACTATTTGTTCATGTTGCAAGCTGTGCACCATCTTACGTTAGTGTTAACACTTTTAGTATTGTAAACACAAATATTGTTAGCATTGTAAACATAAGTAATAAGTAATCAAATACATTGTTTGCGAGAATCTCAAAACACAATGATGCCAAATGGCTTTAAAATACAACTGAAACAGTAACCCGAAAATTTAGGCAGTCCCGAGCTTGCAGCGTTCCCTTGTGTAGAAAACACCATCCATTCTAAATCAAAACTAGTACAACTAAACACTCAACAACAAAAAAAATTGGTAGTAAATTTTTTTTAAACGCCAATAATAAGATAAACCTCAATAATAAGGTAGCCCTGAAAACCAGTCTTTCATTGCCATCAGGAAGATAGGACCTTCACTTCCTCTTACGGGTTCCTTATATCTACGGTACTAAGAAATCACATGTCATGCGCAACTCAATGAAAAAAAGTTGAAGTTAATTCTTAGAAGATGCAGACAAACTGCGTCATCTTTGCGCTCGAAATGAGCTACAGGTGGCGCAAAACAGACCACTCTACCTATGGCAACACTTTATATATTTTCGCCGTAATCATCTTCATAGTCATAGGAATTGCGTTAGTTTATCTCTTGATTTTCAAATGGATAGTAATTTTAAGTTATGTTATTATATGGAGCTCTAAACACGCAACCATCGAACGAGCTAGGTATTGAAAAAGGACTTCATTTTGATGAGTGATGGAGAGACTGTTTATGACTTCTAATGCGACATGATCTTCTGGACTTGGTCTAGGGCTCTAGACCAAGGAGATAAGCAACAACAACACAATTTTATCGTTTACAAATATAAAATAAAATAATTGTAAATAATAAGAAATAATTAGATAATCATAAATATAATAAAATTTTTATAAATAAGGAAATAAATATAAAAATAGAAAGTTATAACATTTTGATAAATTAAATAACTCTTTTTTCCATTAGTTCATTAAATCTAAAAGCACTAGATAATAAATTTATAATTTCTAAAGTTTTATAATCTAATGATGAAATTTCTGGATGATTCAATGACACTTATTTAAAAAAACATTCAAAGCATGATTCTTAAAAAAGGTTATAAATAAAGATGTATTTGATTTGTAATCTGTCGTTATTTTTAATTTTAAGAATATATCTTTTTGTCTCTAACTGTTATTAAATATAGTTTTAAGTGAATCGATTCACTTATAATTAATACACTAATGCAAACAAATTTAATACAAATACTGCACATTAAATCCTTGAAGAAAAATTAAAGATTAAAATTAATAGATATTTATTTTAGAGGACGTAATTGTGAAAATGAAAGAAGAATTCATCCCCTTTCAGAAACAATGCTGCGAACTCCGTGAAAGAGCTCAGGACCCCCTAGCGAAGGGAGAACGATTAAAGAATAAACAAAAGCCTTTGGTCACTTTCATATGACTATCGATCCACAACATCACGTCCAAAGAGGAGGGTCTAAACCTCTGTTCAAGAGCAGGGATTCCCTTCACCACTCTCTTCGGGGGTTGCTAGTTTAGGGTTATGTTTTACTCTTGCGCTCCGGTAAATAGTGACGTCACTGTCCGCTTTCGAATTCTGCGAGTTTAAACGTCACTTGACCCACCTCCCTTCTTTCTCCTCCTCTTTTCAGTTGTACTATGATACTTTCCATTTTCTTAATATTTTTCGTATTTAAATGGAAAAAGTATTTTTTCAAATTTCCATCGTGTTTTTTTAGAACTATGTTCAATGCAGTTTTCAGTCCCTTATAGTTTCCTCCCTTAAAAATTTCTAATCTATTTGGAAATCAAGACTGAAACTAATGTATTTCCTTTCTCTAAGACTATCTACACGTTAATGGTAAAAGCATGAGTAGTGTTGCCATAGGTAGAGAGTTTTGCCATACGCCATCTGTAGCTCATTCCGATCACCAATGGATGGTTGATTGAATGTAAACAATAACACGCTTCGTGAAACCGGATAAAATTCATAAGTATGTTTTTTAGTATATAAGTAAAATTCATCAGTATGTACGCACATAACTAGGTACATTGTCGAAAAAATGTGTGTGTAATGTATGAGTGTACGTATGTATGTACAAAATGTTCGTATGTACTTGCATTATACGTATGTATGTACAAAAAAGTTTGTACGTACTTACATTTCTCTGAACCAGGGTGTATAAAAATCATGATTTTTTTTAAAAAATCAAAAAAATCGGATTTTTTTTATTTTAATCGGATTTTTTTGATTTTAATCATGATTTTTTTATAATTTCAATTCTATGGAATATAATCAATTTTGTGTACCATAGATTTAAAGTTGTATTGTATTACTATTGTTACTTATGGTATACATTGGAAATAAACATTACTAACCATTATCAACAAAATATTTCTTAATAATTTAAAAGCAAAAGGTGAAATAAGAAATAAACAATAACAAAGTGATTTCAAACTACAAATCACGAAAGAAATTTTTTATCAAACAATATGTGATAATTATTAATTCTACATCTACAATATCAAATTATTTAAACAATCATTTAATTAGTTTTATTTAAAGATTTAAACATAAGGACTAATTTAGCTGCCTTTTCTACACCCAATTGATTCCATAGTTTAGTATGTACAAGTCCAAAAGTGGAAAACATCCTCTCTATCCCTGCAGTTGTTCCTTTTGCAGTACATAACAACTGTATTGCATCAAACTCTTTTTGACCTACACAGTTCTTTAGAAGCGCAATTGATTTCCACCATTCCAAGATGTTTAAAGATTCTAGAGATTCTTTATCAAACAAAGTTCCATTAAACGGAGGAGAGCGTACAATGAATTTTAGCAAAATACTTAATAAGGAGGTTTCTCCATACTTTTCTTTAACAAAGTTTACAGCTTGATCTTTTTCATTTAGTGTTAAACATTGTACTTCAGAATTAGGATCCAAGAGGTAAGCTAGGAAATGAGCTGGTGTTAACGCTTGTTCATATCGTTTAGTAAAAAAATTTTTGCAGCAATTATTATTAGAATCTTTCAGAGTTTCCTTTAAATTTTTCCAGATGTTGACAACATTTGATAAACTACAATTATCTTTTTGCATTTTATCTAATGCTACAGAAATGGGTTTTAACATTAAAAGCATATCTTCTGCATTTCTTTTAATTGCCATATTCATGACTTTTGACCTGATATTGGTGTCGATATCATCCCTATTATCCTCACAAACTTGCATGAAAGTTGACCAATTCTTGATGTAGCTTTCTAATGAATCACACATAGAATTCCAGCGCACTTCAGTTGGCCGAATTAATCCAGTACCTTTAAGCTCATTGTATTTAGCTCTAATTATTTGATGATTTCGGAAATATGTTATAACTTGTAAAACATGTTCTGTTACATTAGGCATGGAATCTTGCAAATCTTTTGCCAAAAGATTGAGCAAATGAGCTGAACAGCCATATGATATTATATCAAATTTTGCATTTAATTCGTCCCTCATTTTTGCCATATTTGAAGCATTATCAGTNTTTTATCTTATTTTATGGGTTTCGCAGCTTATGTGCAGAAAAATAAAACTTCTCAATTTTCTTTAATAATCTCTCTTTTCTTGAATTATTTCTTCTCTGTTTAATGTGTTCGCACACACATATATATATACACACATACATATATATATATACACATATATATACACATATATATACACATATATATACACATATATATACACATATATATACACATATATATACACATATATATATGTATGTTATACATATATACATTGGACAAACCTGTATACACATATGTACAAAACATGTATGCCCAATATATGTATGCATAAATGTATAATATATGTGTGAACATAATTACAATTTATGCATGTCGAATGTATGTATGTATATGTGTACAATATATGCTTACCCAGTGTATGTACAATTGTCCACTCATATAGTGTGCATACATGAATACATACATTGAAAATAGTAATCATGATTACAAGTAATTGATTACATAGCTGTAACTGCCTCTAACTGATTACTGTACAAGCTAACTATCGTACATACATTGCTATTACATACTGCACATGCAAGTACATTGTGTGAACATACGTATTGTATATATAACTTTGTACGTGTTTTGCATGAAAGCACATATATACTTATATTTTTTCTTACACACTGATACATTTTATGTGTATACATACACTGTATGAGCATTTGTGCACAAATAAATACGTTTGCTCACATACTTGGATATATTGCATGTACATACTAACCTACATGTGTACTACTTATGTATGCATATACACATAATTTATACGTAGTGCATACACTTGTACATACAATGTATGTAAGTACAGATATATTCTGCAATAACAAAGCATGTAAACATTAAACTTTTTTTACTTTAGCAAGCGTAATGTGCTCATTTGTATATATATATGCGCCTAAACATACACCATAGTTAAGTGTGCATGTGCACGTCTTGTTGTGATTACAGATAATCCTGATAACTTTTTATCTGAAATCGTTACTTGTAGCTTATGAAAATGATTACAAGTATTTTATTACTATGTACTTTTTATTTGCAGTTGTCACAATTGTATTCAATTATAGTTTTCCATGCTCATTTCTGTTGAGCAGTGAATTTATTTACTTATCCTTGACTAATGAATAAAGAATAATGATCGAAAATAATGAATGATTTATTCTTTATTCAAAATGTTTCTGACTAATGAATAAATATTTATTATTCAGGAAGATTTTGAATAATTATTTTATATTCATTATTCTGTATGACGAATGCTCATTTCTGTATGTACTATCCTAAATTAAAAAACGCAAAATATTTTTGCTCTCAAGCCTTTTCTTGTTGACCTATTAGTGGTGAAATATGATATCCTATCCACTGATCTCCAGTTTTCTCTGTGATGCACCTAAGCTTTATCTTAAGAAAAAAAAAAAAAACACTGTGATGACTTATTGACTATATTGCTTTAAGGTGTTTAAAATAAATATCTGCATAAAATAATTATTAAAATTAGGTAAAAAGTATTTTTGAAAATGATTTTCTCTTTACAAATTAGAACTATCATCTTCGGACTGAGAGATAATAAATTGACTGTCCTTGGACTCACTCTCTGATTATATCATAGCTATTTTGATATGCAATGTTAGCTCTAATAAAAGCGAAATTACGGAAGTAACAACATTATTTTGATTTTAATTCAAGGTGGGAAATCTTACTGCAAAAATTGTATCGAGAGTAGGACTAGTTGCGCCATCTTTTAGCAATATTCAGATACATAAAAATGTCGGATTAAAAAAGACGCTTTAGTAGCAAATACAATTTCAACAATGCGGTTTTTCTCTTCAGCGTATGGTATGCAACGTTGACCATATGGGCACAAAAATGACAAACGCATGAAATGCGATGCTGATAGAGAAGGGTTAAATCCTCAAATTTTGGGGTGGCCGCAATTTGAAATATATAATTCCAATATTGGAACAGTTGAAATAATGTTAATTTTTCAGCCATCTAATGTTAATTTTACTTTTTGTGCCCTTCACCATGTCTCTGGAACTAATGAAGCAACTAAAACCTTTTTTTTTCACGCAACTATGAAACTTGTTTATCCAAAAATAATTCCATCTGAAAAAATTTGTTTTTAGTTATTTTTGATATTCAACATACTAATGGTCAAAATAAATTTTGATTTATGAGGTATAAGAATTTTTATGCCAATTTAATCTTCATAATTTTAGATGATATAATCTAAAATTTGAAGGGAATCAGCTGAATGATGCTTGAAAAATAAAAGTTTAGAAATATGTCTTTTTTTTCTTTTTCTTTTTAGAGAGAAAGTGAAATATGCTAAAAGTGTACTTAATATTAAGAGGCTTAAATTTTCAACTATCTAAATTTCTAAATTGGTGCCAGTTTGTCTGGTAAAGACCGCTAGTGTGCAGTGTTTATCTGACTCCCAACACATTGGCATGTTGTTCTTGAGGTTGTTAAAAACCATAACATCTATGGTCCTCGTGGCCAACAATAGGATTCTGTGTGAGTGCTCTACTTTAACTGAATTCTAATGCATTTTATAATTTAAAATGTATATGTTTAGAAGAGTTATAATAATTTTTTTTTTAATTATCTTGGTAATGCTGTAATATTTGAGACTGAAATAAAAATTGCAGTTATTTTCATCAATTAGTTAATTAAGATATATTAAAAAAAATAATCTGTAAATAGTCTGTAATAGTCTGTTTTGTAAAAGCATTTATTATTGCATGTTTAAGAATAAGCCTTTAGATTTTAATAATTAAGTAAATAAATGTTATTTTGTCTTCTAAAAAAGTAAGTTATATTCTTTCATTTCATTCAAACTTTCTAACTAGAAAAGCTATTTTAGCCTTACTATTTGCATAAAAGTATTACTGTTTTGTTATGAAAAATGTTCAACTGTTGTCATGTTGGAGCTAATTAAAAATTTATCTTCTGAATCATTCTTATCTCTTTCGTTCTTATTTTTTGAATCTTACAAATTGTATTATTTTTTTATTTAATTATTTTTGAATATTGCATTATCTGTTTTATTCTAAAAATATATTTTGCTATAAATCTTCCATTTAATTGTGTTTATTAAACAGTAGTAAAATGTAATTTAGGTAAAATTAATTAAAATTGAATCATTTTAACTAGTTATATCTAGTTTTCAATCAAGCAATCTCCAAGTCTATATAATACAATTAATGCTCAATATAATGACCCCTGTGATGTAAATGATAATAGACATTATAAAATGAGGTTAATATATCGTGACTGCATAAACTTAGTGCCAATATTTAAATTTTATGAATACTACATTATTTTGAAAAAAGAAAAAACATGCTACACTTTCAATAGAATTATAAACTAATATGCAGTTTTTTCTGTCAATAATAAAGTAAAAGTATTATTTAATATAGTAGTACATTAAAGGGTAAAAATGAATTAAAATTTTTTAAAATCTTTTAATATTTAACATAAACTTTAGATATTAAGTTTTTTTACTTCCAGAATTTGAAATTTTGTTTTACGCGAATAATTTCAGGAAATTAGAACACTTTGTTTTTCTACTATATAATTTTAAAGAATTATATCACAATTTTTCATTATTGCAAACTAAGTGCATTATGGAGTATTGAATAATTTAACCATTTGTGCTATTCTTCTGTCCACTTCTTTAAAATTTTTTAATTTCCACTCTATGCATATGGCATTACATCATTACACTGGTTGGGAGCTGCCATTTTTGCTAAATAACGTATGTCAGAGAACGAGCAAAACTAAAATATAAGAGAATGCTAATAATACCATTGTGTTCTAACTCCAAAAGCAACCACCTCTTACAACACTTCATTAAAAGAGTGAATACAATTTTAAAACAAAAAAAATATGAATGATGAATATATTGAACTACCTTTTGCAAAGAAATTTCAAAGGTTATGATCATACAGGAAACTCTGATTTCTAAATAACGTTGCAATATAAGCTTCAAATTCTCAATAATTTTAAATAATTTATATTTCACAAATCTTTTGACTGTAGATTAAGGGCCTCCAGACACTTTAGAGTAGGTTGTTCAGACACTTAAGAGATAGTGGTTTAAATAGTTTTCTTGTAACTTTTCATAGTGAATGGGGAAAATGTTAGTTTTAGAAGTGCAATAATGTCTTACACCTGTTTCTGGAATGATTTTTTTGGGAATTCAAAAGAAATTAAACAAAGTTTTGGTTATTATATTGGGATAAACGTTTCAGTTTAGATGTTTTATGGGTGTTAAAATAACTATGCATGAACAGTAAACGGAACTTCATGTAGTAGTTGTTATAATGGAAGGGTCACATTAATTGGGGGTCTTACTAAAGAGCATAGACTCCAGTAGTTATCTGACAATATCTATAACAATTCTAAGATTAAAACTTATGAGTGCTTTGAGCAGTTTTAATATATTCTATTAATTTATTTTTTTCATCTCTCTTTGATGTCAATTTTCTATTAATGTATATTATTTTTACTATATTTTAGGACATGGGTTCAAGTTTCAAGTTCATATTAGAAATATCAGTTATCTCTGTACTATCATGCTGTTGTTTGGGTCAAAATAGTGGTATGGTTGCCTTAAGTAAGTAGTTTATTATTATTATTTTTAAAATTTTTTTTATTTTATTATACTATTTTTAGGTTAAGATGATGTATTATAAATGTTTTAACATTTCGCACTTATTTCTGTTAAATCAAAGTATGACAAAATGTTTGACAAAGTATGATAAATATGACAAAATATTGCAATATTGCAAAAGTAATATTGCAATTCTCTTATAAATAAATTTATACCATATGATTTTTGACCAGAGAAGAGACATGAATATAAAATGTAATGTAAAAAAATATGAAACAGCAAATTCAAAATTATTAAATATGCGATAAATGTATGTGTCATTAACGCATTAATAAGCTAAAATAGCAAAATGCAAGATTGATTTCGCAATTTTTTTTTCCTTTTCTTTTTTAAATACTTTTAAAATGCAGTGGTGGAAGCAGAAAATCATTCTATTGATCCAAGGGTTCTCTTGTCTTCTGCGTTGGGCTCAAAATTACAACAATTAAAAGTTGAACATTGATAGTCATAACCTCAAAATTGGGTCGGCTGTTCAACACCAGTTATAAAAAATGTTATTGAGCAAAAGGTGGCTCAGGGGATTGAACTTTCACCCCAAGGCCCCAATACTTGTCCAGGTGTTCCCTTGTTTTCTGGATTTAGTTTAAAACTACAAGGCTACTGTGTTGAACATTGACAGTTGTAAGGCCAGAAATGAGTCAGTTGTTCAATGATGGGTATAAAATAAAATATTATTGTTAGAAATTTTCAAAAATGTCTTTAAATTAGTAGTTATTTTTTATGCAACAACTAAATTGTTTATTTATTTATGTTCATGAAATTCAAAGCATTTGGATGGTTGTAAAAATAAAGAAAAAATTTCACACTTTCATTTTCACTTTAGTCCATTTTCCTAGGTATTTCAATGCAGTAAATTCAGAACATTTTCTTTAGAAAATATAATTTCCTTATGATACGGAGCGCCTTCAATATAATTGGATTTTCCATGTACCAGGTTGCAAATTTAATGCAAATGGAAGTGACCTTAAATATACTAATTAATTAGTGCTAATAATATTTTAAAATGATAATTTAAGTAAGCGCAATCTGGAAAATATGGTCACGATTGTTTGGTCAAGAGAGCTGTCGAAAGTTTGGACCTTTAAATGTTAATTTTGCTTTTTACATATTTTGCCTTATCTCAAGGACTTTTTAAGCATATAAAAAATTTTTTTTGCACACAATTATAAAATTGATTTATCCACAGGTAATTCAAAGAAATTTTTTTAAAAAAAGTTGCTTATTATTATGTTTAATAATGATAAAAAAATTGAATTATAAGATATACAAATTTATAAGTAATTTTAAAGATTTTAATTTTATATGGCTTTTAACTATATAATTTTATAAAATTTTATTTAATTAAGCAAAATTTGAACTAAATTAGTCGAAAGGTTCCTGAGAAATTGAATTTTAATTGTATACTAAGAAATTATATTATGAGAAAGTATGATTTTATTTCTGATTTAGTAACTTAAAATATTGTCTGTACTAATTAATTAGCATACTTATGGTCACCCACATGAACCATTAAGTTTCAGTCAAGATTCCTGAGAATAGCGATATAGAGAAAAAGAGCATCAATAACACTCATTGGTTTTTTGTCATAAGTTGCTAAAAATTGGGTCCACAAAATTAACTGATTTGTAATATTTTCATCTAAATCATAAAATCTTTTCAAGGGTATTATTTTCATCACTATTTTCTGCTGATATTAGTAATTGAATTTGCTGTAGTAATTTCTATGAATTTGGTATCATGTTAAAATTCATTCAAGAAAAGTTAGTTCGTTTGAAGTCTGCAGGAATATTATTCTTCAATGTCTTTTGGTTCTAAGGGGAGGGAGGGAATTCTCTATTTGCTTATTCAGGGTTGCCACACTATAGAGAGAATAGAGAAAACTTGGGAACAGGATATTTAAAAATCACCTGAAATAACAAGGAAAATGCACTCAAAGCATAATCTGTAGAACACTCAAGGCTGATATTTCAGCTATACTAAACTATTTCATTTACTACAGCATTATTTAAGTATGTTTAGCTGTTTCTTTTTTTCTCTAAGTTTTTCTAGTAATTAATACTAGTACAGTTAGTCCAATATCACTCAGACAATACATTGTCTATGATATATACAGGGAAGACACAGGATTTTTTTTTCCAGATTTGAGTGCCAACCCTGTTATTCTTGCTGAGCAATGCTTACATAGAATGCTGAAGTTTCTTCGTTTCTTCATTATCAAAAATCCCTTATTTGAAAAATAATTAATTACAGAAAACAAGTTATGAAAATCAAAATAAAATATTACATTTGAAGAAAGAAATATTAAAGTCATCAATACAATAAATCAAATACAATAAATTTCTCAAGATCGGGAATAGTCAATTAAATTCCTGGAATACAATATACTGCTTTAAGTAATAATCTACTTGCCTGCTATCATTTTTCTATACAATTGATTTAAATGCATAAATTTATTGTTAAAGCATTGAATAAAAGCTATGTTTTATAAAAATTAGGATTTAGAAATTTGATTAAACAGAATTTTAAAGAAATTATTCGAAGTGTGAAATTTTACTATCATAAAAATTTCTAAAACTAGATTATTATTATTAAATCTCGAAATCTTTGTTAAAAATAGGGTCTTATATTTGCTTACAAATAAAAAAAAATTATACAATTACATATTGAAATGTTTTTCAAATTTCTGAATGAATGTTTTTTTTAGAAAAAATCAGTTGATTTAAATTAACGAACCCTTATTTTTAATGTATCATCGACAATAAAGTCCAAATCAGTATTTATAAGTATTTAAGCTCATGGATATATTAATTTTATTTTAATGGATAAATTTGATCCCTCATGATATATTTGATCATTCACTTAGTAATTGCTACCCATAAATAATCTTTTTTATTTCAGATAATATTGGTCAACCTGAAACATCTGAAGTGTTATCAAAGAAGGATTTAAAGTCCATTCATGGTGTTGCCAAAAATATATCTTATTCAAAAGGGAAAATTATAAAGGTTAATATTTATTAGTAACATTTTTTTAAAGACATTTTTACAAAATGTTTCCTATTGAAAATTTTTTCTACAAAGAGTTATTTAAAATTTTAATCTCCATAAAGCTAGACAAAATTATTGAATGAATGTGAAATGGGTTAATGAGTTAAATTCTAATGATTTAATAATAAATAAAGAGAAGTAATTTATTTTGGCACAATGCAGCTTTAAGCATAGTAATATGCTTTTGAAGAATGCAACGTTAAATAAAAAGATACAACAAAAAATGCATTTATATAAGCTCACTGGACAAAACATTTGTCACTCTAGTGCGCAAGCACCAATGAATTGTTAGGTTTCGTTAGATGATGCTGTGGTCAAGTGACGGTCTCAACTGCATATGCTCTGCCTCAACATGATCAAAGACAAGTAGCAATCAGTGAAACATTTTTGTTTTAAGCGGAAATTGTGTGTACATATGGGTAAGTGTAAGGACGTGACTGAATGGCAAAAAGGGGCAATTTTGTTTGACTGTGCCCATAGTCATAAAGTGAATGAAGTTGGTGTTTCAATGCGAACTGTTCAATGTGTCTACAAGCAGTTGTTTAATACATGTGGTAATGTAAGAAGTTGTCAGAATTGTGGTAGGAAAAGATTCTGCATGAAAAGGACCAGAAACGTGTTTCACGACTTGTCAATCAAAATCGTTTCCAAACCTGGCAGGAATTGTTTCAGTTAGTAAATGAATGTCCATTCCAACCTGTTAGTGAAAGAACATAGTGATGGAAGCTGCATACAATGAACATTTTGAGTCTTAACACCTTTTAAGATTTAAATATATATATATATATATACTTTCAAAACTCATTGTGCATTTTAACTTAGTAGTGCTTCTTTTTTAATACAATAGATGTCTAAATCAACTGGAAATTTCTTGACGTTGTCNATAAAGAAATTCTTCTTTCTAGAAAAAAAAGTTATATAAAAGGTCGTACATGTATGACTTTTAGAATGATATAATAATGACTTTGTAGAATGATATAATAATGTACAGTGCACAAAAAAATAAATGGACTACCCTTAATAACTTTTTTATTAAAAATGTTATTAAGGGTAATTTAGTTTTAAAAACTTATTAAGTTTATTTAAGTTAAGTTTAGTAAAAAGTTATTAAGGATGATTTATTAAAAAAGAGTTTCTTCCGTTTCATCCCTGGTACTAAAAAATACTTATTTCTTCCTCGGCATTTTTTTCCACTGTAGAAGAAACTTGCTTCCCCTGTTTCATAGTTAGTAACGATTAATTAAAAGTTTTTCACCAAGCAGATTGTTTAGTAATATTTTGTAAAGTTCCTAATGAAAGTTTTATCCTAAGTTTTATTTCTAAATTCTTAATGAAAGTTTTGCATTCATTATATTAATGGGATATTTAGACTAAAAACAGTTTTATATAAAGCTTAATATGATATTAAATATAACTTATATACCATTTAATAATTACAAAATGGTTTAATACGCACTTTTTGCATCATGTTTTGCATAAAATGTTATGAGATAATGATTACAAGATATTCTAATACAATTTTGTGTTTAAAAATATACATTTTATATTTATAAATTATACTGTTTTTGAGCAATAATTGAAGTAATTTTCCTATATTTTTCAGTCCAGAGAAGGTGACTTTGAATATAGAAGATCATTTACATCAAAAGTGGAAATTGAAGTTAATTCCTTGCAATTGCAAAATGTTATAACAGAAATTAGAAAAATTATATCTCAAAATAGTTTTGCCAAATCTCTGCTTTTGGAAAATTTAGATTTTTTAGAAAACTTGGTTCATCAGGTAAAATATTTTAAATTCTTTCTCCAATCTCATCAATACTGATTAATTTTTAGATTTAAATCTTGTATAAATATCAGGCAAGCTTTTCTTATAGCATTTTTCTTCTTTTGATCAATAATACTTTCATGTATGTTAATTATTATTGTTGCTATTTATAAATTATGATTTATTATTTCTTTTTATATACAGCTCAGAACTTGTTTCTTTTTATATGTGTAATTGTAGATTTATTTTGTATGGATGTAATCAATAATATTAGAAGAAAATCAATAGTCAACAGTGACAATTTTAAGCTAAAGAAGATCATCATTCATTACTGTTTGAACAAATTTTAGAGCCGTAGTAAACAAACATTTGAACGACACTGTTTTTTGACTGAGGGGATGGGATAAAGGTTATGAAGAGGAAAGTGAAATTACAAATGGCTTTCCAATAAGCAGTTATGTGGAATTCTTCACTATTATGAGTACAAAGAACATCTTAGAAAGGAAAACAATTACTATTTTCTTGTTTAAACAAGAATTGAATGCATATATCTATAGATTTTATAATGTTACGAATGGGATCACTTTCGACAATAATAGTTATTGAAGTGATATGTTTTTCCCCTCTTTGTCATTTCTGAATTTTTAAGTCTCTTGAATAATATTAAAATGGAAAAAAGCTTGATTACTGAAGTTTTCTTATTGGGAATTTTATAGGAAAGAATTAAGGATCATAATATTTTTATACGATAAAATCAAGTCTTGTATGAGGGAGGTTAGTTAATTTAAAAATTGAAATTTATCTCATTGTACAGTTTATTTAAAATTATCTCAAGTTTTATAATCAATATTTTAATAATCAATTTGATAAACAATTTAATGACCAATTTTAAAATCAAAATTTTTTAAATGATGACCTCTGGTTTGTTCTCAAATTTTTGTTAAATGTTAATAATAAACCTAATTATAATTTTAAACTATACTGAAGCATCAAAATAGCTTCAAGTAAGAAATTATTCTAACTGAAAGTTCAATAAAGGATGAGATTTTAAAACAATTTTTAGAAGAAGCTTAGAATTTGAACAAAATTAATGATTATGTTTATGAAAAAGTTTATTTTAATTAATTAATTTTTACAGTAGAAGAGCTATATTATGCAAATTATACATTGCTAGTCTCTATAAACCACATTAACTTAACAATCTCTTAATGAAACCAAAATTGCTATATTTGTTGGATTTTATTTCTAATCCTTTTAATAATTTCAACTTTTTCCATGAATAATAATTACTTTTATGCATATATTTGTGTTATAAAATATATGTATTTAAGAATTAATAGAAAAAATTAATTTTTATCTGTTCCACATACGTATTATGTTTAGTTAAGTATAATAATATATGAAATGATCTATGAACACAAAATTCCATATAATGCAAAACCTCAAGTTTCAAGGTTTGTTTTATAAATATCTTGTACTGTGTCTAATATAAATATTATTTTAGCTAATAATTTTTATAACATAGTTTGATTTATAATCAATGTAGTTTTATTTATGTTTTGGAAAGCATATAGGGGCCTGTTAGCCCAGTGGTTAGAGAATCAGACTTTTGTCGGGAGGGGCCAGGGTTTGATCCTTGACTGATGGTTAGTAGTAAAGCAGAAACATGGGTACAGGGATCTGACAAAAACATCGTTCCCATTCAGATCTATATTTAAATTAAGGAAGTGGCCCCATAGAAAATTATGAGGGCATGTCTTTGGATCATCCTCAAGGAACTTTCTCAGACCATAGCCAATAGCTCATTCTGGAGCTCTAGTGCAATATAAATAAATTACCAGCCTGAAAAATGCTTAAAGCATTTTTCTAAAGTTTTTCTTACCGCACAAAGTTAAGCTTTTTTTGCCTTTAGAACTGCTATAGCATGTCTGATTATGGCAGCAAAATATTTTTCATTTAGTGCATATTTTTTATTTATTTGAAGACAAAATTAGCATTCCAATAATTTATTCTGATGTTTTTGTTTTCAGTATGACATTGGCAAAAAATTTGTAGACATAGGAGGTTTCCAACTTATTCTATCATTAACAAGATATAAAGATGAGGATATTTCAAAAGCTGCTTTCAATATATTGTCTGCTGCTATGCAAGGGTGAGAAATTTTTTTTTATCTATCATTTTATTTACTTCTATTGTTTGTTAACTTTTCTGATTGATTATATAAAAGTTAATGAGGAGTCATACAAAAAAACTAAGACTCTATTTATAAGACTTAGTGTCAAAAGAGAATCAATTCTTACTTACATATTACTGACCACAAATGAATATTAAAGTTAGAAAAATAAAATATTACGTGTTATCTTTATCAAGTTGTAGCTGTAATTAATATCTTTACAACCAGTTTATTGGTAGGAATTAAACTGAATTACATTCCTAATAGCTTCAGGGCTGCCATTGGCAACTAAATTACTAAAACGACTATTT
Organism: Parasteatoda tepidariorum; assembly: GCF_043381705.1. NCBI lineage: Eukaryota > Metazoa > Arthropoda > Arachnida > Araneae > Theridiidae > Parasteatoda > Parasteatoda tepidariorum. The sequence continues at coordinate 43,410,717 of NC_092215.1, forward strand.
TAAAGAGAGGACTACTAAGGTGACTAATTTTGTCAAAATATAAGCAAAACAATTATTTTGCAATCCGCGACAAAAAAAAACCATTGATTTTTTTCTTATTTATGATTAAAAAATATCCATTTGCAATTTCATTTCCCTCACCTCTTTTTAGTTTTACCATATTTTTATTCTTGTTATTTCGACTAAATGTTTATTAACATAACTGTCATTTAATTTAGAGAAAGTGTTAAATCTGATCCATGCCATAAATGAGTTTAATGAAATAGTTGAAATTTCCTTGTTTTGTTTTTTAGTTTCTAGTAATATTTATTATATAATTGACATATTTTACTATTCGTACAGGGCCTATAAATATTTTTTTCTGTGCAATCGGAAATAAGCTATATTGTTCTGTTATATTGTCCCCTTATCTCCAACCTGAGTTTTCATACAAGATGTGTCAAAAGAACATGGACAAGTATTTTTTAATGTAGTTTAATTAAAATTAAAAAAATTAACAAATTATAACAATAATTAGAGTAGACTTTTATTAAATTAATATAAATGGATTTAAAGTGGCATCCTTTTATAGCAATACAGATGCAACCAAAGATGCTAAAAACTTTTGAGAGAGGCAACAAATCAGTGCTGGGAGAGATCCTTTTTCACTGATGAGATGTTATTTACTGTCCTACAAGCTCATAACTCCCAGAAGATTAGGATCTGGTCTGAAGATGCTCCAAGCTTGGCAATTGTTAAGCACCTCAAAATTCGAAGCCAGTTATGGCCTGGGGCAAAATTTGTGCAAGTAGCAAACACCTCTTGTAGTGTTTAAAATAAATAAAAAGTTTACCATTTTAGAAAGGCCTTAAAAAAAGTGGCTCCAAGTCTGATTTTCCGGATATCATCTGAAGAATATCCCCCCCCCCTACTCACCAGGCTTGGTCCATTTTGGGGTCTAGGGCCTGCACTAAACTACACAAAAGTTTGAACTCTCTAAAGCAATCATTTTGGTGGGAATGGGATATATTTAAGATAGAAGACTTGCGACCCATTGCTGAAAATTGCAATAAGCGTTTGCCCCACTGCATTGTTGCAAAAGGTGCCTGGGGAGAGTGGTTTTACTTTCATGTGGAGTTGATTCAATGTGTACATGTACAGTGAAACCGCCGTTAAGCGGACATTCATGGGACCAAAAAATTTGTCCGTTTACTGGAAGGGTACCCTAACAACGAAATTTAACACCGTAAATTGTTTTTAGAATATTCTCAAAGATGTAGAAATAATTAAATAATATCTACAAGGATACTGTAAATATCTACAAGAATATTTATTTAAACAATAAGAAAGATAAAAAAGAATATATAAAGAAGTTTGATATAAATACATAATTCTGGATGTAGCTACAGATAAATAAATATAATTTTCCTATTAGCATAGATACTCAAGTTAGACATATGATACCAAATAGGAGCGTACTGTCCTCAGTCCGTTTCAATTATTAGGTTCACATCCCCTTACACCTACTTATCATTTGATAGGGAACATGGTTAATACCTTCTTGGAAAATAAACCTCCCATGATTCACAGAAAAAAAAGTAATGCATACCTGTAAGTCATGAGGACCTATGGAGATGATTATTCACAATTGATCAGCTATCAAGTGTCTGAATAAATGTTTCATTTATATAAACACCTCAAAGATTATACTTCTGTTCTCTTTTTTTTACCCCAGTTGTGTTAAATACAGTCTTCAAATTGATAAGAAAATTAAAGAAATTTTCAATGGGGAAGAAGCATTGAGAGAAGTCATTTCAACTTGAGGGGTCTCATAACCTGTGTGGTCCAGATGAAAAGATCAAAAGATGCCGATGTCAGAATTATTTCAGGAGTGCAGTACCATTTTCTCTCCTTTCTTTACAAAGATAAGGCAAGGTGACAGGAGAAAGATTGATTTTTCGGTGGTGAAATAGCTTAACAATATTTTTAGTTATGGATAAGGCAAAAAGTTTTATTTACATGCTTTAAAAATGGTGAAAAGTTGAATTTTTTTAGCTTGCAATTTATTTAGAAAAAGTAGTGTCCGGTTTGTAGAGATAAAAAACAACGTTTCAGGATCAAAATGACTGTCCGCGTCTGGTTATGGGAGTGTCCGCTTTGCGGAGAATGTACGTAATGGTTTATTCATAGAAGATTCCCGGGGAATTAAAAATATGTCCGTATTGAGAGGCGTCCGTTTTGCAGGAGTGTCCATAACAGGAGGTTTCATTGTATTTGCTTAGATTGACCGGCATTAACCTTAAACAAGCAGATGGTTTACTACATTCTGAGAGGGAAGAGCTCGGATTATTATCTGTATTTTTGATTGTCTTCATATGTGTTCCTTATTAAATGCGTTTGTGTACATTTGGGATTTGTTTTATTCCTCTTGACCCACTATGAAATATCAGGCAGATGTTTATTCATTTACATATTGAGATAATTTTGAACTGGCCGCACGCAACAGTGCCCACTTTCAAACTAATTAAATTTATTTAAATTTAATAAGGTTATATTAAAAATTGTTTGTCTGGTTGTTTGTGTCGTACTCTGTGCATAACTTAATAAAAATGAATTTAACTACGGAATTGGCACTTTTCCAAGAATCTCCAAATTTCCAATTTATTTGTTTTATATTTCATTTAACATTTTTACTGGATGCTTCTCAATTATGTTATCCTTTTTACCTACTAACAGCTTTCGTTATCTCATTACTTTATCTTTTTCATCCTCAATATGAAGGTCAACAATCATGCCAAACTTACTTTATCATATTCTAGAAAAGTAAAGTAAATAAGCCACATTTCTTGCAGATTTAAATAATAAAATTAGTTTCAGTTCAGTTCATACAGTTTCATTCATATTGCTATTTTGTATTTTTTTAGAACTTGTTTTTCTAGTCTAAACTTGTGAATGTTTTTGATTTTTTACCTTTTATGTTCTATTTCCCCCCCTCTTTTTTTATTTATTTTTATTTAGGAGAGTTTCTATACTGTTTTTCTTCTCATTTAATAAAATATTACTATTACTTTTATTCGTAAAATATTACTATTAATATTTTTGATGGAATAAGGGTTTGATGAACCATCCATAAACTGTTTTTCAACAATCCACAAAAAAAAAAAAAAAAAAAAACACAATCGTATNAAAAAAAAAAAAAAAAAAAACACTGAAAATTTCAGACATCTGAAATAGAAATGGTCCTAGATATATAAGTTAATTGGTTCTCTACTGTATTTATTACTTTTAAACTTTATTTTTAGATAACAGATCTCAGAATTAATATGTATATCTTAATTTTCCCATGTTACTATCCCTTGAACTATTTCAGTTTTCAATCAGCAACATAAAACACTCCTGTAAACTTCATTGATATAAATTGCATTTAGGCATGCACGCATTAGTTTTATTAAAATATTTAAAGTTTTCAATTCCAACTTAATTATGAAATATGTAAATTTTATCAAATTATTTTGTTAACTATTTAAAGGAAATATTGACATTTTTCTGTATGTTTTTCTTGAGCTGAATTAAATATTTTCTTACTTTTCAAAACATTGTAATATCAAGTATTTTCTTGCATGCTGTATGGTTTTTGTTAACTATTATTAGGGCTGCAAGTTTGTCGCGGGAAAAAATACCCCAAATTCGCGGAAAAATCGCGGGAAATTTTGAAAATTACTCAAATTCTAAACATAAGAATTTTTTTATAAATGATGCAAAAGACAGAAATTGCGCAAATAATAAAAAAGGCTTAAAAATACGCAACAAAAGTATTTCTTTGAACTTCAAGCAATATTAATATTTTTTTTTAAATAACCGAATTTTGGTACAAAGTATTGTACATTGTCAGATTATTCTCCTTTATCCTTCGTCTTTCATAACTTAANTAAAAAAGGCTTAAAAATACGCAACAAAAGTATTTCTTTGAACTTCGAGCAATATTAATATTTTTATTTAAATAACCGAATTTTGGTACAAAGTATTGTACATTGTCAGATTATTCTCCTTTATCCTTCGTCTTTCATCACTTAATAAATTTTTATACTTAGAAAACGATCTTTCTGCGTCAACGCTGTTTTTAGGCACCGACAAACTTCTAATTGTCACTTTTACCAATTTTGGAGCGTTTGATCTTTGATTTCCAAAACTCGATCAATTTTCCTTCACCAACGCAGTGTTGCCAGATTGGGCTACAAGTAGCGGATTGGGCTACTTTTAAAAGTCCCCGCTACTGAAAATTGAATTTTCGCTACTTGCTACTTTTTGGGCTACTTATTATTTTTCGAACGCTACAAATCTTAAATATGCGCTACTTTTTTTCCTTACTGAAATATATATATATTTTTAAATTTTTTCCCTTCCCATTATAAAATGATGCTGAAAGTTTGCAGCTTCCTTACCATTTTTAAAAAGGACATTTTTGTTGTTGTTGTTGAGAACGTTCTCGCTTCAGTTTTGGATTCTTGATATGCTTTACTGATGGAGTCTATAATCTTTCCATGTTTATGTTTCAAATCGTAGACTCGGGAAATCGCAAAGATATATATGGAAAAATGCACGGAGAGTATGATGGGGAAAATGTTTTTTAACTCCAACTATTATTAATCGTTTATCTTCTGGAGAAAAAAAATCACGTTACTCGCTTTGAAACTCAGAAAAATTAAATCCAAAGTCATTTTACCTGATGAATGAAAATAGTTGTTGTGAATGACAATGAGTTTCCAAAAAATATCGTACTGTTAAATGCTTTTTAGTGAATTCATTTCACTTTTGTAAATCACGATCTATTCACAGTTGCACGAAAAATAGGAAAATTTTTATATCTCTCTAGAGCAGGGATGGGCAAACTACGGCCCGCGGGCCAACTNAACATCTTTCAAAAAAGAACAAAAAATCCTAAAATCTTATGAGGAAAAAAATTTTTTTTTTCAGAAATGGCGGGAAAATGTATCGAATTTCGTTCTGGTTTTTCGGTTTTCCGGTTTTCTGATTTCCGGATAACGGGTTCTGTACTGTAGTTACAAGTCCCTACTAACTACTAGTCCCCCACTTCATATAAGAAACTGATCCATATTTAAGAAATCACAAGAAGCCGCCTAGGAAAAATTAACTAAATATGTAAAAAGGCAGTAGAAATTTCATTGCCCAGTGCAATAGCATGTATAACAATTTTTCTGTCAAAGATTTGATTTATAACATTTTCCTTCTTTTGTGATTCCAATTTCTTTTGTACTCTTACAGACTTCAGGAAGGTAATTACCCTCCCTAAGTGTTAGAAAGACCACCTTAGTTGACAAGATTGTGATTATCTCTTATCTCTAAACTATTTTCATGTCATTTTGCTATTGATTCACTCCCCTAAATATCTAATAAATTTTACATGTTCAATTTAAGGTTTAGGAAAATAAAAAATTCTGTTTAATAAAAATAATAAATAAAAAATGAAAATAAATAAATAAATTTTAAGCAATTTTTGCGCAAGTCAAGACATATTGAGAAATTTGCAGATTTTAGGAAAAATGACAATTTTGCGGAAATTCGCGCCGCGACAAACCTGCAGCCCTAACTATTATACAAAAATTCTAGTTTAAAAATAAGATATTCCTATCACTTATTTGCCCTGCCTTTTATATAATGTTTTTCTCATTTATGTTACTATTGTCAGTGGTTTCGGCCAGGGATGTGAGCAAAATATACTGGTACAAAATTTTGCTTTATATTTCTGTTTAAGTTTTAAATATATTTTTAATAATATATAGTACATGACCTAATCATTTATTCTTACTGAATAGTAATTTTGAAAACATTTTCATGAAAGTTGAGTACTTAAAAAAAATTTATTGGTTTAAAAAGTTGACAGATTAAATAAATATTTAAAAATTTTAAGCATATTATCATCATCATAATAGTTTTTAATTTATGATTTGATATTCATCTTAAAAACCTATCTGTTTATTTATTTCATCAGTGATATATCTTAATTTAAATTTTTTTTTCTTCTAGAAATCAAGAAGTACAGATATATGCAACTAAAACTGACCTATTAAAGTTTATAAATGACACTTTGACTTCACTTGTTTCATATCAGACAAGTAGTGTTTTACTTACTCTATCTACCTTTGTTCGTAATTGTCCTGAAGCTTTAAGCTCTTTCATAGAAAAACAGGGAATTCAAACATTGAGCCTTTTGCTCAACAATTCTTGGACAATTCGAAAGGTTCAAATGAGAATTGTTGATGTGCTGAGAGATATGACAGCTGAGATTGTGAGTATTAAGTATAGTAATATTCTGTCAAAAGAAATATTTCATGTTTTATAGTGTTATTGTATTAAATAAAATTTTATTAAAAATATGCAGCTTATAAAAAAATATCATTTTTGAAATGGCCTGAAATTACACATGCTAATACTTTTAAGTGTAAAAGATGGTGTGTGTGAAATTTTGACCTTTTATATTCAATATAAATAAATTAGAGATAAAAGCAAATTAAAACAATAGCCTACAGCAAAAAACAGATTCTTATGATTTAAGTCAGTGGCATGCTTTAAGTCTTAGTGCCCATGGGCAAAACATTGAAGTATTTTATCAGAGCTGATAAAAATCATGTTTTGTTTTAAAAAAATATGTATTAAACATAGGATTTTTTAAAAAATTTCAGGTCAGATTTTTTTTAAAAATTCTTTTCGTGTATAATGATTGAAACTCTAATAAAATGCATAAATACCTAATATAATTTAACAATATTATTTAAAAATAATACTGCTACTAAAATTTTTAATTTCTTAATACCACGAATAATGAAAAAATTAATATTAAAGTACTTCAAACTAATTACTGAATAAATGAAGTCAGTTTCAATTCTGTAAATGAACTTTGAAGCAATGTAAATGAACATGCAGTAGCAATGATTACAGGAACAATAAGAAAAATTCTTAAATCATTTGCAGAATGTGGCATAGAAACAGTAAAGTTGCTTTTGTTCAGTCAGGTTGTTTTACTATAGTATTCATTGTCCTTGAAACTAGAAACCTTGATTCATTGACAGTAATTAAATAGCAAGCAGGATGAGTGAAGATTAACTGGCAATATCTTCTTCATAACCCCAAGTGAAAAGGTCTATTATTATGCTTACTCATGCCACAGTAGTTAGCTATTAGATCACTAAACTTTTCTTCTGAGAAAGAGTTATGTTTTATTATGTTGCTCTGTGGTAAAATGTTTAATAAAAAAATGTTTAATGCCAAATGCTGTCGAATTTTGAAAACTGTAATAAGGACACTTTAAATAGGTGTAAAATGCAATTATGTATTTATTTATTTGTTACCATTTATTTTCATTTCAAAATTTACACTCAAAGTAGAACTAGCAATATTTATTGCTAATATGTATACTATGGTTTTTCATTATTTGAATAACTTAATTTATTTGACTTATATAGAGCATTTTAATTTTTATAGTATGATGATAATCCTGATACTGTTTCTTCTCTTCTGTTAAGAATAAAGAAGTAAGTTTTCTTTAAATTTTTATTTGTTTTGTTTCATAATTTTTATCATGCTTTGAAGTTTCTTAATTATCTGTTAAAACGAATTACAAATGTTGACAAAATTGAAAAAGAGAACTAGATATGATCTCTTATCATCAACTGTTAGTCAAATTATAAATATTTTGGCTCTATATGATAGAAAATTTTAAACTCTGCTTTAAAATTGAAGTTTGGGTTTTCTGATGAATGTGACTTATTTGACAATAAAAAGCAAAAATGACTCACATATAAGGAGAAAAGTAATATCATATTGTTTATTTGGGTTACTTGGGATTTTACCGTGAACATTTTTACACTGAGTCTGATTCAAATATAGCCTATATTTGTGATGGCTATTTTGATTCAGAATCCTTCTAAATAAAAAGTGATTTTTTTTTCTCTTATTTTAAATGGAGAATGTAAAGTTAATATCCCCCCCTCCCAAAAAAAGAATTTTTTTTTTGTCTCTTGGAGATATTGTTATTGACCTAAATGCAATAAAATATTCCTTCAGTTATCTGATAATTTTTAGAGACTTGATCCTGATTTGCCTATCATTTCATTACCTTTATATTCAGGGCCATTTATTTACATGTAATTATTCTTATAATTTTACATTATATTTTATAATTCTTCTCCTTTAGTAACATACTACAACCTGTATTTTTCTCTAAAATGTTGCTTTTACAATAGCTTTAGGAACAGGTTGTTGTTATAACTTTTATTGTTTTTGTTACAACTATAGTACTATTTACAGCAAAATTTCCAAGAAAAATATTATTTTGCCCTTTTAACAGCAACTGTGTTTCTAACACTCATGTCATAAGATAGTTAAATATTCTTCTCCAAGCATAAAAATTTACTCTCAAGTAAAAGATATTGTTACAAATTTAAATGTGAATAATTTTGTAAATATTCTTTTGTTGTTAGACTAAATATTGCAGATAGACCTTAAATAAAAAGTTTAAGTGAAAAATTCTGTATTAAGTCCTTAAAGACTTCAAAAATAAGTCTTAAGGACTTTTTATTAATCTTCAATCCACACACACCACTGTGCTCGGTACAATATTCTTTGAAATTTTAAAAGTCAAATAATAATTTGAAACATTCCAAGGCAATTCTAGTTTCTTTCGATTTACCTGCATACTGCTATTTATTGCGGATATAATACCTTCAAAACTAAAATAGTTTATCTTGTATATCTACTGAAACATGCCCTATGCTTTTAGAAAATATATGTAGTATAGTGGCCTTCTTGGCTGAACTTAACCACTGAAAATACATACAGTTTAAACCACTTGCAATTTATAATTGTTTAACTTGTGAGAAAAATTTAGAAAGTCAAAGTGAAAGCCATTATTGTGATAATATACAATGAAATGCTAACTTTCATACTGCATGTACTGTATTTTTACTTTTCAAGAAAGCTTTGTAAAATAACTGGGAGAGTTTTTTACAACTTACAAAACTATGAGTGTTACTCAAAAATTTATTTATATTTTTTAGTAAAAAATAATTTTTTTTAAGTCTATAATATTTATTTATGGCTGCTTATTTCTTTTCTATTAAAAACTAAATTAGTTAAAAAAAATTTAATAAATTAGTATGCTATTCATTAAAAATAATTTTTTGTGTTAACATAAAGGGAATTTACAAAAATTTCAAGCTTAACTCAACTGTTATTACAGTTTTCTGTCTGTTTATTGAATACTGATATTCTTTATCATTATTAATGTCAGAGCATTTTAGAAAATAAAATTTTAAAATTATTTTTTCAATTGCACTTATTACTGTAGCCCGAAAAATAATTTCAATGTAAGTAAACTCTTCTTAGAGACAGTAAGAAATACTCTTTAAAATTCCAATCTAAAGCTATTTCTTTCCTAATATTACATTTATCTACATGAAAATATATTAAGAGAAATAAGGAAATATAGAAAAATACATTAATTCATATGAAGTATATTATCATTAAAATTAAAAAGAAATGCTAAAAATAAAATAACTTAAAAAAGTTTGAAAAGAAGGAAAATTATATTTGCATTTGACTTTATGTTTTCATACATAAATTTTAATGTTCTTCAAAATATCATATCGTTAAAATTGCAAGAAACTGTAATTGCCTTGGATTGTTTTACAATTTGATTTTAAAAATTTTAAAGAACATCTTTGGCAAGGCCAGATTAACCATTAAGGAAACTTAGCCCGTACGTAGGGCACCAGAGGATGGGTGGCACCATAAAGCCTAACTTAATGTTCCCAATACATAATTTTTTTTCGAAACATTGTTTATAAAATTAGTATTTTGAGCTTCCATTTTAGGAGTAGTGTTTTAATAATTTATCTATGCATTCTTAATAATTTTTCTAATTATTCTAGATAACAGCATTTCTAAATAAGAATTTTTTCATAAAAAAAAAACGGAAGATGTTTTGTATAAAAAATTCTTGTTCTTGCAATGAAATTAGGTAGTGAATTTCTATGTGACAAAATCTCTATCTACTTATCCATTACAATGATTCTATAGCATACTGCTATGATATATGTTTTCAGAATATTTTCCGTAGTTGTAACAAAGTTAATACTTTAGCAATTAGATTTTTTTTATGTAAAAAAATTTAATTAAAAAAAATGTGTAAAAAATTTTGATGTAATTATTTAATAATGTAAAAAATTTGATTTTTGATGTAAAAAAACTGTTATGCATGTTTTCAGTTGTGGTGCATGTTTTTGTTTTTATGTGCCGCACAGTTTTCTACAAATATTTGCCTATACTATATTATTAATTAATATTCTTATTGCAACTGGAAAAAGTAATCAGCAAATTACGTAAAGGTTGTGTTGGCACCTATTTATTTCAAAATTTTACGTTAAATAATTTTTTATTCATTAAAGGAAGAAAAAGAAGCTGTGAAGAACCATTTTTCAAAATTTTTTTGTGGTGGAAAGGTAAAATTTGCACAAATATGACCACACACTTTGTATCAATTATGATTTTTTATGTCTATCTATCTATCTACCTATCTACCTACCTACCTACCTACCTACCTACCTACCTACACACCTACACCTACACACACACATAAATATATATATTGAATATTGAAATTAGATTTTAAGACTTAAAATATATACCATGTAATATGAATACAAACTAGTTTTTTGATGAGAAAAAAGAATTACAATTTCCTTAGGGTCTTGTATAAATACAAATGTTATATAAGTTGAACACAAAAGATGTGTAAATTCACAATGTGAACTGGATGTTCTTCGACGGTAAAAAATATGTTAGAAAGAGTACCCATTAAAACTGATTTAATTTTAAAATCAAATGAAAGAAACAAGTAACAATAAAATCAAATGTTCAATCAATTGAGTTTGGTTTAGTGCAAGTAAACTATATTTTGTACATCTGATAACGAACTTTGTTAAAATTATAATTAGGAAATAAGAAAAGCACTAAAAATTTCAAATTAAAAATTAATGACAAATTTACGAAAGATATTTTTATTAATTGAATTTAAGAATATGTTTATTAACTAACAAAGAAAAATCCATAATGATAATGATTAAAGTTTGAGCTGATCAAAATTATGAATACACTTTAATATATACAGTGTAAAGTTGCATATCCGGAATCGGTGGGACTTCCAGACGTCCGTGTGATAGATTTTTCCGTATAATAGGCCCCCAAGGTAAACAGAGCTTAAAATGATCTAATAAATGATCTGAATCTAACAAGGGAAACTAGGGAAGTGTGACTTGCCAATTTTGAAATAAACTAGTGGAATGTATGTCTTATGAGGAATAATTTTAGGGGGCAACATTCGTTTCGGCCCATAGAAGGTCCTGTGAGAGATAAAAAAAATAATTCAATATATAGAAAAATCAGTATTTTATTTCTTCAATGCAGACTATTAGTTATTGTAATTGTCTCATGCTCCAGTTAATTAAGTATTAATTAATTAATTATTTATTAATTATGTATTGATTTGCATTTACATACTCCAATTAATTTGGAAATTTTTTTTAAAAAAAGATAATAAAATTTGATGTCAATTTTTTTTTTAGAAATTATGCTAACAGGTTTTTCTGAAAAACTACAGATATATAAAATTTTCATAATGCATACATCCCACTAGTTTATTTCAAAATTGGCAAGTCACACTTCCCTAGTTTCCCTTAAGAAGCAAAAAATAAATAAACATTATTTTTAAGGGGAATAATGTTATAGTATTAGAATATCTAATCAATCAAGTACAAAACATGCATTAGAAAAAAAATATTATTGCTGAAAATATAGAAAACGAAAAAATTTGACTGTTATAAAAATATTAATTCGCCGTTTTGAACTAGAACGATTCAAGCAGAAAGGGGAAATTCACTTCATTCTGGAACAAAGCTTAAAATGATCTAAATCTAAGAAGCAAAAAATAAATAAACATTATTTTTAAGGGGAATAATGTTTTAGTATTTGATTATCCAATCAATCAAATATGAAGTATTAGAAAGAAAAAAAATTATTGCTTAAAATATAGAAAACGAAAAAAATTTACAGTAATGGAAATAATAATCTGCCATTTTTAACTGGAATGATTCAAGCAAGAAAGGGAAATTCTGGTCATTCGTTAAGGTGGGTAGGTAGAGGAGAAAAATTCATTTCCTCCTTATTTGTGAAAGGAAATAAGTGTAAAGAGGAGATCATTCAAGTTGAGGGTGAGGAAGGGACAAACTATTGTTTTCTATCCAATCATTGGCTATTAATCGAGCATAAAGGCGGGGCACGCTGATGGAGTTCTCTTTATTTTTTCTTGTATGACTGAAGGAATCTGCTAAGGAAAGAATGTTACCCCCTTTCTTCCCCCGCCTCCTAAATATTACATGGTCAGGGGAGGAAGGAATGTTTCTCAAGGATATGTATCCTTTTAGACCTATTCAAATGTTCCATTTTGACTCTCCCTCCACCTTAACACTTGCAGCCTTTACCCTTTTCTTTCAATAAAAAGGTTCCAGGAAATGCCTCTTTTACTAGCCAGCTGCATAGGAAAGGAGGGGGGAGGGGACTCAATTGTGGTCTTTTGAAAACAAATCTCCCTCTTTTCCTGCATTCCAGAGTAGGAGTGTCACTAATAGTCACTCAATGGTCTTGGTAGATCTTCTCTTCCCCTTTATGATTTATGGGTTCAATGCATAAATCAGGGGTTCAGTGCAAGCTCAAAGAGAAAAAGCATCAAAAGACCTTTTCTTTCTTTCTTTTTTTAAGGAAATGGGAAGATGAAGAGATGTTTGTTTAGTTTGATTGCTAAAAAGTGTCCGGGAAATCGATCCTTCCGTAAAAGGGACGTCCAGATATGGGATGTTACACTGTATATTAAAATATAAATATATTTTGTTAAAAAAGACATATTTTAGGGAATAGAGTTTATTAATATTAATTCTGTATAAATATATATGTGTATATATATATATTCATNGAGTTAGTTTATATTGTTGTACATAGATGGCATCACAAATGCTGACATAGATGGCAGCAGTGTTGCATTAATATAACCTCTTATCTATAATGAAATATTTAGTCCAGTTTCAGCCTTTACCCAGGTATGTTGATTTATTTGTTGTGATTTCCATGCTTAAATTATTGGGTTAAGTCTTTAGGTTATGGGCCCAGAATGCTCCAAGAAATTTATAGCTAACATTTATTAAGTTTAATATATTTGTTTTTAAATTCTTAGCTAAATTTTAGAATAAAAGATAGATAAAATATGGTAGCAGTGTTAATGCATGGTTAGGCTTAAATGCTTAACACTTAAATAAATGCTGTTTCTTCTTTTTCAAACTTTGTAACTAGTTTAATTTAACTATGTTTTAATAGAAAATTTATTTTATAGTTATATTTTTTGATAGTTTAATTTAAAGTTAACAAAGAAAAATAATCATGCCAGGGGGAGAAGGTTCTTTTAGCCATAAGAAATTAACTGGGAAGGCAAATTATGCTGATTGGAAGTTTGCCATGAGAATGCACTTAATTAAAAGAGATTTATGGGATTATGTTGAAGGGAAAAAGGAAGATGCAGCTTTAGATGCCAAAGCTTTGTCATACATAGTTGAAGGGGTTAGTGAAACAATTTTTAATGATTTGAGGGACTTATCTAGTGGCAAAGAAGCCTGGGAAGTATTATCAAAAACTTATGATGATAAAGGAATAACTAGAAAAGTGTCTGTAATTAAAGATATGGTTAACACTAAGTATTCAGATTGTAAAGAAGTGGGACTACCTTCATAAAGTAATTTCAGTATATCAGCAATTAGAATCAACAGGAGTTAAAGCAGATGAGGAATTAATAGCTGGAATAATTTTAGCTAGCTTCCCTGATAGATTTGAACCCCTTATTATGGATTTGAAAAATTGTGGGGAAGAGATAACTGTTGATAACGTTAAAACTAGATTAACGGCTGAGGATGATGAACCTAATTCTGATGGGAATTTAAATCAAGCTTTTCCTAATGAGAAGTTTAAAGGCAGGAATAAGTTTAAGGGGAAATGCTTCAAGTCTAATTTGTTTGGGCATAAAAATATAGATTGTCAAAGACCCCCACACCAGAAAAATGGGTATGATAAATTTAACAAAAAGAGTAATGTAAGGCCTACTTCTAGTAAGACTCCTATGAAGGAAGAAGCTTATGTAATAGATATCATGTCACAAATTCTAATCCAAATCCTAATGTTTGGTACGTGGATTCTTGTGCTTCGTTCCATATGACCCCATATAAATAATTGATAACAGATTACCAAACTGCAAGTAATAGTCAAATTAAAGCATGCAGCTCTGTTATAGAAGTTGAGGGGGAAGGGAGATGCCAGATTTGCAAATGCCAAACTTAGATCCTATTTGCTTTGCCGATGCTTTAGTGGCAAGAAATGAACTTCTTTCTGAACCTAATACTATTGATGAGGCACTCAATGGTAGTAATGCCTGACATTGGAGGGAATCTTTATGTGAAACAATAGCGGGCAACATTAAAAAACAAAACTTGGGACATAGTAAATAAGCCTAAAATTAAAAACATTGTTGATTGCAAATGGGTATTCAAAATAAAACAATGTTAATGGAGATATTGAAAGGTACAAAACCCGTTTAGTAGCTAAGAGTTTCTCCCAGATCAAAGGAATAGATTATACAGAAACATTTTCCCCAGTAGTTCGTTATGTAACATTAAGAGTTTTGTTGGCTTATGCAGTTCTTTATGATTGGGAAATCGATCAAATGGATGCTGTTATGGCTTTTGTTCAAGGGACACTAAATGAAGAAATATACAGAAAAATTCCAGATGGATTTAGTGAATATTGCGAACAAAATTTAATTGGGAAAATTCTTAACTTAATAAAGCTCTAGATGGCTTAAAGCAAAGTGGCAGGCTTTGGTATCTGACATTAGAAGAAGGCTTAATTGAAATGGGATTTAGACAAAGTTCTTTTGATAGTTGTATGTATATTAAACTAAATGAGAGTAAAGAACTTGCAATTGTAGCTATTTATGCAGATGACTTATTAATTTTTAGCAAGTCAGTAAGGCTTAAAAATTTAGTGAAGAAGCAGCTAAGTAAAAGATTTGAAATGAAATATTTAAATTATTGTTTAGGGATTAAAATAGAGCGTAATGGATCAGAAGGGTCCATTAACCTAAATCAAGCCCAATCTGACAATGAAGGTGGTTCTAATAAGGCACAATCAGATGATGAACGTTCTAATAAAGAACAATCAGATGAAGAAGCAAAGGCTTCAGGCTCTGACAGAGAAGACGTGTGCCACGAGATGACAGTGAAACTGATGATGAAGGAGAAGAAGAAGGTGGTAAACGACGAAGACGTAAGAAAGATAGAGAATCCAAGCAAAAGAAACAGAGAAAAGATGGACTTACTGCCAAGCAGAGGAGCAGAATCATTTCTAAAGCAACTATTTCATCAAGTCAGGAGTCTGACAGTGGAAAAGAAAAGTCTAAAAGAAGAAAAGGAGCAAGTGATGGCAGTCAGAGTGATGAAGACAGGCCAACCAAGAACAGAAATTTTTTTTCTGTTAGTGAACCTAAAAAGAGGAGAGTTGTATCGGACAATAGTCAAAGTGAAGAAGAAAAACCATTAGTCATTTTCATTTACAATAATGGAGCCATAAGTTTGACTAAAAATAGTCAATTTCACGGACGAACAAAGCACATAGATGTACAGCATCATTTTGTACGTGAGGCCGTGAAACTTGGTCATGTTACAATACAAGGTGTAGAAATGTCTCAAATGATTGCGAACTATTTAACAAAAACTGTTAATAGAACTAAGCATGAATATTGTGGAAAATCAATGGGACTAAAATGATTTATTTTTATTTTTTCTGCACATTTGTGATTTTTCTTTTAGTATTCCCAAAAATGTAAACTAAAGTGGGAGTGTTGAATGAGTTAGTTTATATTGTTGTACATGTTGTCATCAAAAATGCTGACATAGATGGCAGCAGTGTTGTCATTAATATAACCCCTTATCTATAATGAAATATTTAGTCCAGTTTCAGCCTTTACCCAGGCATGTTGATTTATTTCTTGTGACCTCCATGCTTAAATTATTGGGTTAAGTCTTTAATATATACAGTGAACTCTAACTTATGCACCGGTGTAAGGGACCAACAGAAAAAAGCGCAAAAGTGAAAAACTTCAAAATTCTAAAATACAACGTAAATTGCAGGGACAATATGAATAAATATGTGTCTAAAGATAAAATGTTAATATTTATATTGTTTTGGTATTTACTATAACTATACAAAAAATTTTTTTTACATAACTTAAGACAATTTATTTTCTCACAAAATATTCTTAATACATGTTTGTATTTGTTTTTGCCCACATATTTCAAAAACAGTTTTTTCCAGTTCATATAAAAGGGATAAGGGGGAGTTTCAAAAGTAATATTAAATTGTAAATAGTCCCAAATAGTGTCTAAAGCTTCTAATACTGCTGTGTGATTCAGAGGAACTTTTTCATCCTCCTCGGTATCATCCACCACATTCTCATCGTCCACAAGTTTTAGTTTGACATAAATGAACAGTTCTTCACAAAAAATTTGAGTTTTATGGGAAGGGGTGAAATATCACATGATAAATTTCTAAGAAAAGTACTTGACGTCATAATATGCTACACAATAAGTTGTTCGATTACTACTGTCACTAAACAAACCACCTCCTTTTATTTACTCATGATGTCCATCTGTCTGCAAGTAAGTGCATGATGTCTGCAAGTAAGTGATAGCCGTCTCTTTCATATTCCAGGTGTCCTTTTTTTCTAGAAAACAGCATGGGAGTAAAACTAACTTCTGGACAAGAGGAATGGTCATTTTCTTAAAGATGAATGAGATAAAGATGATCATTGCTGTTGGTGTAACAGATAAGACACCCTATTCAAAATTGTTGAAAGAATGTCTTTCCAGAAACAGCAAAAATGAGAAGGTCACAAAGGGAAGAAAATTCAATAGAATCTAACAACATATATTTCTTTTTATCTGTAACAAGATTGCTAATTTGCTTCATTTTTAAATTAAAACTTTTTTTTTTTTTAAAAAAAGAAAAAATATTTAAGGGATAAAAAAATTAAAATGTCAGCCTAAAATTTTGGCACATAATCGAAAAATTTAGTTTTAGAGCGACGCATAAACGAAAGATGTTTATCATTATTTTTCTACCTAATGCATTGGGACCTATAAAAATCATCGTATAAATGAAAAAAGTGCATAAAAGAGGTGGTGCATAAGTGAGAGGTCACTATATATATATATATACACAGTAGGGAACCGATTATCCGGAACGATCGGGACCATCGCTATTCCGGATAACTGGTTTTTCCGGTTTTCGGAATCGCTACAAAAAGCCGTTTTTTTATTGTTAAACCCAACTAAAAAAAAAAAAAATTTGGAAATAATCTTAAAAAGAAGAAAAGTCGATGAAGTAATACACTAATGATTATTTCCAAAATGATGGTAAGGTGAACATCTTTCAAAAAAGAAAGAAAAATCCTAAAATCTTATAAGGAAAAAAACAAAAAAATTTTTAAGAAATGGCGGGAAAATTTATCGAATTTCATTCCGGTTTTTTGGTTTTCCGGTTTTCTGATTTCCGGATAACGGGTTCTATACTGTATATATATATATACACACATATATATATTTAGAATTAGATACTGAATAAGAATAATATGAATGTTTTGCCTAATTTCTGTAATCAATTATTATTTTTGAATGATCAGGGGTCTGTCTAGGTTTTTCTGAGAGGAAGGTTTTTCTTGTGAAAATTTAGACATAATTTGTGAATATTAAAATATCAACACAAAAATATGGATTTATCGTTTCTTACGAGATACAAAAATAAAATTCTAAGAAAAAGTATTTTGTAAAACTGCCATTTTCCTGAAGTTGAATTTGTGAAGGTACTGCTAAACGGTAGCAAATTTGGCCAGGACAGACCCCTGATGATAATTTGGACAGATAAAAAATTTGAAAATAATAATATTTCTGTTACTAAAAATAAATTTAATAATTGTGCTTAATTTACTTGTAGCTCGTTCGTGCATGAGATTGAAATAAATAAATAACGCATTTCCATCGTCCATTTATCTTCTTTTTTTTTAAATATAAAAATTAGTCATTCTTCATAAACGAGGGGAAAAAATATTGTTGGTGTAAGCACTAAAGGTTATAGGGAAACGTGGTTCAATTTAACTTAATCTAGCTTTCTGTGTGTAACTTACAATTCCACGGGATAACAGCAAAAATGGTATATTGCCAGCATTCGATTTTATGAATTCAAAGGCTCCGGAAAAGGAACACCGTGATTTTCAACAACATATGGATTGAAATACAAAGCTAAATTTTCTGAGAACCATTTAAGGACATAACAAGTGTAACCAATTGATTTACTGCAAAGAACATCCTTTCATCTCAGATATCTTTAAGCATCCTATAGGCGACTCCCCCGCCCCCCTCCTTTTTTTTAGGGAAAAGGTCCATATCTTTGAAAATTCAAATTGTCTTTCTTTCGAGGGGTTAGCGATAGAATAATAAGTGGTAACTTAGGATCTGTTATAAGAAAGAGGGAGGTCTAGTAAAAGCGAGGTTTCTTGATAGACATAATTTTTAACCAATAACATGATTTAAGCTACAATCAGTAACTAATTTCCCGTATCTACACACAATTAAGCATTTTGTTGAACACTTTACACCTTAGCTTAAAGTATTTTGTTTAACTTTGTTCGTGCTTGGATTATTTTACTTTTTGTTCATTATTTACTTCTATTTTTTTTCGAATTGTTTACTTTTTATTTTGCTTCATCAATTATTTTACTATTTGTTTTCGTGACTATTTTAAAAGAAAAGTTTCAGCCAACGATATAGTTACAGGCCTTTAAATAGGAACAAGATTTATGCAAAAATTTTAGACTTGATGAAAGTAACCATTTATTCTTTTTAAATTGGTTCCTCTTTTCTTCCCCATTGTTTATTGCAAATTAAAATGTTTTTATTAACAATACTTAGGGATTCTTCCTTTTCATTAGACAGATAATTTAAATTATTGAATTTTAGACAGGTTTTTAAAGGCAAATTAATGAAATATAAGTTTGATTTTGTTTAAGTGTTAAAATGGCCTATTGACGGTGATTCAGCAGAAGTTTGATTGGGTGCAAGAGATAAATTTCTCAGCTCCCCTTTTTATGAAATTGCGGATAAACTCACTACTGAACTGAAAAGAAGAGGCGAAATCTATGAGGAATTTTTGAAAAATTTTCTTTTCTGAGTGATTCATTGCTGACCATTGACTTACAAGGGTTTTCTCAATTCTGCAAAAATTAATAAAATCGTACCCAGAAGACCTAAATAGTTACTAAGCAGTAGAGCTGAAGCAATTCCATACATATGTACACCAACACCATGAATTTGTGGAAACAAACGGCAGAAATTTTTTTTTTAATCATGTGCTGCTGAGTGTTCATTTTCTCAGTTGCATTGCATTGAAATCCCCTTAAGAACAACAGTGCAACAGGAAGAACTAGATACCTTATCTTTATTTTGGATAGAAGCTGGTGTATTGTGACAAATTAGCTTCAAAGATATTATCGAAGATTTTGCAATTAAAAAAAGTAGGAGAGAACTACTTAGATATACACAATGTAAACCAAAATAAATATCTTACATGACATTTTTAAGCTTTTTATGAAATATTTTTTCTAATGTTAGAGAATGCCGACCATTTAATCTAACGAATCTCTATGATGTTTCGTTAAAGTTCGATTTTTTTCATATAAGTATTAATTTACGACCTCTAACAAACCTATTTCTCCACCTAATTTTATACAAAGAATTTCGAAATATATATTGTCAGTAGTTATTAAGAAATACTGTGAAATTCTAAATAGTTTTAAGTGCCAGTGAAACCTAAATAAAAAAAATTTGTTTATTTTTTAAAATTTTTCTTGATTTCATTTCAAATGGAAAATTTTTTTTCACAAAATTTGTAATTAGCAGTTATGAATTATTTTTAATATTTTTATTTTTTTAAAATTTGAATAAATTCTTTTAAAAAATGTGATTTTTTATTTTAAATTAACTCGATACCTAATATGGGATATATTTTTAAGATGGGGCACCAAAATACTTTCAGTGCTTAGGGCCTCAAGAGGTCTTAATCCGGCCCTGATCTTTGGTCTAATAGTAAATTTTTATGCCTGGCGAAGCATTATCTAGAGATACTTTTATTTATAATGCAGTTATTGCCACTAGTGAAAAATTTTATTTTCCCCCTGGAAACTGCCAGAAATAGTAATGCTCAATTAAATGTAAAAGTTGAACAGCAAGCTGTTCCTAAAACTTTTATAAAAGTGAAATTTTAGAAAAAAAGCAGGTTGCAGGATGTTACTGAAAATAGATAATCACAAAATAAAATACAAAATCACAACTATAATTGCATGTAAATAAATAACCTTTAACCAAAAAATATTATCTCAAAAAGTGTCTAAATATGAAAAGTTTAAAAAATCCTAAACCTGTTGTAATTGTTTTCTTTCTTTTGAGTTCCCACCTAACTCAAAATCAATCTGCAGCAGGGTTTCTTAACCTGTGGTTCATGAACCCCTAAGGGGTCCATGAGTTATATTTTGGGGGTCCGCTGACTACTCCTAATTTTTAAAATGTTTGGAAGCCTACCCATTGCTTGTAAAGCAAGTTATGGCAGCTATAATTCCATTTGCTACAGTGTATCTTTGCAAAGCGGGATTTTCCACAATTGTGACAATAAAAACATAACATCGAAATCAATTGAATGTTGAACATGATATGCCCGTTTGCTTTGTTGAAAACCATCCCCAATTCAATTTGTTAAGTAAGGAAAAGCAGCAGCAACCTTCACATTAAAAATTTTAATTTTAAAAATTTTATGTACTATTAAAATAATAAAATTGCATGTTTTCTGATAATTGACGTTTTGTGTAATTATTTTTTTCACAGGGGGGTGGTTCGTGACTTCTTAAAAATTTTTAGAGGTCCATTATATCAAAAAGGTTAAGGAACACTGATCTACAGGTTTATTCTTAAGTTTTTCTTTCAAATCACTTTTTTTAGCTTTAATAATAAATGCTTAAAAAATCCTAGGCTTGTTTGGCTAAACTATTTGCTTTCTACACATTTAATTGTAAGACTTTTAATATTTTTTTTTTATGTTTAGCTTAGTTGTATTTTAAAATTATTTTTCAATAAGTTGTACTTCTTGTTTCTTTCAGGAACTTTACACGTGACATTGAACTTTACTCTGTTTGTGATAAAATAATGGACCTTTTTCTTACTTTTAATGAGTACAAATTTCATGAGAAAATAGTTTCTGCAATGACTACTATGCTGGATATTTGTAAAGAAAAATTTAAAATAAGAAATGCTACTAAGAAGCTGAAAACTTTAATGAAGCTGTATGATCCTTTCAAAAGGTTAAATCTGTGGTATGAACCTATTATAGATGTGGAACTTAGATACTATATTTTTCAAGATCTAAAAGAACTCATTATGAAGCTCACATCTTACACTGTTGATATTAAAAATGACACAAAAAGATTAAAAACTGAATTATGAAATACTGAATCATATAGTTACTTAATCAACTCATTAATGTCAATTCAAAATTCCTTACTTTTTTTAAATTCTTAATCTGAAAACATTCTACATTGTTGAAACACATCCATATCATTTCATGAAGTATGACTATTTTATATTTCTTATAATATTGTAAATACATATTTTATTACTACCATAAATTTATATATTATAAATTTGTTTCATTATGTGTTATATTCAATATTATATTATAAATTTGTATTTTATTAATTTAAAAAAAAAAAACTTTGCTGATGGATAAATGGTCGATCAACAAATAAATAGTGAACTGTCTAGTCCAGGGATGGTGAACTTTCTCCGATTAGTGTGCCATTTGAGTTCTGATGTATTTTAAAATGTTCAGCGTGCCGCAGTTCAGTGCAATTTTTCTTTCTTAAATTAGATTTTATTTTACACTTGCTGTGATTTCAAACTGTCAAATTTATATTTTATTACTATATTGGCTGTTTTTTTGTTGTTGTTTTTTTTATCAAACGAAATTGAATAAAAAGTATTTAAAAAATATTTTAGCTTAATTTATGATTTAGATAGTGCCTTGAAAATAATTCCCCTGGGAGAAAAAAAAATAAAGATAATGTTTTTAAATTTTTTATAGTGAGGAGCTTTTTAAATACACTTCTCAAAAGTTGTTAATTACTTTTATTTATTTTTTTTTGCTGAAAAATGTCTTAAGCCTCTTTACTTAATATACTTTTTAAAACACATTCATTTATTATATAGACAAATATAACATCAAAATCTGCATTCATTTAATATCATTTAGTTTGACACCTGTTGCTGAAAGTTATTGGCATTTATCTTTGGGTTATAGCTGGTCCTTAATAATACACAAGAATCACTTCAATCAGAATGAAGGTGGCTTTTTACAGTCATTCTTATGGAGTTCATTGATGAAAAGATCTACTGACATGCATATCAAGACCCAGATATTATGAGCGGTGATTTTGAAATTTTTTCATGATCGAAAACTTTTGAGGAAGATTGTTCAAGTATTAAGTTCCTTGTGTTTTGATGTAATGTTAGGAATCCGCACACTTCACTTTTTCTAATGTGTCTCCTAGTTTGACAAATTTTTTCACTCATGTAAATTTTACTCAAAATTCTGTCAATTCCATTGACAATTGCCATTATAAACCATCAAACAAAATGTCCCTTTAAGATCATCCATTTTAAGCAATGTGTGATCTTGAAATAAACTGCAACGTTTTCTCTAAATCTGGGAATTGAGATAATCATGTATATACAATATCCTTTGAATTTTCTAAGATACCTCAATATATTATTAAGAACATTTTCACTGTCTTCAAAGAATATTTTATTGGCGAATATCGACATTAATTCTATCTGCCTTTTAAAGCTAAGGGAAATATTTAAACTTCTTTGTTTCAAGATTTTTAAAGAATACGTCAAGTTAATGCGCTAAAGATTTTATGATCTTAAACAATCTACTAGCAGTTCGTCCCTCTTCTTGTAATCCCTTATTTATATCATTATACAGAGATGTAAAGTCGCTGCTAAACAGTAAATAATAGAGAAATATTAGATTACTGATTTGAGGAAATATTTGCTCTTTTTGTGATAAGAAAATTTAGTTTCACCTAAAAATTCTATGAATTTGTGAAGGACTTATTCACAACTTAGCCAACAAATACAAGAAGTCTGCCATATTGAGGTTCCACTTCCTGTAACTATTTAGAGAACTGGAGATTGCAAATATGAAGTTCACAATTTTTGTTATAATAGAACATTTTAAAATGTCTTCATGTTAGCTTTTTTACGTAGGGAATTGATGGTGAACAGCGCAAAGAAATTGCACGATAGCAAAATTGAGCAAAAAGGTTGTTATTATCAGAGTCAAATTTTTTTTTATAGAAATTCCTTTTTTTATATTAAGATTGTGTTAATGGGAAGTTTTTCATGTTGTTAATGTCTGCTGGAACCATTGCTTAATATAGAGGATTTACGTGTCATTTTTCAGTTTTTGTGTGGTTTTGTATGATTCCTTAATTTTCAGATTTTATTTAGTCTGAATTATGAGAGATGGTAGTATTTATAGGTGTTCTTTTGAGCAAAAAAAAAAAAAGAAAAGAAAAAAAACCTGCTTCAACTCAAAATTGTTGCATATTTGCTCAAAAGTTTTGTTGCATATAATTTTCAAGTGAAATTTTCAGAAAAATAATACCCTGTCATAATTAGCAATTTAGTTTAGATTCTCTCCTTACAACTAATTCCACTCACATGCTTTCCAAGAAAAAGTAGAAATATTGTTTACTGTAAATGTAATAGAATATAGATAATGTTTAATGTGTACACAGTGATGCAAGGTATTTCACCCTAAATAACTTTCGTTTTTATGATCAGATTTTCACATAGTAAGTGTCATTCTTAATGGTTCCAGGGGGTGACTTCAATTGTGCTAATTAATTAATGTTAACTATTAAGTAACATAATTGGACACAAAAACGTATTTGTGGATGAAAGTTTGATCCCCTCAATGTACAATTGTACAATTAAAAAAAAAGAAAAAAAGAAAGAAACTGCACCCACTCATGAAACTCGTTTTACTAATTAAGATAATTTCATGCTAAAGTAATTTCATGCAAAAAGTAATTTTTCATAATTATTTATTATCATTTAATTTAATAGTGGATGGTGGACAAGAAATTGTGAATTTTGAGACATAACTTTTTTATACCATATTAATCTATGTATTTTTCTATTTAGCAATCTAAAATTTCAATTGTTTTTGATTAATAGAAGACGAGAAAAATTGCAATTATTTTTTAAAACAAACGATAATTTGGCAACAATGAAGAAATATTTAATTGGGGTGATTAATATTTAAATGTGGTTAACTTACAAAAAACTTGCGTATGTGTAGCAGAAAATTTCATTCCTATTTTTCCTTGGTTGTCGATTGCTAAACTTTTTTTTTATTTTTAATTATAAAATACGATATTTCTTTTTAAGATTTCTGCTAAATTATTTTTAATTTAGTTAAGAGATTTCTAGAAATAAATGGATAGTATTGAAAATATGACGTTCTTTTTTTAAATGCGAAACCAGTATGAAATGCAATTCACTTTCCAAAAAATTATAAAGAAAATTTGCAAAATGATCATTCTAATGTGAGCTGCATGTCGATTATAAGTAGGCTTCGGAGTTAGCATGCTTGGACCAAAAAATAATTTTTTCAGAATTTACTCTTAATACTTTTAGAAATAAACGGATATTTTTGGGCAATATGAAGACGATATATGAGTATGATTGTGAAGCCAGTTTCAACTGGATCTAATTTTCCAAAAAGTTAAAAAAAAAAAAAAAAAAAAAAAAAAAAATTTCAAATAGCTAATAGTTTACTCTAATGTTTGTATGTAGGCAGTGGGGGTTATGTTTTGGTTTATTTTAGTTTCATATAAAAATTTATAGACACATATTGATATTTTGAGAAATATAATGCCTATATTTAAGCGTCAAAGCAGTTTCAAATTGATCTCACTTTCCAAAAAGTAATAAAAATTTCGAAATTTTTCACCCAGATGTGAACTATATCTAGGCTTTAGAGTTTTTATTTTGTAACCGTTGTTGAACAGCCTACCCAAATTAGAGTTTTATCAAAGTTCAACTCCCGTAGCCTTGTAATTTTGAACCCAAGCCAGATGACAAAGGAACTCCTGAATCACTACCCTCAGATTATTATGGTATTGATTTGTTATGGAAACTTGGAGAACTTTGTGTCCCGACAGATTTAACGTGCACAAGTCACCATTTAATGCACCGGGATTCTTTGGCCTGCTGGATTTGAGCTATCGTTCTCACGAACACGAGTCCAACGCCTTTCCAACCAGGCTTTAGAGTTAGCATGTTCTGGAATAAAGAATTTTTTTAAAGTTTCCTTTCAACATTAATAGACATAAATAGGTGTTTTCGGAATGTATGATGTCCTTATTTGCGAGTAAAAATACTTTCAAATTAATCTAGCTGTAAAAAAATAACAGGAGTTTGGAATAAAAAGGATTTTTTTTTGTTGTTGCAGTTTTCTTAATACATTTATAAACATATATGTGCATTTTCGGAAAATATTGCGCCAATGTTTAAGCTTGATTTCAAATCAATTTCGTTTTTAAAAAAATTACGAAAAAGTCTTAAACTGTCCACCCGAATATGATCTATATATAGGTAAAGAGCCTTGTTGGCTCAGGGGATAGAGCGATCACCTTGCAGTGAAGTGAACCGGGTTCGAATCCCAGTGGTGGCAGGTCGATACGAATTCCGCATCCGACTTACACCGACCATATTTCTGACGTAAAACATCCTCAATGGTCTACGGATCACGGGTTAGAGTCCCCTTGCCGACAGGCCAACCGGGGAAGGCTTTCGTGATTTTCCTCTCCATGTAGCGCAAATGCGGGTCAGTTCCATCAAAAAGTTCTCCAAAAAGGCAAATTTCTCCACATACTTGATCCAGGAGTTCTCTTGTCTTCTGTATTGGGTTCAAAATTACAAGGCTACGGAGTTGAACATTAGTAGTTGAAAACCCAAAATTAGGTTAGCTGTTCAACGGCGGTTATTAAGTAACACACACATATANTATAAAACTACGAATTATTTAGAAATAGTGGTGGATAAAAATATACTAAATTGGATTTATTAAACCAAGAATTACAATTGATAAACTACCACTTTAAAATATGTATTTGCTGTCCGGAGCAAGTTGGCATCTCTGTATATATATATATAGGCAGAAGTTTTCTGAAAATATTTATAGACATAAATAGGTATTTCGAAAAATATGACATCCATATTTAGGTTTAAAACTGGTTTTAAAAAATCGTTTTTTCCCAAAATGTATAGAAAAATTTGAAAATCGTTCACCCTGTTGTGACTTCATGTAGCAGAGGGGGTAGCATGTTTTGAACTAAAAAAGAACTTTTATAATTTAATCAATTTTAAAAATGAATGGATATTTTCGAAGAATATTAAAACCATATTTGAATTGCTGTATAAAAATTTGTACTATGTTCACTCTAATGTCAGTTACACGCCAACATTAGAGTGAACATATTACTTTGCTCGTAAGATGAAGGGCTTCGACGGACAATTTGTGTTGAGGGCAATGGGTAGTATATGTAAGCGAAAATAAACTAACTAAAATATAAATGTAATCACTAAATTGTTAAACGGGAAAAAGTAAAAGACAAACAATATTTTGAACTTTTTTAAAAAGAAATTTATTATACATTAAAGATTATAATTTATCGATTTTAGAGGTAACAAACAATATTATAATTTTCAATTTTATTCAAATATGACATACATTTTACATCATGTATGACATACTTTTTACATCTTATGACATTTTATTCAAATTTGACATAATTTTAAGTTCAATATTGAAAAAATTACAAACATGGAAAATTAAATCACTAAAATATAGAAATTCATAAAATTTTGATTCTGAAAAATCAATGAAATGGCATATTTTTTAAAGTCTGCGTTGTCTCGCGGATAAAATTATGAAATTAGAGAATAATTTACTAATGATTTTAATTTAAAATAGAAGTATTTTTTAAAACACAAAAAAAAAACTAATTTAATAACCAATAAAAAAAATCAATACTATTCTATCAAGTTCACATTATTTTATACTAAATAAAAGGAAAACGATGGCCCGGTTGAAGAAGTTGATGTTGAAATATCAGATACTCATGTACAAATACAAGATGCTGATGTACCCACATTGTGTGAACTGGAGTATACTCTTAAAAAGCTGAATTGGCCCAGATGGCATTAAGGCCGAACTTTTTAATGCAAATGCACCGGAGTTGAACAATGAGCTTTTAAAGGTCATTTGTGAGGTGTGGATCCAAGAACAGATGCCCATTCAATGGGTGGGAAGAGGGCTTGATTTTCACCATCCATAAAAAGGGAGACAACCTGAACTGTCACAACTACCACTTTTGAACGTGGGTTTTAAGATCTTTTCCAACATCCTATTTCGTAGACTTCTTCCATATGTTACAAAAATTATAGGAAAATATCAATGTGGTTTTTTGGAGGGAAAATCTACTGTAGACCAAATACATACGCTTAGACAAATACTCGAAAAGACAAAAGAATACGGAATTGATACTTACCACTTGTTTGTCGATTTTAAGACAGCTTATGATTGTTTCAATAGAAGTAAGCTATTTGAGGCGATGTGTGAACTTGGAATCCCTCCCAAATTTACCAATCTTGTCAAAATGACATTACGAAGTGTAAAATGCTGAGTTAAACTCATGTCTGACGTATCAAAAGTATTCTATACCGAGAGAGGTCTTAGACAAGGAGACTCTCTGTCTTGCATTTTATTTAATATTGCCCTTGAAAAAGTTATAAGGGATTCAGGGATCAACACTAGAGGCACTATTCTGCAGAGATCTATACAACTACTAGCCAACGCAGATGGCATTGATATAGTTGGGCGAACAATGCAGGATGTGGTTGAGACGTTTACTGCCCTTGAGAAAGTTGCCAGGGATATGGGGCTATAGTCTGTTCAACGAGAACTGATAGTGGAAGTAAACATAAGGGTTGCTATTTGATTGCCAACGTTTGCCACTTCAACAGTTTCTTCGCTGAATGGGCGATTTCGTTTGAATCGACAGCGCTTTCGTTTTTATAGAAAAGCGAAAACGATATTCGGTTTTTGATACCTTAAAGTTAGATAAGAAAGAGCAAAATTAAAATATTTACATGAAAATACGTTTCTAATTGTTTCAGTAAGCTCATAATTTTATTTTGAGGATAGTTTTAATGTATTTTTTTAAAGTTTAAATTAAATTAGTTATATTTTGCTTAAATATTTATGCAAAACAACTTTTATAATTCCATCGTAAAAGTCGTATAGAATTGAAAGAATATGTTTAAAAAAATACTCTTTATTTTCATAATTACAATTTTTTTTAAAATTTATTAAAAGTTAAATAATATTTCAAATAGTTTTATATTTCCCCGATTGATTTAAAAATATATTTGAAGGAACTGCATTTATTTGCATTAAACTGTTATCTTTATTTTTCTAAGGGAAGTATGTGTGAAGCCTAATTTTTTTTTTAACAGTAAATAAAATACCGTTCTTTTAAAGTTTGGTAAATTAGAATCATCGTCCACAGCTTTCAGAACTTTGTTTATTGTCGGAATTTCGTTACGACGGAAAAAATCATGAACTTTTCTTCTTACAGCATTTTTGTCGAAATCGTCAATGTCACCCAAAAGAGTTTTACGAGATTTAGTCTTCTTCGGTGAATGTAATATATTATCCTTTTTATATTCTTTAATAATTCTGAAAACAGAAGCTGTGCTAACTCCCGATACAGAAACCGCATGGTCAGCCACATCAATGATTGGAACATCTGGTTTTGAATGCACTTCTGTTTTATAAATGTTCAATATTATTTCCTTCTCAGCTTTACTTATGTAAGATTTCTTCTGCCGGTTTTTAGGAGGACTTAAATCTATCACTTCATTTTCCATATTTCTCATGCAACACCTGCAATAAGACACCACGGCGAAACAAAGAACCCTCTAAGAAATAAGAGTTTTTGTTTGACTGATAGGCGCTATTTGTCATTAATCCGGCGCCAAGCAGGCAACGGTATTGCGCCAAATAGCACGCTGCTTTGTTTACTTTCACTATCAGTTCTCGTTGAACAGACTATAGCAGTAAACGAAGAAAAACCAAAATTTATTGTAAGCTCTAGAGTGCATCATGTACAGCCACTCAGAATTGGGGATTATACCTTTGAAGGAGTTACCCAGTTTAAGTATCTGGGTACGCTTGTTACCAACAAAAATGAGATAAGGGTTGAAGTTAGGAACAGACTTTTGATGGCTAATAAGTGCTACTTTGGTCTGAGGAACCAATCAAAATCGAAATTCCTCTCCTTTGGTGCAAAAGTAAATCTATACAAAACCTCAATCAGACCAATTATTCTACATGGTTCAGCGAGACCTGGGCAATTAATAAAACAGAGGAAAATAGACTACTCATTTTTGAAGGAAGGATCCTTCGGTCAATTTTTGGAGCAGTTAAGAAAAATAATGTTTGGAGAAATTTATATAATCATGAGATATACAATAGATATAGATTACCTAATATTTTGAGGGTTATTAAGGCCTACAGGATCAGATGGCTGGGGCACGTTTTTCGGCGTAAAGAGTTGAACCTAGTTGAAAAACTTACTTTTTCGAAAATTGAAGGAACTAGAAGGAGAGGGAGACCAGCTACAAGATGGTTGGACAGTGTTGAGAAGGACTTAAAATTGTTGGGAATAAACAAATGGAAAAATCTAGCTGAAAGTCGCCCTGCCTGGAGGCAGCTAATTGAGAACGCCTTGGCCTGCACTAGGCTGTAGTGCTGACAAAGAAGAAGAAGAAATAAAAGGAAAACAATTTTATGTTTTTGAAATTTTTTTAACACAAGCATTGTTAACAAATCATATACTGATAAAATAAAAAATATGATTATAAAACTTTTAAATTAATATTGCATTTTGAAAAGGGAAAATTTATAAAATTATTATTTAACAAAATGAAAGTATTAAATTTTGTACTTTTGAGAAAAAGCAAAAAAATAGCTTGAATCTCAAATTGATGATACACTTTTAGAATTTGAAAAATTAATAAAAATTTTAGAAGGATACATTCTTTAAAAGTACTGTGCAGCAATAAATTCAAGGAGTGTCCGTGATACACTTCCTCTAAGATAGTAATTGTTAATTTTTCTAACAAATCAGAAATCACCTTTCCCTTATTTATTTTTATTAGGAATTTTGTATCAATTGTTTTTTGTGAATAGACCAATGTCCAATGTTTCTTTACGGAGAAAACACTTACAGACCTGCCAACTTTTAATCCCTTCCATTATCATTTTTCCCAGTGGTATTGAAATGAAATTAAAACTTCAATGAAGATCTGTAA
>NC_092215.1:43441532-43451027 GCF_043381705.1 Parasteatoda tepidariorum
AAAAAAAAAAAAAAAAAAAAAAAAAAAAAAAAAAAAAAAAAAAAAAAAAAAAAAAAAAAAAAAAAAAAAATTCTTAGAGCATTTTGGGAGGTGAAATTACTATAAGCGAGTCCCTCTTCCCCGTCTCCTGAGGGTTTTCTTGAAGAACATTTTATTTTATTTCATAACCGTCGTTGAACAGCCAACCCAATTTTTCGGGTTTACTACTTCTAATGTTCAACTCCGTAGCCTCTTAATTTTGAACCCATTCCAGAAGACAAGGGAACTCCTGGATAAAGTATTTAGAGAAACTTGCCTTCGTGGAGGACTTTTTGAGGGAACTAACCCGAATGTGTGTTACATGGAGAGGAAAACCTACCACAGTTAGCCTGACGGCAAGGGGACTCTAACCCATCTACCACTGAGGATATTTTACGTCAGCACTGTAGTCGGTGCAAGCCGGATGTGGAGTTCGTATCGACCAGCCATTGCTGGGATTCGAATTTGGTTCACCTCGTTGGAAGGCGAGTGCTCAATCCTCTGAGACATCACGGCTCTTCGAAGAACATTAAAGAAAACTCTACAGGCCTTAGTTTTTATGAGTAACCGTTATCAGAATCTTCAGATCGTAAATTATCGGGCGGAATGTCATTGGCACTGGTGAAAAGATCTAAGACAAGGAATGTTATCCAATTTGAAGGGTTAATTTGTCACCAGAGTATTATATATACTTCAACATTTTATTTTTGGAAAATAAATTCATTTAAACTTTTATTTTTCAACAAGCAAGCGAAAAAAAAACGTAAAAAGTTTTTTCCTTAACCTCTAAACGATCGGTTAATTTTCAAGAAAACGGTCATAAAAGTGTCTATTTTTGCCAAATACTCGTATTTGATTAGTGCTAGTATCTAGTTCAAAATAAACAAACTATTTACAATTACCTTAAAAATATCCTGGTACTGTTATATGGTGTGTGAAATGAGAAATAAAATGTTTTCCTGGCAAAAGAAATGAATTAGTTTTATTCTTATTGGCGCATTACTACTGAACACTCCAGTCCGTCAATATCACGGGAGCGAGAAATAGCAAACGTAAACTCACCCCGACATTTTCACGGGAGCGAGAAGGAATGGGTTAAAAACTCGCCTTACTTGACTCCGGTACCCGCCCTTAATCGGCACCCTACGCAGCCACTTACTAGGCTTACACCTTGGACCGTCTCCGTTAATTCTAGACTAGTAAATGAAAGCATTGAAAATTTTCTCATAGAAAATAATGATCCTTAAATAATAGAAGCAACTGAAGGTAACTAAAGAAAGTAACCACTGCTAAATTGAAATTTAAAGAAGGCTTTGATAATATTAAAAATAAAATGATTTACATCCTTTCTATAAATTTTAGGGAATACTTTACCAGTATTTATAATGCATGTCTGTCGTTGAACTATTTCTCTGATTTATGGAAAACTACCATTACTCAATCAAACAAAGATTTATTATCACTTTCCAGCTATAAGTTAGCTTTGCACTCTTGGGAAGATAAAGGAAAGAATAATCTACAATAGATTAGAAGTCTATCTATTTTGTCTACCGGACGAACAGTATGAGTTCAGAGTCAATTAACATTTTATTTTAGGAAAATAAATTCATTTTAACTTTTCTTTTTAGACACGCAAGTGAAAAAAAAAGCTTTCAGAAGAGGGGGGGGGGAACAGTAAAAAGTTTTTTTCTTTAAATCTAGCTTTACTTGACTCCGTTGCCCCCCTTACTCGGCTCCCTACGCAGCCGCTTACTAGGCTTGCACCTTTGACCGGTTCTGTTCACGACTGGCTAGTAAATGAAAGCATTGAAAACTTTTTCTGGAAAGTACCGATCCTTAAATAATAGAAGCAACTTATGTAGAGGAAGCAACGACAGTTAATTTAAAAAAAGAAATACTTTGAGTGTAATAAAATAGAAATGCTTTGAGTGTGTGTGTTTAAAAATAAAATGATCAAAATCCTTCCAATGAATTTCAGGGAATGCTTTACCAGTATTTATAATGCATGTCTGTCGTTGAATTATTTCCTTGATCTATGAATAACTGCTATTCCTAAACCAAATAAAGATTTACTATCACTTTTCTGCTATAAATTTGCTTTGCACTCTTGGGAAGACAATGGAAACAATAATGTACATTAGATTAAAACTCTATCTATTCTGTCTATCGGATGAACAATATGAATGCAGAGCCAAGCTGGACACTTCAAAACAACTGCTACTTATAGTGGATTATATTGGAAGACACCTAAAGCGAACTCCAGCTTTGCTATTGCTTGGCATCTGTAAGGCATTTGATAGAGTATACACAATAACATAATTTATGAACTGATTGAACTAAAATTTCCATCGGATATAATTGAGTTCATCATCTGGCGAATGGAAATTTTCAAATAAAAATGAAAAATGTAATTTCGAATGTGGGAAGTATCAGAGCAGGAGTACCGCAAGATAGCATACTTTTATACAATTTATATATCCTATCCAATTGGTCCAATTTTATATATCCTATTTACACACGACTTTCCTATTGATAAAGAGGACTACAATAGTATAACTGCCTTTTTTGTTGAGTCACTATAAAATCTTGTGACCCAAACTTAGCCATTGAGAAACTGCAAGATAAAATTTGTGAATATGAGGAATGGATTGATTATTTGAAATAAATGCTCAAAAGTCGCAACTGTTACAGAAAGGCAGAAAATCTATATGAGAGCATAATGAACTAATATTTTTTGACAATGTGATTCCCAGAGTATCAAAAGCCATAAATCAGGCCTAGTGATGAATAAAAATCTAACATGGTCAAAAACCTGAATATAAGGGTTGCTTTTTAAGTAAGGGCTGTTTTGTTGTGTACACTAATAGGTGTCACATGTCTAGCAACGAGTGCGAGTTGTGTCCCGACTTTTCTTGGGAATAACTGTGCTCAATTGCAACAGTCAATAGCAAACTTTACTGATAGTTCTGTGTCTTTAAATTGTTCATATTTAACAAATCGCCTGCCACGTACGAGATGCGACCAGTAATGCGTTTTTAGTCGGCAAAAAACCTGTCTGCTGCATGCATTCATTGGCAGATTGGGAAAGTTACGCTTTGTGAAGTAGCAAAATTCCCTCCCATGCTGACAGGGAATTTTGCTACTCTACGACAATGACTCTCTCAGCAGCTCAGATCCCTTCTTTAATGGAACTCTTTTGATTGGGAAGTTTTGGACCACCTCTCCCTACTGCCCAGACCTTGCGCTGAGTTATTTTCATCTTTTTCGATATTTCAAACATCATTTTGCGTCAATCACAACAACGATGGAAAATACTTGAAAACGGTCGTGACCTCTTGGTTAACGGAGCAGGCAGCAAGCTTGTATGAGGAGGGTATTCTAAATCTAATTGTAAGTTATGATTGTTCTATTGATGTACTATCTAAAGCTATGATTGTAAGTTATGATCTAGTTGTAAGTTGTAGTGTTTAAACAAACTTGACAACTAAGCTGAATAAAGAGAAACGTATGTAGAATCTGAAAATAAATTTGCTTCTTGAAATTTGCTCGTTCGGTTTTTATTTTCAAACGGCTGTTATTTAAAAATCAACCCTCGTAATAAGAGCAAAGTGACTGTTGCTACTGTGAAACTGCATAACACCATGTATAGTAAAAAACTGAAACTCATAAGATTACTATTTGCTTCCATGATAAGCCAAATTAAGGTTAGGTAGGGAAAAAAATGAAGAAGCAATTTTTCTCTCTTTTTATTCTCAGACTACCTGGTTTTTGAAAGCTTTCATTGAAAAGTTCTTATAGATAAATATCCTTATCTGTTTCTAAAGAGATAAGTAATTCTGTCGATATTAATTTATTTCATAATTTTGTAGGTGCGGCTCTTAGCTACAATTTTTAAAGACTGCATTTTAATAAGTAAGTATAGTTACAATTCTAAATGATTTGCTAAGGAGACATTTAGCCCATAAGCTTGCTTAATTACACGTAATTAAAAAATGAACCTTGATCAATAATTTTTTAAAATTACCATTTTTTAAAAAGTTTTTCCGACAGAAAAAGGTAAATAGTATAGGTAATAACAGGTATTAAAATGAATGAAATGCTTTGAAAATTTATGTTTTGAAATGCATAATTTTTTAAGTAAAATCATTTTATGTCATCCTTTTTTATATAATTTTATAAAAGTTTTAATTTTTTTAGTTCATCATTGCAAATATGCATTTCGAAATTATTTCAAGTAATAATGTATTTCAAGTAGTTATCGAAATCATTTCAAGTATATTTTCGAAATAATTTATTCTAAATCTTATTCGTCATCAAAATTTTAAATTATTAAAATTATATTTAAAAGAACTGTATAGCATGGGACTCGTTAATGAAAATTTTGTATATGCACAACTTTTACACAAAAAATTGTTCTTTTCTTCCTGACATTAAAAAAAAAAAATCATTTTAAAGATCCCCATAAAAACTACTTAATTAGTCATCTAGGTAATGCAAAAATCCAGTTTTAAATGAATGTCTCCTTTTGTATGAATATTATGTTTGCAACCAGTTACTCAAATATTTTTACGAATGAAATATTTATACAATTTTATGAAAGTAACTTAGTAATTAAAAAGGTGAAATATTTAAAAATTTTGCTAAATATTTTTTTTAAATGCGTCCTTTATTACGAATAATAAGTCCAAAAGGTATCTTCCGAGAGTCTTGAGATGTTCTTTACTCGGTCAGTCAATACGATGTCGTGTCCAGAAAGTGGTCTGAAATCCCAAAAGAGGACAAAATGTTCCCTGTATGTACAGTGAGCAAAAAAAAAGAAAAGATGAATAAATAAAAAAAATCACCTTGAATAACTTTTGTTCTAATAATTAGATTTTCATGTAATAAGTGTCAATCTGAATGGTTTCTTAGGATGACTTCATATATGCTAATTAATTAGTGCGAACTATTAATTAAGTTACGAAATCAGACACAAAAACGTGCTTTCTCTGAAATAACATAGATTTTTTTTAGATATTTCGATTCCTGACCCTCAAAAAAAAAGGGGGGGGGGAGAGGGTAAGCAAAATTTCGAAAAGATTGGATCAGAAATTCGGGGAGGGGCTAATAAGTTATATATATTTAGGGATAGTCCCAAAAAACAGCTAAGTAAAGTCACCGCCTCAAAGGAATATTTGAGACTAATTCAAGAGAAGAATACTACTTAATTTTACTCCGTTGCTAAGCAACCAAGTTCATGATGTAAAAAAAATAAATAATGTTCTGTGATTGCTCGGAGAGGTTAATTTATTAATAGTTAATAGAAACTATCTCGAAGTTTCTGGGCAATAAACAATTTTCGGTCGATTTCTAATTGAAACGCAAAGATTGTTTTTTATTATTATCTGATAAAAGAAAATTTGAATCGATTTATAAATTAATAATGATTTTCAAAGCTTTTGGAATTTGCATACATGAACTTTTTATCTGACATTATTTTTGTTTATCTTGTTTTTACTTCATTTATACGAGGATTTCATACTAAAATCAAATTTACATAACTTATTATAACTCTATACAAAATTTTAGGGATAATAATTTTTACAGCTTTGATCGAGTCTTCTAGACAAAAAAGTTTCCCGAAACAAAAAAAAAGTACCTGAAAAAGATGTAGATTGTATAGTAATTCTAATGCACATTCACAAGGTTTTATGTATTTTAGGATATTTCTTTTTTCTATAACTGAAGGAATTGCTGAATGTTCAGTGGCATTTCAAAAACACTGAAATATGTTATATTTAAGAATAACATATTGAAATAATATGTTGCGTATTGTATGATTCATTGTTTAAAAAAACCCTTCATTCTGCCAGATATTGAGTTTACATGGTTTTCTTTGGATAAAGATGATTTGAAAATATCATCCTGATGTTTCGATACATTCTGAAACTTATTTTCGCAAATTCACCATAAAATGTAGCACTAAATGTTCTTCAATTACGATAAGCTACATTTATCACCAAATATCGCTACTATTATTTCTTTGTTTTCTTATACATATCTGATACGATACTCTCCTTTTAAACAGAGTTCGGAGTTCGTAAGGTCCTTGAGATACTGAAATGGTGGCACAAAAACGTAGAAGATAAAAAATTTAATTTCATTAACTCAAAATATCTACTCTCAAAATTATAATTTTAAAGTTATCTTTAACTTCATAGTTACAATATTGATGCTACGGTTCTCCTAATCTTTTAAGGACCACATGAATCCTGTTAAAATGCATAGGTTTGCTTTTACGAGCATTAAATTCTCATCAAAATAATGATCAAGACCCAGATGTAAAACAGTATAATTGATGATACAAACTTCATTATCTTCAAAAAATATCTAGAGGAAAATAAAAGTCGACATATTTTAAGCGTTCAAATATAAGCGCCCATTCTCAAGACTCGCCAGGCATGAATGACTTGTGAAGTTAATCATTGGACGCTCAAAACATGTCTACTTTTATTATCATCTTTTATTTTTTGAATCAATGAAGTTTTTATCGTTTCGATTCAGTTTCTTGGGATTATTCATTTAGTAACACAGTATATTAAACTATTTCACCTTATATTAAAATGAGTTTAATGTAAGATGAAGGCATAGGCTCTTAGATTGAAAAAATAATAATTAGTCACTACTTTCTAAAAAAATCAATGCAATGCAATTTTTTTTACTGCTACCCTTACTAAAATTTTTTAAGGACTTAAAAAATATTCCGTTTAATGTAAAAATTTCGAAAATCGTATTTGAAAATGGAATGTCCCCTAGTCCCAGGAATCAAAATTAAATATTTACAAGGACAGCTATTTCAAACAAGTTAGCGTTTCCGTCCTACTTGAAATTGTTTGAAAATGTATTTTTTATTTATAGATTCCAATTTTTGTTTTTATATATATTTTAGGGTATGCTTTAGGCGAACTTCGATTAAGTTTATTCTTACACCCTTATTTGCTTAAAATTATTAAATAATTTGTTTAAAATAAATTATTTAAGCTATATGATTTAATGCATTTATAATATTACAGTAAACGGGACTTCCATCGCATATCCTTAACCTTAATACTACTATCATTAACTTAATGGAATAAGCTTAAATAATTAATAATAGTTAAATTTTTCTAGTTTTAACTGTCTTGTCCAAACTTGGGAATTGTGCTATTGTTTAAAAATAATTTTAACAAAAGTAAATTTTTTTCAAGATTTTTTGTTAAAATATCAGCTTTTTTAAAATTAGCGGTGTAATATATAAGTTCTAACATCAAAATAAAAGTGCAGTTCGAAATTGTTTATTTAAAAACAAATTCGAACAGTTGTGGTTTTTTGAATTGCACTAATATGCATTTACTTTTCACAAACCAAACAAATAAGAAGGAATGAAGTAAATAAATAATTTGTTTTTTTCTATCTTAGAGAAAAGGGTGCACTCATTTAGTATGTTTAGTCAAACGTTTTGTTCTGAGTAATTTTAACATACAAAATGTTCTTAAAATTTTATCAGCTAACCGGCTGTAGTTCTGAGGCTGAGACTGGAAAAAAAAAACTTAGCATTTACTTACAACGGATAGTGTTAATTAAAGCAAAACTTTAAGTACCAATAAATATTAAACAAAATAGATTAGTATATTATCAGCAAAAAAAAAAAAATCTACGTTGTAGCATAAAGAAAAATTAAAATATATAATGAAATAATTAGTTGAATAGTTCTGTAAACTATACGTGGCTAGGTAATTAAAATTTAATTTAAAAATTAAGATGTTAAAACGACTTCTAAGATACTGAGATATTTTAAGACGATTAAAAAATTTTGGTTTATTCGACAGTTCTTTATGTTCGGTATCTTTATACTCTTTGTAGTGACCAACACTATTTTAGATTATCTATGTTGAAGTCACAAGAAACAATAATCACAATAATTTAACTTCATTTTTCAAAAAATAGTAGGCTTAGTAAATAGTCGGCTGTTTTGCATCGAAATATTTTTTAATTTCTTATCAAAATGTTATCCTCAACTAGCAGGCAATAATTTTAAGTTTTCTATTAATGAAAACTTGGTAATAATTTAAAAAGGAAGAAACTTTACTTTAAAGGATAAACCTAAATTAAAGTACTAAAAAAATGATTAGAATATTAATGAAAAAATATTATACGTGATAACGTAAAGAGTAAGATTGTCAAAAATTGTAAAATTTAATTACATAGTTGGTAAAATATTTCTGCCAAACCGACGCGGACAGGTAATTAAAAAATTTGGTTTAAGATTCAGACGATATATAAGATGTTGAAAAATTTTAAAATGCAATTATTTAAAAAATCAAACTAAAAGATAAAATATAATCACATTAAATAAAAGCACTATCAGATGTATAATCTCATTCTACCAGAAACATGCTTTTATAAAACTCGACATTCGTTAAATAAAATGTTTTATTCAAATTTCTTTACTTAGTTACGAATTAATTTTTAGACGACTAGAAAAGATCGTATTTTATTATTTAGAAAGAAAAAACGAAAAAGATTAGCAATTGGTTATTAGCGAAAAAAATATCAAGTTCCTCGTAAATTATCATTTAAGTAAATCGCCCCATTTAAATATTTCTTCATTGTCGCCAAATTATTCTTTTAAAAATAATTGACTTTAATTTTTCTCCGCTTCTACTAGATAAAAAGAGTTCAGATTTTAGATTTTTCAATAGAAAAACAGGCAGATTAATATGGATAAAAAAAACTTATAGCTCGTAATTCAAAATTTTTTCCTCCTCAATTAAATAAAATAATAAAAAATAATAAATAGGGGAGAGTCGGGTAGCCCCGCACAGCGGGTACCCCCACCCACAGTCAATTTCATATGTATAGAATATTTTTTCAAGTCAATGGGCCATCGGACATTAATTGTTGTATTAAAAAAAGATTATTTTCAAAGTTTCAAGAATTTATGCCGCAGTTAACATGGTAAACAATAGTTTTGAAAATATGTTGAATACAGTAGTCATAAAATTAAGAAAAATCGGTTGAATGTTTTGATTAAACTTCATTTTAATACTAAAAAAAATTTTTTTTCTATACATACAACATTAAAGTATGTAGTCTTAAGTTTAATTTG
Source organism: Parasteatoda tepidariorum (assembly GCF_043381705.1). Lineage (NCBI taxonomy): Eukaryota > Metazoa > Arthropoda > Arachnida > Araneae > Theridiidae > Parasteatoda > Parasteatoda tepidariorum. The sequence goes on from NC_092215.1 coordinate 43,450,678, forward strand.
CACGAAGAAAGAAGTTTATATGTGAAAAATTGTTCCAGTAATTACAAATTTACAAAAAAAATTGGATTTTGGGTAGCCCCGCTCACATGAATGCTGAGTATCACCGCCCAATTTTATTTCGTCGATAAATGTACGGTTGCAAAGATTATTATTTTATTGCTTCAAATTTGAATGTTATATGCATTTTTAACAACAAATATTGTTGTTATTAAATGATTGTTATTAAATGATAGAATTCACTAAAATTAAATAAATATGTAGAAAATAAAATAATGTTGTGATAAAAATGATAAATGAGGTTTATCTATTGTCAATACATTGGTCATTTTCATTTACACCTGAAAAAACAG
>NC_092215.1:43452498-43466008 GCF_043381705.1 Parasteatoda tepidariorum
TATTTGACCAGGTAATCCAAAACATTGCTAGATGACTTCCTATTGTTTGGCAGTAAGCTATTGTTACCAATCAATCTAAAGAAAAACTTTCAAATTCTTATTTTTAATCAATATATATGAAATGTTCCTTCACTGGGTAGTGTCCCTTCACTGGTTGGTTTACCCTACATCCTATTTGTATCTATTTTTAACGTATTGCATTATAATGTTAACCAATTAATACACGAACGTTAACAAGTGCAAAATGGTTTCAGTCGTGCAAAAACAATAAAGCTGTATAGTATTACATGATAATTAAGATTTTACATAGAATCTTTAGCGCGTCAAATAATTTGGCTAGCGACTGTAGGTTTTATAATTACCGAGCTTTAAAATAAGGAGACCTTAATAAAAATCATGGAATCGCTAGAAAAGATTGCAAATTATAAATTTTTTATTTTTTCTGGTCACGTTACGTACCATGCATGCAAGTACTTAAAGCAAAAGTAGCGTGTAATGGAACTAATTATGTATACTTAAAGGAAATCAAAAATTCATCGTAATCTAAGCTTTCAATAATTAAAAAAATGAGAGAAAATTTTACTTGTTAAAATGGATAAAAATTATTTTTTTATTAAAAATTCTTTTTTATTTTTCAAAATATTACACTTCAAAAAAGGCTCATTTGTCCGTATTTTCAAAGCTTATGCTGCGATGAACTTATTTTTAAATGGTATTGTTCGAAAAAAAAATTATATGAAGTAAAAGAGATACTTTCTTTACATACTATATATTTCATTTAAAGAAACCATAAATTTTATGCGATATTTTATTTTTTTAAAATTTAAATGCTGAAATTCAAAGTTTTGTATCAAAATTTTCTATCTTAATAATATTAAATAAGATATTGAAATCTTTTGGAAAATTTTCGACTCGCACACAGTTATAAAAAACCAATTAAATACAATTTTTGAAATGTTTTAAAGAATATTTTTCTTGATTACCCCTTACCCCCCAACCGATGGAATATTTTTTTGAACACCTTTGGTATGATTGACAAAAATATTACTTGTCTAACTTAAATAAATAAAATAATTAATCAAATGAGTTATAATATTTAAAAACAAAGTTAGTTCTCTTTTTAATTAATATTTAAATTTAAATGACATAATCGACATAAATCGTTCATTATTTTTATCAAACAATTTACTTTGATTTTTATAATTCATTCATTAAAAATGTTATTTTGTCACAAGTGGAATTGCTCTGCATTTAGTTTAAGATAAGAATAAGTTAAGATTAAGCTAAGAAAGAAAACTAAGCATTAATTTGCACCAACATTATCTCGTCTGAAACCACAGTATGAACTTATGCCCATTGGGTAAGGTTATCGTGTATGAAAAGAGACTTTTTTACTTAAATAAAATTCAGCTCAAAGGTGCAACAAAAGTCGAAATACATCAAAAGTGTAACTTATAATAATAATAAAAAAAATAATAGAAAACTATTTTCTACAAAAAAAAATTATTTCCCACGCTACGTAATGTATAATTTATAACCGTCGTTGAACAGCCGACCCAATTTTTGTGGGTTTACGACTATTAATGTTCAACTCCGTAGCCTTGTAACTTTGAACACAATCCATAAGACAAGGGAACACCTGGACCAAGTATCGTGAGTAATTTGCCTTCGTGGAGGACTTTTTGATGGAGCTAACCCGCATTTGAGTTACATGGAGAGGAAGAGAGGAAGACCACGAGAACCTTCCACGGTTAGCCTGACGTCAAGGGGATTCTAACTCATGATCCGCCTACCACTGAGGATATTTCACGTCAGCACTGTGGTCTGTGCAAGACGGATGCGGAATTCATATAGACTGGGATTCGAACCCGGTTCGTCTCATTGGAAGGCGAACGCTCTATCCCCTGAGTCATCGCGGCTCCCATGCTATGTATTGTCATGAGCTATGGTGGCTTAGGTTCGCCTTCCAAAAAAGTGAACCGGGTCTGAATTCCACCCCCGGCTCGCACCAATCACAGTGCTAACGTAAAATATCCTCGGTGGTAGACGAATCATGGGTTAGAGTTCTCTTACCGCCAGGCTAATCGTGGTAGACTTTCGTTGTTTTCCTCTCCATTCAAAGCAAATGCTGGTTAGTTCCATCAAAAAGTCCTTCACGAAGCAAACTTCTCCTACTACTTCATCCAGGAGTTCCCTTGTATTTTGGATTGGGTTCAAATTTACAGCGCTACAGAGTTGAACATTAGTAGTTGTAAACCCTAAATTGGGTCGGCTGCTCGCAACGACGGTTATAAAATAAAATATCACGCTTTGAATTCGCTATTGCCACCAATCCAATTTATAACACATGCAGCATGGCGCACAGTACCCAAATGTGAAAATTATAAGGATCGTAAACCATGGGTTTACACTGAATTAATCATTATCCATATCTTTCTTCATAGCATTCTAAAATGAAAAATTTCTTTTGTTCCTCTTTCACTCCAAGTCTTGCTTCATTTCATAAATATTAGTTCCAAAATAAAAGATAGTGTATACATGTTGCTTGTATTACCAAACACTCGGTGACTTTTTCAGTAGTCTTCAAACAAACCACCCTTTTTTGTTATCTGCGTTTCATAAAATTGCAATTCTCAAAAGTTTTCCTTAAGAGAATAGTTAGCTGTTAAAGTATTATATCTTAGATTAAATTTTCAAATTAAAAAAAAAAATCTTAATCTCAAACTACTGTAGTAGCTACCGGTCTTCAATCGAAGCAAAGTGCTCCAAAAAGCGTCTTTATACCCCCACTTTATTTACACAATTAATTTTTTTCAAGTGTTTCTCTTCTTTAGAAAACAGTGTCTTATTATCGTGGCAAAGTTATAATTTTGTCTTGCAGGAAAGAGTCTTTAGAACCGAGAAATAATTTAAATATTTACTCAAACTTTTTTAAATTTTTTTTTCTAATTTGTTTCGATGATCTACTCCAAGCTTATCTTGGTGTAAATCATGTAAGCAAATTAATAATTCGTAATTTATGACCCTAGATAATTCTGTGTTTTTCAAACATTAAAAAAATTCGAACCATTTTATTAAAATGGTGGCTTTTCTTCATTTGGCGTCATTTTTCGAAGAGACTAAAGATATCCAAAACTTAACAGTTATCGTTAAATGTTTACAACAGTTGTAAAAGTAGTATATTATTAATTGAAAAACGTTATTTCCTTTGTCGAAAGAATAACAGCTTTTCTAATACAACTCCAATTCAAAATATTAGAATAATGATAAATAAAGCACATGTGGTTTGAGATATGCATTTATTTTGGTAAAAATGAATACCTCAGAATTTTGAAGTGTGTTATCACATTCTACATGTTTTGTAGATGAACATAACATAAATAAATTATTATGATATTGCAAAAGTTTTTACAATGAATTTTTTCTAAAAATTCAAANCCGCAACATTCATTGTGAGCCAAAGGGAAGAGGAATGTTTACGAAGGTTAAAGCTCCCCAATTTTGAGACCAGGAAATGCAGTCAGTATTGCACATAAGCCGCCTTTACTTCCCTGACAAGCTGGTTTCCATCGATCTGAGACTAGATGGGCTTCAAATCGAAGAATATAGAAAGGAGAAGAATTGTCCGAATACGTAATTAATACGGTGAACTGCTTAGTACGAGATGTTACATCAGAAAAACAACTTACAGAGAGTAACATATTCCGATTTAGCAGAGCACGTGTACTAAGATTCAGCGCGTAACAAGCAAAGTGAAAGCACTTTTCAATGTATACGCTGCCTCCCGCAATGTTAACTTAAAATGTGTTCTATCCGTACTATCTCAAAATATGTTTGCTGGTATTGGCCATCGAAAGGGGCTACAGGTGGGGTAAAAAGCACAACACTCGATCTATTGTAACACTAGGGATGTTTTCACCTTGTGGATAGTCATGGGAGCAGGTTAGTTTCCGCCTTGATTTTCAAACCAATTAAATTTTTTAAAAGTTTGAGGCTATACGGAACTCAAAACTGCATTACACATTTCCTTTTATTTTATAACCGTCGTTGCACAGCCGACCCAATTTTGGGTTTACGACTACTAATGTTCAACTCCGTAGTCTTGTAATTTTGAAGGCAAGGAAACACCTAGATCAAGTATTGGGAGAAAGATGCCTTCGTGGTGGAAATTTTGATGGAACGAACTCGCATTTGCGTTACATGGTGAGGAAAACCACGAAAACCATCCAAGGTTAGCCTAACGGCAAAGAGACTCTAACCCATGATGCGTCTACTATTGAGGATATTTTGCGTCAGCACTGTGGTCGGTGCGAGCCGGGTGCAGAATCCATACGGACCAGCCTTCGCTGGGATTCTAACCCGGCTCAACTCTGCATTAAACATTGTGCTTAAAGTAAAGAATGTGGAAATTTTAAAGTGTATTTTTGACACATTTTTTTAATGGCAGATACTGAACTTTTCGCTTTTTGCCCCGGAAGATGTCGGAACTGTTGCTCATTTAACGTTACTCGGTGCGGTGGTCACCTGTAAGCCCAAGTCACAAAGGCTAGCATTATCACCTGCGCCACACTGCCAGAGATACCTGTTCATAAGGTGGACCACATTCACCCATCATACAACAGAGAGCAATGGACAAGAATAGTGATGACGTTGATTATGACGTCGCCTTTTAGCGTTCCAAACATTGTCTTGAACTGAATTTTTATTATGCGTTTCCCATTAAACGTAAAGTGATGTTTCTCGCCAAATTTTTATAACTAAACAGTTCATTTAATTGCATTAAGGAGCTAGTTTGGATCGAAAATCATCCATTTAATGCAATACCGTCATTGATTTTTAGTTGAAGGACAATTAAATTCAGAAAAAAAATTAAGAACTATAGTTATTAGTTTCGGTTTCGAAGGATTGTTTCGACTTTTTTTTACAGAAAAACCATTTCTGTATTACTTATCATTCGATTCAATAATATTAGATTCAAAGGGGGAATTAACGGCGGGGCCCCCATCAGCCATTCAAAAACCTTCGCCCCTTCAGTAAAATCAACCAACTCTCCGAATTTCCCAGAGATTTTTNTATAGTTATTAGTTTCGGTTTCGAAAGATTGTTTCGACTTTTTTTTACAGAAAAACTATTTCTGTATTACTTATCATTCGATTCAATAATATTAGATTCAAAGGGGGAATTAATGGCGGGGTCCCTATCAGCCATTCAAAAACCTTCGCCCCTTCAGTAAAATCAACCAACTCTCCGAATTTCCCAGAGATTTTTACTGACCACCAGGGACTTTATAAGTTTCCTCCACTTTATTTCCTCCCCGTAGACATTTAAGTTCTTATACGAGGTGCCAACAGTCTTAACATTTATCGTATACGATATAAATGGCCAACTGAAATGTGTTACATTAAATATATTCCTTCATGTCTCTCTCTTTCGTTAAAAACATTTTTTTTTAGAAAAATCGAGAAAAGTACGGAAGGCAAGTGGTAAAAATAAAAGAATATAATCTAAATAAATTAATAAATAATTTCATTGCTTTGCAATGATGATTCCGTAATATTTTAATTTAGAGACTCAAAGGGTATGACTTAGTTTTTTTCGTTAAAAACCTTGCGTTATGACTTTTTTAATGAAATTTTTGAATAACGTTTTTGTTATCGAACTGAAAAATAATAAATATTCACCCCAAGAAAATAAATCTTAACGTCGAATCACCCTGAAGAAAACTTTTCAATATAATTATAAGAAAAAGGTCAACTTAGTACTAAACACGGTAAACGAAAAATCCTTAAAAAAATAATTTAAAAAAAAAATGCTATTTTAGGTGACGTTTTAGGATCCATGAACTGATGCTTACCTTCCTTAAAGGGAAAACTGAGATTAGTCATATCACCAAAGCGGTGAAAAGAAAAATAAACCTTTGCTGGTAATTTTTTTCCGAATTGGGCCCTGAGGGCTGGACTACTAACAATTTCAACAAAACATTTGCGAGGAGTGATTTTTGAGTTGTGCTCAAACTACGCTTCTAGATTCGGAACTTGTGATCGGGGATCGATCCCAAGTCCTTTACAATGACAAATAAAATGTATTCATTTCAAAGTGGTTGAAATGTTGTCATATTAACTGTTGAATAATTTTTTTTCTTTCAGATCCAGGTCTTTCAGATAAAAAACCATCCATGTACTTATTTCCAATATTAAGATTGAAGTTAGCGTGGACATCCTCTTCAAATGTATTTGAATTTGTACTGAGAGTTATTGCCATTGTATTTTCCACTTGTAAGCATTTCCAAATTATTATTTTCAATAATTATTTCGTGAACCTTTAGTATTTATGCGTTTCTAATCAAGTAAGGATTACACATACTAATTTGCTTATAATCATGAGTACACGCAATCTTAAAATATAGTAAGAAGTAATTATGATTAATGGGTATTTATAATGTATCTTTACAAGTTTTCATGAGTACACGTAATAATCATTAGAAGTAATGGTTATTATAGATAATCATAAATTACGACTATAATATAATTTATCTATTGTGATATCGAAGATTTGTAATGAATGCAAATCTATTTGTATTTCTTTCTTTTTAATAGAAAATAAATATTCCCAGATAGAAATCATGGCCTTTTGAAATGCATTAGGAACATTAGAATCATGAATTAGGAACATCTTAAATCTTTTAGTGACCGCGAGTAAAAGTTTTAAACTACCATCATTAAGAAAATTATTATCTTCTACCACCTGAATGGGTCAAAACTTACACTAAAGATGACTTATACTAAAAATTACACTAGACATGAATGAAATTCAAAACAGTATTACACATTTTGTTAATCGGCACCACTTCTTAACAACAATGCGTACACAAAATGTTAATATTCGCCTCAATGATACTGAATTTTGATATTTTTAAATACATATCATTGCATTTAAATGTGGTCTAAATGTATATAAAAGGTGTTCCTTGATCACCATCTTTACTATATAAATCTTTGTCAATAGTTTTGACATTTTTAAACAGATGCCTTAGTTTAGGTAACTTAGCATCTGACAGGGCATAAGCATCTAGTAGATCCTGGCTAGGTGGTTATGGATAGGGTTTCCCAAGCTGGACAGGTCAGAGGGAATTAACCAATCTAAGAAGAACCTGGTCACCCGGGGTCTTCTTAGATGATTCCTAGTTCTCTTTTCAGATCCCCCAGGTTCTCCTTAAAATATTTCTCCTACAGGTCTTAAAGGTTGGGGCTATAAATATATCATTGTTATAAATGCTGAACATGAAAATTATGACTGAGGATTTAGACCGTTTGAAGGAAAACGAAAAGTTGAATTACGTTGTGGGACACAGAATGTTAGAATACTACACTAGAGCAAACAAAATTTATTATGATAACAAACGATGGATTTCCGAAACAACCTCCAAGAAAAAGAAAATTGCTTTCCTTTTGACCAAGATTGTTTCAGAAAGTAATAAAGAAAATGATAACTGAAAATTTGACAAAATAATCTATAGACTGTTTGTAAGTCTTTTCACTTATTTTAACCTAACTTATTTTAACTTTTCACTTATTTTAACCTAAATTAATACAAAATAAGGAATAAAAGTACGAGAAATATGTTTAATAAAAATTCTGCGTCAAAGGGTTAAAAATTTACAACCGGGTGAATGAATTGCAAGGATAAAAATGGTAACAATTTTAATAATTTTTCTTAAGTAGCACTCAGGTTTTAAGGAATATTTTTCCCATTTCAACTGACATGGTTGATGGAGACAATTAACTAACCAGAATTTAAATAATGATTCCGAATAGCCATTCAGAATGATTAAGAGAATGGAGAAAATGACAAATGATTGAAAAATGAGATTTATTATACAGAAAAAGGGCGATAAACTAGATTGCAATGATTACAGAGGCATCACTCTTTTTAATATTTTTTACAAAATTTATACTTGTTAACACTCAGCGTGATCCAGCCATTTTGGAACTTAATTGCTCGTAGATAACGGCGTGACTCTATCGTTTTAGGCGTCATGTAGTTTGGGCGAGCAACGACCTCCTCACACTGTGCGATTTTCAATAGAATGACTTCCGATCACTCAATTGATCTTTTCTGTTAGCGAAAACAGAAGTTGGCCTAACATAACAAGATACGGTGCTATAATCTCAAAATAAAAATGGAGTAAAAATCGTTTTAAATGAAGCTATGCCAAGAAATACGTATCCGAACTAAGAGAGAAAAAAATAGTCATGCCTAATAATTTAAATAATAAACCTTTTCAATGACACCAAACTTATCCCTCACTCCCAAACTCGGCCCAACTTCGTGGGAGTCACCGTGGTAATTGGGCCATGTGTGAACCAAAATAATAGTAATAATAAAAAAAAAAAAAGATTAAATTGAGGTACTTTTTTTTGAAGAATTAAAGTCTGCAGCAAAAAATGAGACCCCCTTTTTGAAATTAACGCAGTAGAGTAGAGTTTAGTATCGTAGTAGAGTTTAGTATCATTGAATGCAGTTTTGCAAATATTTCAAATGTGTTTTTTTAGATTTTTCATTCGATGCTTATTTATCTAGATAGTTTGTACTTCGCGGACTTTTTGTGAAAGTAAAAATGTGTTTGTTACAATGCGTGTGTGTTTGCATTTGATTTCATTTATTTGGTTCATTTTAATCACTGAAGAGTTCATACTTTATTTTTTTCTGATATTTTTGCAACAGTAGGATGGCTGTGCTGTGTTGGTGGAATCCCTTTAATGTCTATAGCAATGTTAATTATAGGTAAGAGGCATTTCATTATGGTTGGAACAAAAAAAATATGACTTCTTTTATTTAAATGTTAAGAATTTTTTCAAGAAAAAGGACTTAATTCTATATGCATCGGTTTTATTTTACATATTTTTGTCTATAATAGATTAGTTTAACCTATAGTATTACAGGATGTCCTAAATTGAATTGGCGGTTTTTAAAAATTTATAATGTAAGAGGACATCAATTCTTAGAGTTCCTGATTTCAGTTCAAAAATATTTAGGTGGCGGTTCAGGTAGGGAATGTGTAAATCAAAGAAAAATAATTGATAATTACATAAAAATTTCTTGAAATCTTTCAATGAATAAAAATCACACTGCTATGCTTTCGAAATACCCATGTGAGCAATGTTACATATTAAGATATGATTTTTCAACTAATTTGTCTTTGATTTAAAGTTTTAATATTCACAGCGCCATCTGTCGAGAACTTTTTAAATTGTGATCAGGGGCTCTGGGAGGAAAATTAATTTCTGGCACATAAATTTGCATCAGGATTTTTTTTAACCCTAACTTATACATATTTGAAAACTGTCATTATAATTTAGAACGCCTTGTATTATAAATGATTTCCCCATTTTGAAATATTTTTATTTATCTTATTGTTTTCAGAGAATTTGGAACTTTTCTATGTTTTTATGTATTTATCAGTGTGGACAGAAAATTTTACGTTATAACGATATCTTTGTTTTCCTCTTTGACTGTTTCAAAATATTCAAAAGCCACTGCCAATCATAGATATAAAATTAGTTATTGATGCTCTTTTAATAGCTTCGGATTTCCAAAAGAAATTAAATGTGATTTAGGAAGATGTTTCACTAGCAATATTGAATCTGCCTTTTTTTGAGAAGTTTGGGATTAAAGTTGTATACATCCATGGTTCTGTGAGATATCCCGAATCAAATCCTGTTCGGTTTAGCGGTGATTGAAGGTTTTATGTACTGAAAACGGAGATAGCTGGGGGAAGAACTTATTTGCAGCGATATCTTTGCGTGCTGTGACACACAAATCAATCCTGTCGAGTTAGTTCGCGGAATGAATTTAAGAGCACTTTTATTCGAGCCTGATTCAAAAGAAGAGAAAACAGTCGTAACCGAATACGCATTTAGACTCTTTGCAACAATCGAACTACTGGTATCCGCACGATTTGTCCGTTCCTGTCTGTTTTCTGATTCAACTGTAGCGTTTCTTGTCACGTGACCAGCACGATAATTTGACTTCAAAGGCTAAGTTCTATAGAACTATTTATATTAATTTTTGATTAAGAGAGGCAAAGATTTCGAATTATTTAATGGCATATATAAAGTAATTTCCGGATTCAAATTCGAAACTATGATTCGATCTTCATCAGTAGTCTCTTTTAATTTATGTTCGTTGTTTGTAATTTATTACCTCCAAAAATAAATTATCACTATTTATTTATTAATCATAATTTTCTACTAGGTAATTGAAATTGTATTATCTCATTACAGTTCTTGATGCGGACTTACGTTTTCCAATCTGGTTAAATGTATGTGTTTTTTGATGCATAAGTATTTTAAAATTGTAAAAATATTAGGAATTGCAAGTTATTATTTAAGACGAATGTTAAAAAGATCTTTCATCATAATTTTCAATACTTTATCAAAGTAACTTAAAACGTTTAATAAAGAGAATCTTAAAAATGGATTAAAATTCAAAATTATTTAAAATAATTATTCTATATCAAACTTACTATTCAATTCCGTTTTAAAAAATGTTTTTTAAGAAAATGTTGTTAATACTTTAAATATTTTAGGAGTAAAAGTAATATTTTAGATGATTACAGACACAAATATTTAAAATAAGAACGGAAATTTGCGAGCTGAAGGTAATTTGAAAGCCATAGTCGAAAATTCTCCTCTAATTCACAGTTGAGAAAATGCGTATGAAGTTTTTAATTGTCGGAGAAAGAGTATAGCACACGTGACCTGCCGAAAGTAATAAGTTTCTACGACGGATAACCATCTTACTTCAGCTTAAAACTTTTATTCTATATTCTACTGCTTCACAACAGTATGGAAAATTAAGTAAAATTATATCGCTGAATTATTCTACAACCATTCGAGTCGTCCTTTTGCTTACTCCAAAAATAAAAAGCGAACCAGGATAAACAGAAAATCTAAAATCTAATATTATATAGCATCAAAACCAATAAAAAATAAACGGCGAATGCTAAATATTAGTTTGTATAGAATCTAACATTATATAAAGCTGAGAAAACCGCGACTTTTTGTACCTTTCTAATATTCGAAAGTTGTGCAAGATAACATTAGATTTTTGTTTGGTTTTCTGATGTTATCTAATATTTGGTGCTACTTGGGTATTGTTATGGACTGTAAATTTCAAATTGTCATGAAGTGTTTGTAACATATTACCAAGTTTATATCTTCCTATCCCCTTCCCATGATTTCTCTACTACACCGCCATTAGACAAAGAATATCTGCCTTATGATTGGTCAGAAATGGTTCTACTGAACTTAGTCTTCGAAGTCAAACTATCGTGCTTGTCACGTGACAAGTAACGTTCTTAACGCTGCAGATGATTCAGGAATCAGACATTTTTTGAATAAAGCGAGTGGAAACCAGTAGTTTAATCACATTTTGCTTCAGTTGCATGAAGGTCTTAAGCCCCGAGATGAGGCTAAACCGAATAAATTATCAATAAATTAAATTGGATAGGTCCTGGAATTATAGAGAGCCAACTTTTGAACACTAACTACATTTATAAAAATTTGAAAGATCATGATTCCATCAGAAAAAAGGATTAAAGCCATATCATAGGTGTGTCGAATAATTAAATTTATTAATCAGGGATAATTTGGATTGAAAAACGAATGATCCAAATTTGGAAATTTCCTATCCAGTAGCTAATCCTAATATTTACGATTTTGAGGAAATCAATAGAGATAGTAAACTCTCTATAGCACAAATTTTCTGACAGTTTTCAAAGACGGTTTCTTTTAATGTCCCGACTATAAATAATTGAATCGAGCACGATGTAGAATTAATGAGAAAACCAACCGAAAGACATCGCCCAGACAGACTGAAATAGTAATATCGTATATAAAACAAATAGCGTAACGTAGAGTTAATAAACATCGAAATAGGAGAATCTGACTATGCATCTCCTATGATTTCAGTCGAGGCCCCTGGTAGCGATCCGCGTCCTTGCATCGATTACAGGAAATAGAACTCGATTACTCTAACAAAATATTTCCATTTTGCTAATATTGAGGAGAGAGAGTTGAATTAGTGGCCTCAGCAAAATTCATAACCATAACTGACTTAATTAAGGATTATTGACAAGTCCCGCGGACCAGTTCCCAACTTTTTATGTTATATTTGATTGTTATTTACCTTTGGTAATATCTTTTGGACTAATAACCACGCTTTTCAAATTTTATAAATGTATGGCTTTACTTTTAAAAGAATGCGAAAATTTTTGCTTGCTATATTTAGATTTTTTCCGATAACTGAATCATTTGAAGTATATTGATATTATTTTAAAAAGGACCATGGAGGCTAAACTAAAAATAAAACCATCAAAATACCAATGCGCGTAAAATAGCGTGAAATATCATGGACTTATGGTTGGTTTTCGTATGCCGGCGGAAACAAAAAATACAAGTGTTAATAGATTCCCACCACCCAAAGATAAAACTGAGTTCCGTCAATTTCTAGGAATAACAGGCTCGTTAGATTAAGAATTATGTATTATCGTCCAACTTTTCACTAGGGTGCTAAAATGGAAAACTAAAAAAGAAGCTTAGAATGAAATTAAGAATTAGAAAAATTGTTTTCGGAATTGAAACGTAGATTAACTGAAAAACCTGTTCTTCAGACTATTCAAATGTTTTTGTTATTCAAACTGATACGTCTGATAAAGGTATTGGGGGAATTAGGGCGCAGAAGGGGATGAATAAATAGAATCAACCCATTCTTTACTGTAGCAGAAAATTTTCACAACCAGAAAAACAGTTTAACATTATTGAGAAAGAATGGGCAGGAATAAATTTGTAATAAGAAGACGCTACTTAGATGGACAAAAATTCATCCTAGATATGCATCCGCTTCGTTTGATGAGGTGGGCAGAATAGAAAAATATTAATGATAATTTTTCCTTTTATTCTATATGGGTGATTATGTTTTTCCTAATCAATGTAAAAAAGATAATTTTTCTTTCATTTCCTTATATTTTATTGCTCTTTTATTTCTTTATGTTTTATTGCATTTTTCTTTCATCTCTTTATATTTTATAGTTTCTTTATATTTTATTGCTACTGTTTAATTCTTTACAAAATTTCTTAAAGTTAATGTAATCTTAATGTACACTCATGTCCATAAATTAAGGATAATGAAGTTCAGGCACAGAAAGAGACAGAAGCCAAACAAATTTGACTTATTTGTAAAGTCTATGTATTAAACAAAAGGTAAAGAGCAAAAAAGATTCCGATATGTTTGACATAATTAATAAAAATTGCGATTTTTACTCCCTGGAGCAAATTTCAAAAAAGAACCTATTTACAAAAAACAGTATAACATGGTTAGTATGATGGTTAATACGGAGTATGTCTCCCGGACGATGCAATACAGGCCGTACAACGCCTAGGCATGCTGAGTATCAAATTATCAATCTGATCTTGGGGAATATTACACCACTCATCAAGCAATGCCCTCC
>NC_092215.1:43467184-43502148 GCF_043381705.1 Parasteatoda tepidariorum
ATTGATGTTACATTTTATTTTTTTAAAGCACCATAGCATAATAAAGTACTGAGATAAGGGGGTGTTTATTCACTGGATCACCAAACGATGAAAAACCAGTGAAGGAACAAGTGTTCCTTTACTGGTTTTTTTTCTAAGTTAATGAAAATAAAAAATAAGCTTTAATTTTCTTGTACTTTTAGTGATGTTCCACATCAAAAGTACGTTAAAAATACGAAAAAAAACTTCAAACCAGTGAGGGAATAGGCATGTTCCTTTACTGGGAATAGATTTCCCAGTGAATGAACAGTATGTGTTAATATGTTGACAAATTATGTGTATGTGTTAGTATGTGTTAGTATGTGTTAATATGTCAATTCATGATTACAAAAAAAAGTTTACATTTTCTAAGTATTTATATGTTATAATTTCAAGAATAGGCTTGTTTTTAAATGTTTGTATGGCCTATAAATTCATAAAGAGCATTAAAAAATAACCAAAATTAAGTGTTCCTTTACTGGGTGTTCATTCACTGGTAAGAGCTGTTCCTTCACTTGGTCTTCTTACTACTTGTTATTTGAACCTCCAAAACTTTAAAACAATATTATGTAAGTTCTCTACAATTTTTTTACATAATTTGCAATTAGTAACAAATATGTTGACACTGTCATTTAACTAAAATTACGAATTTTGAAATTAATATGATTTTTTAAAAGGCAAGCGAAGCTTAAGTGTTCCTTCACTGGTTAGTTTACCCTAATAACTAATTCAATTTTATAAGTGTTTTGTTGAAAAGTTTTGCAATTCAAAACGTTACAATAAATTTATCAATGTAGATATACTTGTAGAATCTTATGACATTCTAAAAATCCTCAAATTTAGAGACTCTAGATATACATTTAGTTGTTATTCCATTTGTTGACAGGAAACATGTATGGATTGTAATAGCCAATCAAATACTCCTTTACGTTTTTTAATACCGTTTATCTTGCTATTTTCAGAGTTTAACGAAACTCTTCTAAGCTTATATACATTTATTAATGTTGATATAAAATCTTATGTAATTCTAAAAATCCTTACATTAATTTGTTATTCCTTTTGCTGACAGGAAGTATATATGTAAAAGATTGCAATATCCAACCAAATATTCCTGTTTATCTTATTGTTTCCGGAGTATTTGGAACGCTTCAACATTTCATTGCTGTCTGGACAAAGTACATTCCTAAAGATTCTCAAGGTGCCATGAGAGTCTACAGAGCGTATTGCAAAGTTATAGATTGCACACTTGAAATTTTCTTGATTATATGGTTTGTTCTAGGTAAGTTCAATGTCTTCATGCAAAAAGCTGTACTATTTAATTGACGCATTTTTCAGTTACTGTCTCATAAAAACAAAAAAGAAAACTTATATGGGAAGAAGTTACCTAAGTGCTGGTTCTGGACTTTGATAAAAGTGACACAGCTGATAAAGTCTTGTCTTGGGGAGTAGAGCCAATGGAACTACCCTCCCACGATGAATGGTTTTCGAGATAACCGCAAATAAAAAAGGGCAAATCCGAGTACAATGGCAAGACCATTATTAAACTCATAGGATTCATCTGCCATACAGACTCTGCTATAAGTGCTATGAATTGCAAGAATAGAAATTCGTTTGCCATAAAATATAGTACAATAGCAAATAATAATTAATAATAACAGCAGATTATGAAATGCAAATCAAAGTAAGATGGAATCATTAAATGTGATATCAAAATAAAATTGTTTTGAGCATAAGTATTTCCAACACCAGGTGCAAACAATGAACACCACTGTTTCGCATGCAGCGCAAATTTCGTTGTTCAGGTAAAGAATATCTGTTTCACTGAACAAAAAATAGGGTTTTTCATCAAAGTTGGGAGAGGATAGTTCATATATACCAGGTTATGCATTCCCCTTCTAGTTTTGACGTTGGGATCTACAAAACGTTTGACATTTGATCCCATAAAATGACATACGGCATCTGTATGACACAATGCATGCTGATCTCCATACTTGCATTCAAAATTCTGGTGGTTACACCGGTTATTAATGAACCAGTATTTCTCATTTGAAATGGTTGTTCTCTTAATTGCATTAACCAGTGATCTGGAAACTTTAACCAATTAAATAGTTCACTCAGACAAACTCATTGTCGAAATTTAATTACTCTACAATAATTTTTTCTTGGTATTGGGTTCATCATTGCTCACCAATCCTAAAAACTACTTGGGCAGTTTCATTCTGATTACTTAGCTCACTGCTGTCCAGCCTGTTATGGGACCGTTTACCGATGAAGTAGCAAACATATAAAGATATTGGAGTGGATTGATACTCTTTCTGTAAAAACTTTTTAATCTAAAGAGACTAGCGTTACTTATTTAATCTATTGGTGGAATAATTATGAATGATTTTGCTTTCATAATTTCAGGATGCATTTGGGTGTATGGAGTTCCTGCAGAAATTGATTTTCACGATACATATAAAGATGAGTACTGCAACAAGACAGTTTATTATTTTGCATTTTGGATACTAAATTTATCATTTATTCTTTTGCTTTTACTTGTTGTGATCACATTATTTGTTATCTTGTGCGTTGTTATTTTTCCTAAAGATGAAATGAAATAAATCAGTCTATTTTGTAATATTTAAATTTATTCTGAACATGTAAGGAGTTCTAAATTAAACTGACAGTTTTCAAAAACTGTAGAAGATTGAAAAATTCTTATAGCTAATTCACTTGGAAAAGCATAAAATTTTTCTCCCGCAGTTAATAACTATAGAAAAAGTAGGGGACCCACAATAGGGTTCTATTGAAAAATAGCAGGAAATTACTTTAAAAGCCTGTTAAAGAAGGCATAACCAAATGTGACCGGTAGAGTTGAAACAAGTTGTTAGTTCCGAGGGTCCTGGGTTCAGACCTCGGACAGTAATATTTAAAGATTATATTTAATAAAACAATATTTGTTTTTATTTTACAATTCTGTAACGCAAATAAAAAATTTCTTAACTTAAAATTATTATTTTTTCCGTTTCTAAGTTGTATAATAATTTGTTCGCGGGGCTCCGAAATTGCTTATAATAATTTCCTTTAGTAAGGTAGTATAGTATATTATAATGTAATTAGTTTATAATTGCTTCCTTTGGTATGGTAGTATAGTATGTTATAATATAATACTTGACCGAGTTTGAATATTTCAGGTTATTAAGGGGAGATATGGGGCCATACACATACTATATATAAGCAACATTTTCTTAATTTAAACTCAATTATACGCACATAGCATAGACATACTTAAATATTATGCCCCACTGTGGGCTACCTAATTTGTTTATAATTATTTCCTTTGGTATGGTAGTATGGTATGTTATAATATAATAGGTTACATACGAATATAATAGGTTAATATGAAGGGGAGATATGGGGATATATATATATATATATATATATGTAAAGAGAGAGAGATGTGTGTATGTATTTAAACGTAGAACACTCACTAAATATTAAAAAACATCGATGTGANTATATATATATATATGCAGTAAATAAGCACTATTTTCTTCACTTTAACTCTTTTATTATAGTACGCACTTAGAAAAGTAAAAAATAATAATTTTAATATAAAGAATATTTTATTTACGTTACAGCATTGTAAAATAATTAAGAAAATTATTTTTATTAGAAGAGATTTTTAAATACTGACCATGCCTGTGTTTCAAATCCCAGATCCTCGACACTAGCAATTTGTTGCTCCCTGTCATTTAACAATACCGGTCACACTGGGCTATCAGATTTATAAACAAGCTTTTTAGTCAAATTTTAAATTTTTCGGTTTTTCAATGGAACCATATTGAACCACGCTCCTTAATTCGTAACTGTGCCATATTGTGGTCCCCCTAATTTGTCTATAATAATTTCCCTATCTATGATAATATATTATCTTATAATCTAATATCTGACCGCGCTTGTAAACAACAGGTTAATATTAAGGTAAGCTAAGGGGCCATAAATATCTATACAGTATTTGAGAAACAACTTCTCCATTTTAACGCTATTATACGCATTTAGAAATATATACATATGTACTTAAGCATGTGAGCCCCTTATATTCTATAATTATTTCTTTTGGTGCGGTAATGTAGTGTTTTATAATACTATACTACCACACCAAATATATCTGAGCGAGTTTGAATTTTATAGATTAAAATTAAGGGAAGATATAAGGATATATATACAGTATATAAACTACCATTTCGTGATTTAAACTCAGTTATACGCACATAGAAATGTATAAATACATACTTAAATATTGTGCTCCATTGTAGGCCCCATAATTTTTTAAATTTCCTTTGTTATGGTAGTATAATGCGTAATAATTTAATACCTGAATACAAGAAATATACCAGTATACAATACCAGTATACAAGAAACAGTTTTTCATTTTAACTCACTTATTACATTACACACTCAAAAAAAGGGAAAAAATAATTTTAAGTAAAGGAATCTTTCATTTACGTTACAGAAATCTAAAATAAATAAATAAAGCTTAACTTTATTAAATGCAATTTTAAAATTT
Organism: Parasteatoda tepidariorum; assembly: GCF_043381705.1. NCBI lineage: Eukaryota > Metazoa > Arthropoda > Arachnida > Araneae > Theridiidae > Parasteatoda > Parasteatoda tepidariorum. Next base: position 43,471,755 of record NC_092215.1, read on the forward strand.
ACCATGTCTGGATTTTGAACCTCAGACCCTCGGGACTAGCAGTTTGTCTCTTGATATCACTGAACTCTACTCTACCAATCACTCTTGCCTGACCGACTTATAACAAGCTTTTTAACTAATTTCCCATGATTTTGCAATTGAACCATATTGGGCTCCTAATTTGAAAACGTGCCACATTGTGGGTCTTTTAATTTGTCTACAAAAATTTTCATTAGTATGATTATACATAATCTTATAATCTAATATCTGACCGAGTTTGAAAATAGAGCTCTTAGTGCGGATCAAGGATATATATTAAGAAATAGTAATCGAATTTTCTTTTAAAAAGTTTTATATTGTCTTTTTTAAGGATTTCTGAAATTTTGATCCGGTTTCTTTTTACAGCAAATACTTTATATTGAAATAATTTTCTTTAAAATTATTTTAAGGGTTAATTTTGAATGTGCATGTACGATTTGAAGGGAAAACACACGATTGAAGTAATGTTTCAGTAATTTTTATTAATGTACTCTGGATGTTATGCCATACTAAAACTGCAATGGCTTTGACACACAATCAAAAAGCTTTTGCGTTTATTTTTTTAAATATAAACTCCATTGAGGACGATAACAATATTTTTATGTGTAAAACAATTGATGTTTAATTACAATGCATTGTAATAAAATTTAAAATCCAGTCAATACACAAGTACCGAACAAAATAATGTGAGCACTTCTTTACTAACTCTCTGTAAACAATCTTTCCGTTAGGCACACAACTATTTTGAGAGATTTTAGGAGGCAAAACTGTTGTCACAATTTGAAAGATCATGCTTGAAACTTTTAGAAATGAATTCATTTTCACTCGTGCAACATCCGGATCGGCCGAAAAAAGAAGAGGAAGTAAATAACTTCCTTCTAATTTAACTACCAATAATTTTGAAATCATGTGATAGGATTTAACTATTTAGATAAGAATACTCTTAGAATTATAGTGGTATTAAAAAAGGGAAGAAGCTTTTAACTGTCTTACGCTCATTTTGGTCGATGAAAAAATTGCATGGGTAAAAAAGACATCATTTCTGAAAGCTTCAAGCACAGAGACCGTGGAAGGGGGGGGGAGCAGAGGGAGCTTAAGCCCCCTTACATTTTATAAATACAGAGACACAGCCCCGTTTAAGATTACAGTTTTCTACTCAATATATGTGGAATTAAATTTACTATAAAAAATGTTACTTTTTTTGTTTGAATTATAAAAAAACAAAATATTTCAAGCGAGCTTTAACATTTACAAGGTGGAAACTTCTACCAAATTATCCCTTGCCCATTCCCCACCAGAGGAAATATACGTCCTTATGGCTGACCGATGTCGTAGCGAACAGATTAAAAAGAAAAAAAAACGCTGAAATAGAATAGAAAAAATACCATTAAATGAGAGATAAATAATTAACAAGTAAACAATTTCTTTATTTTAATATATATATATATATATATATATAATGTAAAATCTTAATTATCAGTATATACTATACAGCTTTATTGTTTTTATGGGACTGAAACCAGTTTGCACTTGTTTACGTTTGTGTAACAATTTGTTAAATTAGCGATATATAATGTAAATTCGACGATTGGTATATTAGACGATATATTATACAAATATAGAATATTTATTACATCAGGTATTATATTATTATATTGTAATAAATAGATCAAATTATTAGACGCACTGTAGTTTTTTAATAATTACATGCTTTGCACGAGTTTATTGTTGTTGATGACGAATACCTATTACGGCAGAGGGGTGCGATTGTTCTTGTTTTCCAGTGGCGCCATCTATGGCCAAGAATTCGACTTCTGCCACTCGCATACGTTTATAGGGCGGACCCATTCACAGATCCATTCATTCATCCACAGATCGTTATTTTTACCTGAATCAGAGAACGATCAATCTCTAATTCAGTGCCCCCAGAGGTACTGATTTATTATGAGAACATGGAGGACATTGCGCTCAAATTTAACGTGCATCAGTCACCATTTACTACATGGAGAGTCTTCAGCCGACGGGGTTTGAACCCACGAACTTATATGCAATACTTATATGCACGAGTTTATATACAATACTTTTATGTTTAAAAATACATATGAAGGGTTTTCATTCAGGAGATTTTTTATATACTTCCTATTTGAATTTAATTTTATCGTGTTGCATTAGAATGTCAACCAATTGTTACTCGAACGTGAGCAAGTGCAAACTGGTTTCAGATGCGTAAAAATAGTAAAGCTGTATAGTATCACCTGATAATTAAGATTTTACATATAATCTCATAGTGCGTCTAATAATATGGCGAGGAACTGTATATATATATATATATATATATATATTCACTAATCAAGCATGCTCTTTCAAATTGTGCCAACTGCTTTTCCAAGTAAAATCTTGTTTAAATAAAGGTTGTTTATATTGAGTTAGAATAGAAGAGACCAGCAAGAGCTTGTTTAAAATCTTCTTTGACTGCAATTATCATCATCATCAATGTTTTCTAACAGTGAGTTCTGTTCTTGTTCGGCTGAAGTAATACTGATCTGACTATCTGGTGTATTTGCACTTTCCATAATATCTTCAATAGCTGCAATATCTTCTGGTAATTGACCATTCACAAGCCTAAATGCTTCTAAAAACTCATTAAGATCAATGAAACCGTCTTTATTCATATCAATACTGTGAGCCAAATCTTGAATAGTCCCTGGGGGTATCGGTTTATTGAGTTGTTCTCCTAAGAAGGAACACGCGTCTGTAAATTCATCCATTGAGATTGAACCTATATAAAGGACACATTTCAAGTTGAATTACTACTATGGAATAAATAATAAAAGGACTTAAAAAATAAACCACCATTTTAAATTTCTCTGGACAGAGAACTTAAGAAGAACATGATCGTTTGTCACTGACTTATTTGTCAATAATTCCTTTTTATTATGAGATTTTAGTTATTATGAGATTACGTCTATGAGATTTACGTTTGCTACAGCTTGGAAGAATACTTTCTGAAACAACGGTAGTAGTAGTTGGAGGGTAAATCTAGAATTAAAAAAACACATTTTTTAACTCCAAATTGCATTAGAAAGTACCACCACAGGTGACCCTCTGGTGTGATCCTTTATAATGATGTTAAATCTGATATGACATAATACTGTGGATTTTTCCTCTCTGTTGAGGCTCTAGATAATTGTTATGCGTCAAGTATAGTTTGTCTAAAGTAAGAACTCTCCCCTAGCCATTCGTCTGGACTCGTGGCGGTAACTATGGTAACGAGGTATAACTATTTCAAGTACGTGGGGCCACTGTTTTGGACAGGTTTTGGCTCGGGTCAACGAGAGAAAGGTAATCTTTTCCCCCGGTCTATTTTGTTACCCCCAGAGTTCTACCCTCCCTGAGATGCGCGATTCTTGTTTCCATAGCAGAAAACGTCCTCAGTCTTTCTGGTGGGGGAGTTCTTACGGTAGACAAACTATAGGAAATCATTGGGAGTAGTGTAAGATGAGCAAGAACCAGCGCTAAGCTGTAATATTTATCAGGGGAGCAAAGCAAGTAAATATCTAGGAATGGTATGCTCCCAGATCACTCTTTGGTTCATTCCCCTTCTTTAGGAGCATCCGTGATGATGATAAATAATTGCACTTTACAGAACAGATAAATAATTGCACTTAAAAGAACCAAAAAAAGCCATAGATAGCTTACTTTCTTTGAAAAAAAAATAGATAAAAATAAAAGATTATTTTTAAATTATTTTTGAAATATTATAATTCATAATTGTAGTAAATCTGAGCTCTTAACATTTTACTTTTTACCAAAGATGCCAACTACTCCGGATTCGACAATAGATATTAAAAAATGATAGGGAACTACAAACTAAAATTAGAAGTTTTTGGTTAATTTTGATAATTTCTTACAAGGCTCAACACAGCATCACTGTACTCATACTCATATGTTGTAGCTATCTTAACATCAGCTCTAACTAATTCATCTGAGTAGGAATATATGATAAATCGCCGAAGCGCAATTGAATGGCGAAAGTTGGGGTTCAGTAACATTTACTGAGTGAAAATTAAAATAAAATAACGAGATTTAAACAAACAAATTTAAGAGAGAGAAGAGGTTTTTGTGGCAGATTGCCGTGCCTCCCCCCGAGCTATTACCCCCGAGCTTCGCAGGTGCACAGTAGCCGCATAGCCTCAGAGAAATAGGAAAAATACATGATAATAAATGCGCAAAAATATATACAAGTATTTGCAAAATTTGCGGGACAATACCCATCGGATAGAAAAAAGGCGGTTGCCGGGCTATATTTTATGTTGTCTTTGATGAGCTCAAAATCAAAGTTTTTAAAGTATGACGTATGACAGAAGAATGCATCTCTGCAGAAATTTGCACATATGTAGTTCAGCTATGTGTTCCTCTATTTTGTTTATTTTTAAATCTTTTCTTAGATCTTTCATTCTCATGTATCTGGCAGCAACACTGCAATAAAGTGGCGTATCACATAAGCCTTTGAATTATTTAGAAGTAGTGGTGAGTAAAAACCTTATAAATCTAATATACTAAACAAAGACTACCACTCGAAAACATTTATCCACTGTCAGGAGGAAGTTCACATCTCCGTGTTACTGCCGGTAGGAATGATAGAGTAAGCTGTCCAGAGCTCTTAGAAAACTTAAAAAACTGATAGCAAAATATCTAAAAGAACTTTTTTTTTTCAATGCCCACCTGGAGAATGACCTTTCGTCACGCAGGCATCTGAATAGCAGATTTGTTGGCCACTCTTTCAGGGACACCATATTAGGTGGGACAACGTTGCCCCCACAATACAAAGAAGGAAAGAGCATCTATGCCGAACCCAAAACCTTTCTGATGTAAGGCCAGTATCCTGACACAGGCCGGTCGGCTAAAAGATCATCCTGAAACTTACCTTTCCAATTATTTAAAAAAATTTCCTTTGGAGAATATTTGGGAGGGATTTCTGTTCTCAGAATATTAAGTTGGAAAGGTGAGTTTTCAAATATTCATTTAAACATTTTACTACCAGTTTTTTTTAGTTTTCTGAGGATTCTGGTTATATAAGAATTAATCAGCACGTTTAACCCTCATAGCTACCACACTGCCTGCTGACCACAAAGAAATCACACAATGCTGAATAATTCAGGATTTTAGTTTTAGATGTTTTTGAAAAATTCAATTAGACAATGAATATTCATATGTTTTTGGCTATTACCATCTCCGTCTTTGTCAATCATCTTGAATACTGCTTCTAATGCGTTTTTGTTTTTGTACAAAGCTTCAAGTAAAGTATGTCCATCCTAAAAATACAAATGTTTCCCCCATGAGTGTTTTCAACAAATGACAATTTCAACAAATTATACAGTATTAAATGAGTAATCTCAAGAAACTGAATTGATGATATAAAACTTTCATTTACATCAAAATAAATAAATAAATAAAATTAAATAAATTGACTACTGCGACTACTGCGAATTTTTTAGTTTTGCTTATCGCTTTTGCTAAATTTTTCGTTTTTTTTTTTATTTCGAATCACTTTTGTTTTCCAGATGCAAGTCTGATGAATTTTGAGCGCGTAAGCGTTTGAAGCACTTAGACTTTTACCACACTTTTATATCAAGTAAATTATGCTGTAATTTATTAAAGTGTAACAATTTGATGACTAGATTGATTTAGTTCTCATGAACTAAAAATAGAAAACTTTAGTTACAGATCTATCACAAAGCAACTGCAAAACTTCCACTTTAAAGATACAAAATCATTCTTATAAACTTCACATTTAGATATTAGAGATGAACAGAACGGAAAAGAGTGAAAACTGGCAAAAAAATCACGTCATTCTAGCTTGTTTGAAGGGAAAAAACTTTCAGTCACATTAATGTGACCATCTGTCCAGAATAACCAACTTTCGCAGAACGGACAATTAGGTTCTTGAATGTGTTCTGTTCACTAGAATGTTGAGCTTAACTGCACCAGGTTACGCGGTTGAGGATTCATGGCACGTACCATTCGACTTCAACGAGTGTTACGCATGATCATGAGTGTGTATTTCGATTGTTGAATGGTTATTTGTTTTGTATTGTATCAATACATGTACATATCAAATTTCACTAAAGTCTGTCCAGTAGTTCTAGAGATAATTGACCAAGTCTGCAAATTCTCTTTATTTCTTACTCCAGTATAGTTTTAAAAAAAAATTGAACAATTTCTTATATCAATTTAAAGAACATAATTTTGCGTTTCAAAATTCAAAAGTTCAGCGAAATCGGTCAAGTTGTTACTGATCGGCCGAATTGTTCCGAATTTTAAAACAGTCGCATTTTTTTGGCATCTATGGAATACTATGCAACTTTTGAGGATTTTGAAAAATACTTCCTTCAGTGGTATTAAAACTGAAAAATATTTATTAAGCTTTTATCAGAATTAAGAACATGACTGATTCTTTCTTCTTTATTTAAACAAAACTGGGTGCCTAGGCCGCTCAGCGGCCGAGCATGACTGTTTGCCTATTTGACCGTTTATATATTTGTTTAAATTACTAGTATGTCGTGGTGGACAAAACTTCCATTTCAAATGCTTTAAAATATTGATACATAACCTTTGTCATCACTAAGCAAAATATAGTTTTAATCTATCGAAATTTCGTAGTAGATGGAAAGCTTGATATATAGTTGAGATATCAATAAAAATAATAATTTTAGTTTTGTGACATTAATTAAGGAAAGAAGATTTTTATTTTCCATCACCTATTTTAATCAATGCAAACCTTGCATGAGTAAAAACGATAAAATTTCTAGAGCCTTTAATCCTGTTTTTTCAAATTTGGCTTACAGTTTCACATTTTAAAATTCTCCAAAAGAATTTGCAGCTAAAAAAGCTGTTTCTAAGAAGTTAGTTAAGCCTATTTTTCACTTTATGTTGCCCAACTCTTGTATGATTTTTGTTTTTTGTTCGAACTTTTTAATTTTTCCAGACTAGTGATGTGTAGAGTAGAAATAAAACTTTTTACTGAAGAAAATTAAAAAAAAATATTCAGAAAAAATTAAATTCCTTTAACGTATATTTACTTCAATAAGTCCTTCTGTATAAGTGTGATAGTCTTCCATTGTAGTAGTATATTCTACTTGTCCTGTTTCTTTGTCATACTTTGCCAGTTTGTGACAAAGTAATCTCCAAGGAAGTCCTAAGCCAATTGCACTTTCCATAGCATCACTCCAGTCAGCTAATGAAATGGTTGCTTTCGAAGAAAAATATTAAAAATGTTTTAGAATACACGAAAAAAATGCAAAATAATTCATCAAAAGAAACTTATTATAATAAAGATAATAAAACCAATAATAATAAAAAAATAATATAACAAGCATTTTAGTTTAAAGTAAATATAGGGGTTGCTCTTTTGAAACGTGTGTCAGAAATATTTACAGTTAAAACAAAGCATGGCAGAGTGATTAACCAATATCCATGCTGTATATAGCGCTACCATTAACCGATTAATCGGAGGAGAAATCAGAATATATAGCCAGTTTTCGAGAGAGAAGTAAACTATAAGTGAAGACGAAAAAGAACAAAAACTTTTCCTAAAGACATTTAATTTCGAGAAAAATATCTGCGACTACCAAGATTTTTTTTACAACAATAAGATATATGTAAAACTGCTTCTTTCCCGAAATATGATGAGAAATTCATGAATAGTTAATAGAAAAAAATACTCTCATTTCAGTGAAATGTTTTTTTCCGTCTCACTTTCAGCCCTGGAGCAATGAAAATGCTAAACATGGAAGCGAGCAGAACAGCGCAGTGAGTTTTTGTGGTTATTTTTTAAATAACCGTTGTTGAACAGCCGACCCGATTGAGGGTTTACGATTACTAATGCTCAACTCCGTGACCTTGTCATACTGAACCCAATTAACCTGGATCAAATATTCGGAGAAATTTGCCCTCATAGAGGACTTTTTTATGGAACTAACTCCCATTTGCGCTACAAGGAGAGGAAAACTAAGCAAATCTCCCATGGTTAGTCTGACAGCAAGGGGACTCTAATGCATGATTCGTATCCCATTGAGGATATTTCACGTCAGTACTGTGGTCCGTGCCAGCCGGTGCGAAATTCGTATCGACCAGCTATCGCTGGGATTCGAACTCGGTTCACCCTATTGGCAGGCGAACGCTCTATAATCTGAAAGCGTTTTGTGGTCATTTTTCGTCGAATGGAAGAATTTGGCCAAGCATCCATTCATCGTTTTTGCTGATATTGTTCAGGATGAAAAGAATGGGGAGCAATACTAGATTTTCCGAGACAATCCTAAACGAATCCATTGCTGCTTGCTGTTGATAAAAGACCAGCAAATTTCAATATTTTTCTAACATTTCAATTATTCGGAATTCAATGCTAAAAGCAGGAAAAGTTGGCAACTATGCGTAAGTATTACATAGATATTTCTTTTTTGAAATACTTACAAACCATAGCTTTATTCCGCTTATTGAATTCTCCCATTAAAGTAAATCTTTTTGATGATATGTGCTTCTTTAGTTCTCTCAGAGCTGATCTTTCCATTATTCCTTGCCTAAAAGAAAATAATTTATCATTAACTTTCTTATACATGGAGTACCCAGGATTAAAATACATCACCGGGTGAAAGAAATATTGGACTAACTTCTTTCTTAAAATAAGATGATTACATAACTCATTATTTCTCATTTACAAATTACTAAATAATGTAAAAAGTACATTTTTGAAAAGAAAGCGGCTGAACGTATATGTTTTTAACTAAGAAGCCTTAAACAATGGCTTAAATTCAGTAATGAATTTAGATCCAAACGTAAGCTAAGGCATTTAGCATTAATACCTGGAGTTGAATTGAGGATAATGCAGAGGATCTTGCTTTTCGCCTTTATCCTCTGTGCAGTGAGAGAGTTGAGGATGATGAGTTGAGTTCATGATAAGTAGATAGGTACTTTATTTACGTCACAATAGAGCTGCGCAATGGGCTATTGGCGACCGTCTGGGAAACATCCCTGAGGATGATCCGAAGACATGCCATCGCAATTTTGAGCCTCTGCAGAGGGGATGACTCTCCTGCTTTGGTAGCCCGACGACCTGAGCGTGAGTCAAGCACATTAAGGTAGAACAGTTTAAGAAGGACCGATATCAAGCACCCTCGGTCCCTACGCAGGCTAATCAAAGTGGTCACCCATCCACTTGCTGACCGCAAGCCAATGATGCTTGACTTCGGTGTTCTACTAGAAATCGTGTCTTTAAGATCAGTCCACTGCGGGACTTGAGTTGATGATGATGGTGAAGAGAAAATACAAGATGATCGTGGTGAAAAAACTTTCAACTAATTCGATGCAAAATTTTTTACAAGTGGTTCCAACACTTTTGGAGAGGTTGAGTTGATAATGAAAATGTGAAGATACAAAATGATAGTGAAGAAGGGGTTTAAACTGATTCGATGCAAAGTTTGCAGTTTTCCGAGAATTCAAAAGCAAAAGTTTGTGATTCCAAGACTTTTGAGAAACCAGACACCCGTAAGTGCACACTCTTTCCCCGAGGCTATCAGGGTGGTTTCGCTGTTCCAAATTTTAAAATTGGATGGATTGACGTATATGTAAGGTTTGTAGATTGGGAACCAGAATCATTTAGTTAAACTCAAAAAGAATATGAAGTTTTGAAAGAGATTTTCGTGTTAGTCAAACCTGAGGAGAGAAAACTCCGATTAAGGAGTGCAATGCTTGACGATAAAGATTGAACTTTTTGCACTCAAAGAGAAGATGGTTCACAGATTCGGGGGAATAACAATGATCACACAAAGGGGAGTCCACGAGTCTGATTTTGTTCCAAATTACATAATGTAGAATGTAAGGAACTAATTAGTAATGTGCAATATTTCTATCCATGGGTTACCATTGAATTTTTAATCCTTCTGCTGAATCCCTTAAAATTGGTTGCGATAGTTTTGAGACACCTTTTATGCATTTGGTGGGCGAAATCAAACTCTTTAAAATAAAATAGTTATAAGTTAAAAATTATCAAAAATATTTATAACATAAATTTTGCTACCAGTGCAAAAACAGGAAGAAATTTCCCGACAAAAGAGAGGTCATCAACTATGTACCACCTTTTTTATTTCAGGCCACATGAATCCCGTATGCCAACTTTTACGCATTTTTCGAAGGATTTTTTTTAAGTTGTAATAAATTAATAATTAAATTGAGATAAGCACGAGTATTATATATATATATATATATATATATATATATACATTANGCCCGAAAAAATTCTGCCACAGAGACTATATATATATATATATATATATATAATCAATACTCAGAAATAACACAGCATCTTCTTCTTTAGTTATGCTAGCCGTGCACCCTTTCCCATCCATCGTGAATTATTTAGCATTGTGTGAGTTCTTTGTGGTCAGCAGGCAGTGTGGTAGCTATGAGGGGGATTCAAGCACTTTGCTTGAATAAATAAAAATAATAAAAATAAAACAAAGCAGCTTACTTTTAAACTAAGCTCACCGGACCAAAAATTAGTCACCCTAGTGCGCAAGCATCGATGAATCGTTAGATTTCGTTAGATGACGCAGTGGTCAAGTGACGTGCTCAACTGCGTGTACATTGCTTCAACGTGATCAAAGGCAAATAGCTATCAGTGAGATATTTTTATTTGAAGCGGAAACTGCGGGTAAATATGGATAGATGTAAGGATGTGATGGCAAAAAGAGGCAGAAAGAGGCAAATTTGATTGGCTGTACTCATGGCCATACGGTGAATGAAGTTGCTGGATTTGTTGGTATTTCGATACGGACTGTTCAACGTGTCTACAAGCAGTGGTTACAAAAGACGACATCAGGATAGTGGTTGATAAAAGATCCTCCGTGAAAAGAACCGCAGACGAGTTTCACGACTTACCAATCAAAATCTCTTCCAAACCCGACAGGAATTGCTTCAGTTAGTAAATGGAGGTCCATCACAACCTGTTAGTGAAAGAACATTGCGACGGGAGCTGCATTCAATGAACATTTGGAGTCGAACATTTCGTAAGAGGTCATTGCTCACAAAGGTACTTAAAGCTGCGCAGCCTCAGTGGGCTAGAAGTCACCGAACGTGGACAGTTGCTGACTGGAGGAATGTAATGTGGTCTGACAAATCACGTTTTTGCCTTTATTCAAATGCCGCACGTCGTCGAGGGCTGCGAAGAGCAGATGAAAAATTTCATCCTGACTGTGTGCAAGGTCAGGCTCAAGCCGAAGGTGGATCTGTCAGGTTTTGGGGGCGTTTTTCTTATTATGGATTGAGCCTCCTCACTTAGGTGGCCACTAACATGAACTAACATGTTAATTTTAACTTTCTGGAGGATTAGATGTCGCTTTTCAGTCAACATCTTCATGAAGAGTGTGTTGTCGATACCCCTATTTCTCAAGATGACAACAGCAAAGATCATCTGGCTGGAAGACTATGTAACTGGTTTTATGATAATTCAGACACTCAATTACATCTCGACTGGCCTGCAAAATCACCTGACTTGAACCCCATTGAAAATTTGTGGGACATGTTGGAACAACGGGCGAAACGCTGAAATCAGCATCCTCGCAATTTTGTGCGTTTGCGTGATCAAATCCTCAGCAAGTGTCTTATACTGGATTCGAAGTACCTGAAAAAACCTTGTGGACTCACTTTCTAGCAGAATCCAGGCGGTTATGAAATCCAGAGGCGGTGTCACACGGTATTAAATTATGCTTCTCATGATTTCTCTAAGGGTGACTAATTTTTTGTCCGGTGTGCTTATATGTGGCTATAGAACTGGATGCAGGTTGATGGCCTACGTGGGGAAACGCTTGATAGATCTTTCAATAGTGTTGTTGTTGAATCTGATGCTATAGGTGGATCTGTGATTAAGAAATTTGTTGAGGCTCTTTTTTATTTTGATGATTGTGATGTAAGGCGTCGGATGTAAAGTGAGCAGCTATTAGTCTGAATTTTATATCTTTCATGTAGTTTTCAAAGTTGAATATCTGGTAGTTTTCAAAGTTGAATATATCACCATATTGCATTTTATGGTCTGGTCAAAGAAATCTGCATTTAATTTGTGAATATATTGTGATAAGGTCGGGATCTTGAGGTCTTTGTGAATACTTGTATTTATGATGAAAATCATCAGTGTATAAAATATATAGAATCCGTCCAAGTATGCTGCCCTGAGGTACTCCAGCTGTGATATTTCTTTTTGATGATTTGCAATTTTGAATGGATACTTGGAAGGTTCTGTCTGAAAGATAGCAGGAAAGTAATTTGATGAGACCGGGTGGAAAATTAATTTAAATATTGTACCAGTATGCCAGACTTTATCGAGAAAATAACACAGCATGAATATCAAGTCATTTATAAATAGTTTTAAATTATTTATATTTCCTGGTAGTCAAAACAAATTCATATCAATTCATTTTCAACATACTGCAGACACTCAAACTTTATAACGAATTCTCCGTAGTTTTAGAAAATATTTTTCCTAATGGTAGCAAGGGTGCAATTCGTTTATATTTTTAAAAATTAGAATTAAAAGAATTTTGTCCACCTCTAACCACAATCAATTTGAGCAGCTTCATTTAAGGTCACGCAGACAAATGCTTAAGTTTTTAAGATCTTTCTTAAAAAATCTGCTTGTATCAAAAATATCCGCTTTAGTTCATTACCACTTAAAAAAAAAATCGCAACAGCCTCAAATAGTTGGAGTCTCTGCATATTATAACGTATATACGTAATAAAAATAGGAAAGCACTTCAATACTATGTATAGTTTGTCTAAAGTAAGTCCCCTAGCCATTTGTTTGGACCCGTGGTGGTGACTATGATATCGAGGCATGACTATTTTCAGTAGGGGTGTTGGGTCACTGTTTAGGACAGGTTTTGGCTCGAGTCGGCGAGAGAAAGGGAATATTTTTCTTCTGTCTATTGTGTTAGCTCTAGAGTGAAGAGAAGCTATCCTCCCTAAAATGCGCTATTCTTGTTCCAAAAGCAGCAGACGATCTCAGACTTCGGGGCGGGGGAAGTTCTTACAGTAGATAAACTATAAATAATCTTTCTTATTGTAGCAAATGCTTTGGAAGATCATGTTTGAAGCTTTTACAAATGGGGACACTTTTACCCATGCAGAATTTTCATCCACCAAGATGAGCATCGGAAGTTAAAAGCTTCTTTCCATTTTCAATATTACTATAATTGAAAAAGCATTCTAATGTAAATGTTGCAATCCTATAGGATGATTTCAAAATTGATGGTATTAAAACTGGAGAAAAGTTATTACTTCCTTTCCTCATTTTGGTAGATCTTAACTTTTCATGGGTAAGTATGACACCATTTCTAAAAAGATTCAAGCGTGATCCTTCAATTTAGCCAAGAGGTTTGTCATCTGTCAAAACATTTGTTGTTAAAAGAAATATTATTTACATAGAGATGGTATAAAAGTGTTTCCATATTTTTGTCCAATCCCCTGAAAATCTATTACAAAAAGAGTAAAATTTTTGCATCTATACTGTATGAATAATATGCTTATATACAACATTAGAAATGAATTTTTTGGCTACTATTGGAAGGAATGAAGTAAAAGAAAATTTACCTTTGTCTTAATGAAGCATGCCTAGCCCGCTTGTTGCTAACATACAATACCGGTTGAGGAATCAGTTCTGGACCGATTAGTTTTATATAAGCTCCTCTATTACTTCCAGTATCATAATAGTTTGAAGCAGAAAATACAGTTAGAACCTGAAAAATAAGTTTTTGGTTTGAATAACAATTGATGGAATTATTGAAACAATTGCCATCAAAACAATGAATAAATGAAAAGAAAGCTTGAGTTAATGTAGGGTCAAGTGTAGTTGAGAGTTCTTCTTTTAGGTTTTTGGGCATTACTATTTTATTTATTTATTCATTTGTTTTAAGAAAAATTTTCAATAAAACTTATCCACATTTTTCATAATACGAAGGTCAATCGAAAGTTAATATGATACAAAAATTAAAGCTTTCATTGCTATTATTTTATTACAGATTCTGGGAGGAAAAAAAAATTAGAAAATGCTATAATTATTTACATGCCGGAATCACATTTTGAAAAATGAGAAGAGCTTTTTTGATAAAAAAATGGTAAGCACATTTTTGATTAAATTAAGAGGCTGTTATATTTATTTATTTTAAATTCGCTTTAAAGACCAACAGAACCAAAAATAGGTTTAATGAAATCATTAGAAATATATTAAAAAAAACAGGGACCATGAAATAATTTAGATATCAATCATTATCTATAGTTTGAAGTTTAAATATGGCACCAGGTTTGAAGATATTGATCATAAATAACTCATTTCTTGCCAAAAAACCTTTCACATGTTTAGAAAAAGAGCCATTTTGTAATGACGTGAAAGTGCCTTTAATGAAAAGTCGTAACTTAAACTAAATGGATAAGTGTAATCTATCACTTCAATTTTGAATAAAAATTCGCCTAATTTTGTATTAAAAAAAGAGATTTATATTGTTATGAGTTGACTAAGCAGGTTTATTTATTTATTCTTACCTTCTTTGATTTTGCATGTGTGGCGAATGAAATTATCGCCAAGTCAGCTCTCAAAATAATAAAACCTTAGAGCAGAGCGACCAGATAATCAGAATGTCTTTTCTAGATTGGCCATGTGCATGGAATGGCAAATAATAAAGAATTGTTTTCTTCGAAGATTGTGTCATTTATGAAAGAGCAAGATGCTCAGAGATTATTTCATTTAGATAATGATTTAATTTTTTATAATGGTGACCACTCGAACTTAGAATGCGTAAAATTGAAATCAAAAGTGAAATTACGCGTCACTCCGAAACAATGGGAAAATCTACTTTCAAAAAGACTATTCATTGCTCATACTCAAAAAAACCTACTTATAGCTGCATCTGAAATTCACATGAGTGCTTCTTGATCATTATTTGTTTGATCAAATTAATTTTAATGCAAAAATGTATTTTAGAGAACTGAATTGTTCTGAAAGTAATTATACTGTTCTAAATATTAAGTAATGTGTTCTGAACATAGATGGCAACGTTACTTTTAAAAAGTAACGAGTAAAAGTACAAGTATTTTTAAAAAAAGTAACGATTATAACCAAAGCGTTGCATATTNTTATTAGTGAGTTTAAAAAGAAAATTGAAATACTTAATAACAAAATCCAACATTTTTGATTTAAAATGTATTAAATTCAAAATTGATTAAAAAAAGATTCAAAACTTATATGCTTTCCGATTCGACATTTGAGCTCATGTATGCCATAAATTCTTCTGTGGCTGGTAATTGGCATGATGTTTTCAGCTTTAGAAAATTTAAAATCCCTGGGTTTTTTTTCTGTTACGTTATTATTTATAGCAGGGTTTTCAGCTTGGACAATTCTTTCCAATTTTTTTTTAGCCTCCTCCCTAGCTTTTTCTTCCAACCAATTAAATTTGATGAAAGGTACAATTAAAATGCAAGGTACAAGATGCAATTAAAAAAACGTAAGCATTTTTTTTAGAAAGCTTACCGAGTGTTAGAAAAAAGTAACGATTTCATTCGACATTTCCGTTACAAATACTTGTACTTTTTCCCTAAAAAAGTAACGAAAGTACAAGTAAAAGTACTAAATTTAAAAAGTAACGAAGTACAAGTAAAAGTACGTACTTTTTACTTGTACCGGCGGTACAAGTAACGAAAGTAAAAGTACTGCCATATATGGTTCTGAATGGTTTAGAATGTTTATTCATTCATTTATTTATTTTTTCAAATTTACAAAAGAATATTTTATTTTACTTGGATAATTTTATTTACTTTCGTTTACTTACTTTAATTTTATTTACTTTAATAATTGTTATCAGGCCGAATGCAGTGCGATCTGGTAAACGTCTCCGGAATTTATTGGAATCTGATGATAGGTTTTAAAAAGTTCAATTCGACTAAATATCTTAGAATGAGTCATGGTGGCTCAGGGGATAGAGCGTTCACCTTCCAATGAGGTGAACCGGGTTTGAATCCCAGCGATGGTTGACTTAAAATATGTGCACAGTGTTGACTTAAAATATCCTTACTAGTAGATGGATCATGGGTTAGAGTCCAGTTGCTGTCGGGCCAACCGTGGAAGGTTTTCGTGGTTTTCCTCTCCATGTAACGCAAATACGGGTTAGTTCCACCAAAAAGTCTTCCACGCAGGCGAATTTCCCCAACACTTGATATCTGAAGTTTCCTCGTCTTCTGGATTGGGTTCAAAATTACAAGGCTAAGGAGTTGGACGCAATTAGCCGTAAACCCAAAATTGGGTCGGCTGTTTAGCGACGATTATAAAATAAAATATCTATAAGCAGAAGTTTTGAAGTTTCTTAAAAATATTTATACACAAAAATAGGTATTTTCGAAATTTGGCATTTGGTTGTCCTTCCATTGGACAGCCGATCGCAGTTTGAATCGGGTATGTTTCGAGAATTTTGAAGTTTACTGGGGACCAGAAAAATTCGGACTACAGCCTATCATCATCCGATTTTAAACAGAATTGTGGAACGTTTTCCCAGACATCTAAAGTTCGCACTTAAAACTCACGAAAATGACAGATGGCATGAAACAATTCCAATAGTTATACAGGGAATAAGAACTGCCATCAAAGAAGATTTAAATTTTTCTTCTGCTGAACTCGTATAGAAATCTCCATTACACTTACCATGTGACATGTTTGAAAACACAAAAACATCTAGTCATAAATTCATTTCGCAATTACGAAGTCATAAGCAACAATTGACACCGACTGCCACAAAAGTACATTGCGAAGAAAAATACTATGCGCATTTAATTTAAAAACTTGCTTCCTTGTTCATCTTCTGGCCGATGGCGTTCAATCACCATTACTCTGGTCCACAGAAAATATTCAAAAAAAGAGAAAAAATCATTTATATTGAACTGAATGATTGAAAAACAATGGTTTTTGACTGAAACTCGCCTTTTATTTAAAAGATACTGTTCTAAAAGAAGAAATCAAAAACAGTTATACCAACGGACGCAAACACGCTTGCCAAACAATAAGTTGTTGCACGCACAAAATCTGTCAGACATGACAGATTTCCAAAAAAATTAGAAACATTCATAGCCAATTAATTCATTAAAGATTTGTTTATGAAATTGTGTATGTTTATATTTAGTTTTGAAAAATTTCATTTAATAATTTTTGTTATATTCACGGTATCTCCTACGATTATATTAATTATTTTTTGCATTTCTTGTGTAATTCTTTTAACTTATTCTAATATAATGGTTATATCGTTTCTTCGGGTACCCAAAGTCACTGAGAGGGATATTCTGTGGCGAATGAAATTATCGCCAAGTAGGCATTAAAAATAATGCAACGCTATAATTCTGAACGACTAGATGATCAGAATGCAAGGGAATGAAAATGATAAGGATTTATTTTCTTTGAAGATTACGTCGTTTATGAAGGAACAAAATGCTAAATAATTATTTGATTTAGACAATGATTTAATTTTCTATACATACATATAAGTTCTACCGCAGACCCTCCAGTGGCAGTGAATTATAGCAGAACATTTTTAAACAAATAAAATTAATATAAAATTTTTATTTAACTTCAGGCTATAACTATTCGTCAATCAATCCATTTATATATCTCTTTAAATTATTAATATGAACAAAATTCTTAGCCGACCAGGTGGTCGAGTGGTCTGTGTACCTGAATGTGAAGTCAGTGACTGCTGGTTCGAATCCCACTCATGGCATGGATGTTTCCCTCCTTGTGTATTGTTCTCTGTTGTGTGAATGTATCCCACCCTATGAACGGGTATATGTGGCAGTGTGACGTGGGTAATGTTGTTTGCCTCCGTAACTTAGGTAACGTTAGCCTACTGGGTAACGTTAAATGAGCAACACTTCCAGCATCCCCCCGAGGAGAAGAACGAAAGTTCAGTGCCTGGCGTTAAAAAAAAAATTCTTTTAATTCGAAATTATTAAAATATTTATACATAACCTTCGCTATCATCAGAAAAAATATTTCCTAAGACTACGGAAATTCGGCAGTATTTAGAGAGAAGTGCTCAGATGTGTTTAGTGATTTTTGCGTGCTTTTTATGTTGCTTTAATAGAATAAAATCGAATTACTTGACCATTGTGAGAATATTCATAACCATCAGACTTGCATTGATGTGATCGAATTAACATTTTAAAATGGTGACGCTCTAAGAAAGCTTGCGTTACTTCAGGTCCAAAAAAACATCCACCTCCTCTGTATGTATTATGATAACATCCAGGTTGAGGTCTTGGATCACTCCAAAGTAGATCAACAATCTGGAAAATATCCTAAATAAGTAAATTAGCATTAAGTAACAGTAAATTACTATAATAAAACATTTAAGGATTGATTAGGGAAAGAAATACATTTTTTGGATATTTATGTCATTACACACAATTACCGAATAACACACCAATTAAGGTTCATAGATTAAATTTTTTTTTTAAAAATTCAGATATTATGACACAAATGATTCGATTTGAAACTAAAGTAAATTAATATGTTTCTAAGAAAAGGATGACTGGACTCATTAAAGCGGATTTAAAAACAATCAGGGTATTTGTATTGAAAGAGCTACCAACACTGTCAACCTTCATCTATCAAAAGGTACGCAAGTTAGAATCGAGTTAACATGTCTTATATACTAATGAACTTGAATTTAATAGTTTTAGTGGGCTACAGTAATCCCCCATCAGGATTTTATCTTTGATAGAATTTGATGAATGGATACCACCAGTTGATTCATTTCTGTTTTGAGAGAGTCCGGGAGAGCTGTATTAAGATCACCGATCTTGGTGTGCTTGCTTGAGAGGCTGTTAAGGTGACGGTTGTTGCTCTTGTGTTGCTATTAGCAGCCAAGTGTGTAAAGGCCCCCGTTGTATCCAATCGAGACTGAGTATCAACAGAGCGAGGAGGACAATGTCACAGTCACAAATTGCAAGTTCACTGCTTAACACCCATCAAACTAGGCGTGTTCACATCGAAGTGGGAGTTTCTGTAGAGGTAGGCGTGTTCAAATCGAATTTAGTTGTAGTGGTAGCTTCACTACATATTAAACTGGTTAGATCTTCCGACAAAGAGAAATGCGCAGATAAACCGTGGAAAAGGCTGCCCCGGTTTGTAATGCTAATGATGATGAAATAAATTTTAAACTACTGTTGCCTTAAAACTTTATTAAGTAATTCAAAAAAAAAATGTAGAAAAATTAATCTTGAGATTTTTTGGGTTTAGGTAAACCTTTTTTGCTACAATTCGTAAATGGTAAGTAGATTTGTAGCGGAAATAGGGATAATGGAGACGTTGGTGAATGGAGATAATGGTAAGATGTGTAACCTTAATCATGGAGGTTTTTGAGTCATTTTTTTTATCATTTTGAACGAAGTCAGATTTGGGCAGCATTTATTTCCTGGTATTCATCGATCTAAGGTTGGGAAGTCTACTCATTTAGTAGGAGTTGGTTTCATCACGCGGTATCCGACGATACTGGGAGAAGCAATCCTGAGAAAATTTTTATTTCACAGCAATCTTAATTTCTAACGTTAAATAAATTTGATAGAGTAAAGTATTTTTAATTGTCATTTTAAGTTATCTCTAGTAATATTTAGGATCAATATTTTTATGTGATCGGAAATTCTCTCCAGTTACTAATTTTGTAGTTTTAAGGAAAATAATTTAAAATAGAAAATTCTAAAACAGAAATGTACATTTCTCATTTATTTTTGGGGAATAGCAGTAAATGAAATGACACTACAATTTTGAATAGCGAATCCTTTATTTATTAGCTTTTTTAATTCTATAATTTAACGTTTCCATATAAAGAATTTAAATGTTTTTATTTTTATTTTAGAAAAAAACACTTCGAATTATTTGTTATTAAAAAGAAGTGAAAATACACATTAAAATTATTAAAATGACTTTGTTTATAGCGCCAACCAGCCTGTATAGGGGTCAGGGAACTGACCCTGCATCAGAAAGGTTCTAGGTTTGAATCCCGGGAAAGGCATGGTTGTTCTTTCATTCTCTGTACTATCTATCCTTACTGTGGGCTCAACGTTGGTATGGTGCCCCTGAAAGAGTGGCCAACAAATCCGGCCTTCAGATGCTTGTATGACGAAAGGTCATTCTCTATGTGGGCATTGGAAAAAAGAACTTAGTTTTTAGCTGTACCCATCGTATAATTCCTTCTCTTATCACTAGTACCCTATCCAATCACTATATTAAAAAAAATTCTTTCTGTACTTAAATTAGAATTATAATACATCCAAAATTATTAAATTCTAAGAAAATAGTAAAACACAAACTAAAACAATGTAAAAAATCTGCAGTAAAGATATGTTTAACAGTATTGGATTTGACAACTTAAAAATGCTTTTCAAAAATAAAAATCATTAATGCAAAATGTATTATATAATAATGTATTATTTACAAAAATTATTATTAAGATTTTTTTCTGTGAAATAAATATCGTATATATTAAAAAATATGATATATTTTTTACAATAATGAAGAAGCCTGATTTAAATTATTTTATTAATGAAAAAATTTTATTTATTAAAAATTTCCTTTTTTCCAATACAATGATTAAAAATTAGATATAAATTAGAGACTTATTTGGATGGCTTAATTAGGTCATACCTCATTTACATTTTTAAAAAATTTAAGAAAAAGCACTCAGCACATACTTTGCTTTTAAAAATGAACGTTGCAAGCATTCATAATTTATTTACAAGGTACAAGATTAAATTAAATTTCATCATCACAACTACCACTACTAGTAGCGCGGAGTGTCAGAATCAGAATTGACGAAAAAAGAAATATTTTCCTCAACTCTTCAACAATTCCGTCAGTTTTCTAACAATTTTTTTCTATGTTTTCAACATGAGATAGAAAGATATCGAATAGCAATGCTATATCTTAACGTATATCAGTATGTCCTAGTATAACTCAATATATCTTAAATATATGAGATAAAAAAGCAATTGCTTTTTCTATTTCTCATTTCCAATATTTTGTATGACTTCTGCCGCAGAATTTTGAAGACGTTTTGAACTCATATCGTCACATTTCTTTCTCTATCAGCCCAAATTAATTCCATAGGATTTAAATCACAATACTATAAGGGGAGTCGTAAAATATCATGCCCGTGTTCTTTTAAAAGTTCATCAATGTAATATTTGTTTTCGACGGGTGCATTTGAAGTACTTTTTGTTGAATTTTTTTCTTTTTGTTTACGTTGAATTTGATTTTTTTTAACCAGGCAGAACTTTCAGTTGGTACAGAATTCTATACTTTTGTATGGTAAGCTGCATTATCCATAATGATGACTGAATTCGGAGGAAAATTTGGCAAAAGTTTCTCAATTATCCATTTTTCAAAGTTCATCTGACCATGGTAACCTCCTGAAGCAGATCCTACTTCAAATATCAAGTCGTCATTCGAAATGTCGTTTATACTGATTATCGTGTTCTGCAGATTCATCGCAAGCTTCTTGATGATACTATACGATTTACAGATAAATCTTTAGCGAACTCTGTTATTTTTGTTTCAAAAACAGAGAGCCAGCTAACACAAGATCTTCTCGTTAGTGCACATGCGCGTAAGTTTGGTAGAGTCCATTTGTTCTAAGGTAATGTAATTATTAAGAATCGACGTTATTCACTTCCGTTATACCATCTTTACAGCAGCATTGCCACTATTAAGGTTCCAACAATCATACATAAAAAATACAAATATTAAAATTAAAGGTTATTTTATTTTATGTCTTTAGACAAAATTAGGGTTTTTAATTTTTAACAAATAAAAACTAAATAGAGTTTTTAATTTCTTACTTCTTTCCATTCCACTGGTTCATAAGCTAATTGACCTTCACTGACTGGCGGTCTCAAAACAGTGAAAAACTGAAAATTAATAAAAATGATGTAGTTACAATAATAGTTTGCTGAATATTTTATTTTACCCATAAATAGCCGAAACTTTCGTACACATTCACCTACTTATTTCAAAAAGATGAAAATTGACAGCTAATTCTTTTTCGATTTCTTAAAATTTCTTTCTGCAAAACATTCGTATTTATAATAATAGGTTGCAGAATATTTTATTTAACCCACAAATAGCTGAAACTCTCTTTCCCAATCACCTGTTTATATTAAAAAGATAAAAAATTGATAACTAATTCTTTTTTAATATCTTGAAATTTATTTCGACGAAACATTCGTGTTCTCTAAATATTTACTTAATGGTATCATGCATTTATTTCAAATAAATAAAAAGTGGTGGTAAACTTTGCTGCTATTAGTCTATTTCGAAGAAAAAAGATCATGCATTGATAACTACCACATCATGAAAATATTCATGTAGTTTTATACTAAACTTTATGTAGTATTAAACTAATCGACTAAATAAAAGAATAAAAAGCAATCATATTTAATGTAATCTTAATCTTTCTACCTGTTTTTAATTTGGCTGTCCTCTTAGTCTGATATATGAATAAATTATATTTCAATGGGTTAATAATATTATCTTTTGAATTTAGGCAGTTTTTTGCGTTCTTATAACATTACCAAACGAAAAATTTAAATTTTCAAATAACAACTTAAAAAAAGTTATAACAAACGAAACTATTTTTTCCTCATGGGAATTTTTTTACCGATATTTTTCAAATATCTCAGCTGTAAATTTTTTGCTAATTATCTAAATCTGACTTTCGAATTAATCTACAAGAGCATACATTTATCGCATACTTTGAATGAGTTATTAATTCTATTTTATTTTAATAACAAGATGCAAAATTACGCTACAGATAAAAAATCCAATTACAATGATGCTCAATGAGCCAAAAAATAGTAAATATTATATAATATATTAGGACATAATTTTTGAAAAACATCGAAAGACATATTAAAAATATTAAGGGTTTTAGAAGTCCATCTATATAAATCTGAATAAAGGAAAAAATATTTATGTAATTATATTTACTAAATGAGCTTACAAATATTTTTTTCATTTGCCACATGATGACATTTTAAAGAAAACTAAATCATACTGAAAATACAGGATGCCATCTTCAACGCTTTTTGAGAAATACTATTTAGAACAGTTGACAATCAAAAGCAAAAGCTTTAAAAATTTGTGTTGATTTTGCCAACATTTTAAGAGTTTGCTTTCCAATGAGGTGAACCGGGTCCGAATCCCAGCGATGGCTGGGATACGAAATCCACATCTGCTTTGCACCGACCACAGTGTTGACGTGAAATATCCTCAGTGTGAGACAGATTATGGGTTAAAGTCCCCTTGGCGTCAGGCTAACCGTGGGAGGTTCTCATGGTCTTCCTCTCCATGTAACGCAAATACGGGTTAGTTCCGTCAAAAAGTCTTCCATGAAAGCAAATTTCTCCCAATACTTGATCCAGGAATCCCCTTCTCTACTGAATTGGGTACAAAATTACAAGGCTACAGAGTTGAACATTAGTAGTTGTAAACCCAGAAATTGGATCGGCTGTTCAACGACGTTTATAAGAAACATATTAAAAGCCTCACAATGAGTGAACAAAGTAGCTTTATTTATTAACTTCTAAATCATTCATATGCATTGGTTGGAAAATAAATCAAATTTACTAAAGGAATCATACATTATAACATAAACTTAAGTACCATTCGCATAAACTATCTCCGAAAGCGAAAAAAGTTGCTAACACTAAAAATGCTAGAATAATCAGTCATATCGTTTAGAACTTTATAGAAAAATAATAAACAAGACATTCTAACCATTATTCAATGTAGAAACAGCATGAGGATAAGTTGTTTTATGATAAAGAAAACGTTATTTTGAATTTGCGAACTTTATAAATTGGTAGAAAATTAAAAACTAAATCTCTCAGAATTTTTCGATGATTTTTCTATCATTTTTTTAAAATTCTCACCACGAAAGAGGATGACCAAAAGGACGTTTCATATGAACTTTTGAATTATTTACATGTTGTGGCGTAGAAATTAAAGTTTAAAAACAAACAAGGAATCAAACATTAAAACAAGAACTTAGAACATAGAAACATAACACTAGAAGAACAAAAGCGTAGAAAGTTGGCAGCTCTGTTGTTCTTCTTATTATAATAGGGGCTCCAGATAATACAGCAGTATGTCTGGGTAGAACGTATAAATGTTACGTTTATACGTTTCGTCTTAGAAAACCGAGTTTATACTAAGCTTTGGAAGCTAGATAATACTGGTGAACGAAATTTCTGTTACTTTTATACAAGTACTTGACATTACTTAATTCAGGTGAGGTTATTTCAAATCTGAAATTAGCTTTGTTCTACAAGCTTCAAATTTTCAACATAGTGATATTCTTAGTTTTGTTCATTTTGAATGTACAAGCTTTATAAACGTCATTGAACAACTGACTCAATTTTGAGTTTACGACCACTAATGTTATGTTGAACTCCATAGCCAATTTTGAACCAACCCAGAACTCCTGGATCAAGTATTGGTAGAAATGTGCCTTCGTGGAGGACTTTTTGATGGAATTAACCTGCATTCGCGCTACACGGGGAGGAAAATCACGAAAACCTCCCATGGTTAGTCTGACGGCAAGAGGACTTTAACCCATGATGTGTCTATCACTGAGGATATTTTATGTCAGCACTGTAGTCAGTGCAAGCCGGGTGAGGAGTTCGAATCGACAAGCCATCGTTGGGATTCAAACCCGATTAACCTCATTGGGAGGCGAGCGCTCTACACCCAAAACTCCACAAGCATAAGTTTTATTTTATTTTATAACCGTCGTTGAACAGTCGACCCAATTTTATGGGTTTACTACAACTAATGTTCAACTCCGTAGCCTCATAATTTTGAATCCAATCCAGAAGACAAGGGAACTCCTGGCTCAAGTATTGGGAGAAATTTGCCTTCGTGCTTTTTGATGGAGTCAACCCGCATTTGCGTTACATGGAGAGGAAGACCATGAGAAAGGCAAGGGGATTCTAACCCATTATCCGTGATGAGGATATTTCGCGTCAGCACTGTGGTTGGCGCAAGCCGGATGCGGAATTCGTATCGACTGGAATTTGAACCTGGTTCACCGCATTGGAAAGGGAGCGCTCATGAGCCATAGCGGCTCAAGCATAAGTTTATAAAGAACGGTGCATTTAAATACATACATTTGTCTGATCCTTTGAAAATAACTCTGAAGACAAATAGGACTGAAATGTATTCTCGCCTTTTTCCGTACCAGCGAAACAGGGACACTCTTAGTATTATTACATTGAAGAAAAATAGTAAAAATATAAAATGTGTTGTAAATTATTCCCCGGATACTGATACAACAAATTTCAAACCTTATGTCTGTCCATTTCAGCAATGTCTTTTAAATTCGTTGTGTCTGATACTCCTCCGTGAACAACAAATATCTTGTTATCGATGACAGTTGCAAGAGGAAGCCAACCATATAAATCTTCTACAGCTCGCAGTATCTCAGCCGCATGGTCCTGGAATTAAAAAAAAAAGAAACATTGGAGGACATTTATTTCTTAAGTTTTCCACTGTGTGGTCACAGTCCAGAAAAATTTAAAAAAAATGGCGATAAATATTTTATAAGGAAATTCTAAAGGCTTTCATTTCACGTCCATTTTAGGAATTCAGTTGATTGTTTGTAACACAGAGATTTACAAGTATTTTTAGTCGATAGTAACTAATTCCATCTTTCATTTTCACAAGTTTCCAGTTTTTCATTAAACTACCCTGCGTGATCATTAATCTGCATGGGCAGCTGTAAGGCCCGTTGTGTAAAAAATTAATTAGGGGATTTAAACTCATGAGTATATTGGATTGTTCACATTTGGTGTCTAAATATTTTGTACCCAAGTCAAAATATTTGATGGTTTTCCATTGATGGACTAACACAATCTTGATGGTAACCATCAATAATTCCATCATGGACCATTATATTTTTGATGGTATCCAACATAAGTAGCCATCACCCCAATGTAGAAATTCGGAGTGATTTATGATGGTCCAACGTACAAATAGCAACTTGTTTTGATGGTTTGTTCAAGTTAAAGCATCAAAAATTTCTATCATAGTATCTTAGAAATCAAATGTTGGAGCGATCATAAATCACCATAACGTAGGAATTCAGTCTAATTTCTGATGGGCACACATAAAAAAGCAAATTGCTTTAATGGTATATTCATGATGAACCAACAATAATTATTATTAAACCATCATCGACATGCATTGTTGTACCATTATGCACCTTCACGAATTTCCATCATAGTATCCTAGAAATGATCATGGACAGCCATCATCCAAACGTAGGAATTTCGGACTGATTTATGATGGTTCTACAAAAAAAGCCAAATTGTTTTAATGGTATATTCCTGAGAAACAGCAAGAATTCGTATTATACCATCATGGAAATGTGTAGTTGAACCAACTTGATGGTTAACCATCATAGTATTAAAGTAGCATTTTCCATCATGAAATGATGGAATATCAAAACCCATGGGCGCGTAGTGCAAAATGTTGGATGATGGTAAGCATCAAATGATGTTGGACCATCATGAATCGCACTGAAACCAACATAAACCATCATAATTTTTCTGATGGAACCATCAAGAATTTTGACTTGGGCACCAACATGGTTTCAAACTATATTACTTCGAACTTTTTATTTTTTTCTTGGAAAATTTTTCCGAAATGATCTTGTGTTTTGATCTAATGCAAATACATAAAAATATGACTTGGTTCTCAAAACTCATAAATATTTGTAAGTTTTGGTGATTAAAACTAATTTATTTTAAAGAATTAGGGTGTCAACCACACCCGAAAGTTTTCTTTCAAGTAAGGAACTTTTGACAATAATAAAATCGAAATTTTTAAAATTAGCTTTATTTGGCATTATATAACTTGAAAATTTTCATATTTTTCAAAATCTAAAGCGGTTGAACAAAAACTGCCAAGTGATTTTCGGAAGATTTTATATTTAATGTAGTTGCACTGGTGCCTCCTTCTTATTTTAATAAATTTAACTTTTTTTTTTAACTATCAATACACTTAAAAGAATTATAGTGTTTTAAGTGAATTCGTCTTCAATAATTAGGAAAAAACTTTTTTGCGTTATTTACATTACATTACCACGAGTTACAATTGCATTACATTACTATGAGTTACAATTACATAACATTACTATGATTTACATTACTATTTCAATTTTCATTTATTACTTACTTTGTACTTCACCATAACTTCTTTCAAAAATCCATATCTATAAAGAAAACAAAAAGTGTTAATGAAATTTACAAATGTAAGAAATCTTTTTTATTCTTCACTTTTATAGACTGAAAAACTGAAAACCCTCCTCTGAACAGCTTGTTCTTTAAAGTTTTGCTTTTTTTCTTTCTTTTTTTACCTATCTGCCAGAAATCTTGAATATTATAAACTGATGGCCAAATAAAATGAAATTAACTAGTGTTCTCAAAATAACAACGATTTAAACAGTCAATTAAAAAAATAGAGGAGATCTAAACGTACGTGTCTTGCTTAGAAATCGACGTTATATTTCAGAAAAGTTTCATAATTTGTTTAAAAGTTTGTCCCCAAATAGTGTACCTTAGTGGAATTCTGTAATCCATTGATGGACTCACCGATCATTCGAAATGGAGCTCTAACCGGCCACCAGGATGAGATCCTGAGACCTATTGTAGTCCCTTACGCTGCACAGTGAGCCAGCGTCCGAGGTTTCGTGGCCAAAATTAATCTTTCTATAAAATTTGTTTCAAAATTTGGGGGTTTTTATGTGCAGGTAAATTAAATTCATAGTTGAAATTTTGAAATACACTAAAAATACAAGGAAAAACAAAAACAAAATGGCGGCTGAAATAGGGCAAGCAGAAATTAAAAAAAAAAAATAAACTACGCTTAAATAATTAAATATAGCAATGAAAATACAATAATTTTCGTAATTTTATATTAAAAATGAAAAGCAAATTATATTTCCGAAGTAATATCACAAAATAACGCTAATTAATTACAAAATAACGCGAAAACATGAAAAAACGCATAATTTTTGTTTTTCGGTATATTTAGTCCACCTTTGCAATATGGGCAAAATGGGGCAGGTTTTTTCGAAAGAAGAAGCATCAAAGAAGACAAAAAAAAAAAGTTTAGCTAATTACCTCGTGGAACTTTTTGGAGATAAGTTTCGAAAGTGAGTCAAATATTGTAAAATGTCAAATGATAAAAGATGTAAACTATAAGTTTGTCAAGAGTATTAACAAATCCAACCAATTGAAAAATTGTACTATAATTTCAGTTTAAATACTGTGATAAAAATGTAACAGTAAGGTGAAATTCCTATATATATTTCTGATATATGAATTTAAAAGTTACATTGAAAGAATTTTTTTTTAAACATATTTTTCACTACATTTTACTCTCGTCGGTCCAAAAAGTAAATTATAATGTTTGAAATGATTATGAATACTTAATTTGGGCGATATTGAAACTGTCTACGCATATTTTAGTTAAAAATTTAATTTTGACTTTTGGCCAAAAATCATGGTCTTCTGGCTCACTGTGCGCTGCAGCGATTGGAGATGACTTCATGTTATAAACCACAATTGCCGGCCACATCGTGCTAACTTGGTGAATGAATTCCTTTAGGAGGAAGGAATTATACGAATGGATTAGCCAGAGTGTTTGCCGGGCATGAACCCAATCGAGCAA
Organism: Parasteatoda tepidariorum; assembly: GCF_043381705.1. Classification (NCBI taxonomy): domain Eukaryota; kingdom Metazoa; phylum Arthropoda; class Arachnida; order Araneae; family Theridiidae; genus Parasteatoda; species Parasteatoda tepidariorum. The sequence continues at coordinate 43,500,583 of NC_092215.1, forward strand.
GTTTGAGACATTCTAGGTAGACGAATTGGTGGACGCCCACCATCTCCACAAGCTCTCCAAGAATTGGAAAGAGCTTTTCTGGAGCAGTGAGACAGAATACTCCAGCCCCTCATTAATAACCTCATTGACTCCATGTCTCAAAGGTGTTAAATGTTTTTGGCCGTTTGGGGAAACCACACACCCCCACTAAAAATGATTTTCTTTTACGGAAACACCTTTCTTTATTTGTTTTCTCATATGCACAAATTGTGTTTTTTTCCTTTTGTATCTGAATGAGCAATAAAACCCCTTTTTTTTCTCCCAAACAAATGTCATTTTTATCTCATATAGCTTACTACGTCTGTCGATAATGTATAAATCATTTAAACAATTCTCCAGGTGTAATATCAACCCACAACCTCAATATTCTTTAATTGTTTTGAGCAGATATTAAAATACTTTAGAACAAGCCATGCGTTTTTTGATCAGGTTACTATTTATTTCACGAAAGCGCTTTTACAAAGGTATAATTCTTAAAATATAAGAAGAGAAATGAAAATTGAATTTACTTTCATAGTCGCTATTTTTAGGAAAAGTAATTTCCATATTCTTTACTTCTGTTAATAAAATAAAACCCGAAATAAACATTTCGAAGTGAGCTTTTTGTTATGGTTTTTATAATAAGATTTATTGGATCATTTCAAAATTCATTGACCAAAAGCTGACAAAGTTAGGCAAAAATGCGTTGTATAACCAACCTTAAAGAAAGCGGTTTGCATGACGAAATGAAATGCACGTTATTCCTTAGGGATTCTAAAGAACTACTTAAAAGGTGGAATTTCTAAGACAGAAAAGTTTACTTGAAATATGGGTGGGAATACACGGAACACAAAATGATTAATAAGAAATAAAGTCAGGGACCGTGCAAAAAATAATAATACTTTTCAAATCATCACATATATATGTATAACGAAAACCTGTACCTTGTTTCGTTCATAGGTATTTTTGTTGTTGGCCGCTGATGAGTTAGTACAATTTTTATTTAATTTTTACTACATAAATGTAATACAAAAATAATAAATACTTTTGTATTAATAAAAGAATTAAAACTCTTTCGGTTTCATAAAATGTCTTTGTTAAAGAGTAAGCGTAGAGCTATTCTATTTTGGGAATTCAAGGCTGAAAACATACCATTGAATAATAATTAGATTTATATTTGAAAGGAGGAGTTATTTTTAGAATCTTGTCCCTCTTTCACTTCCATATTAGGAAGCATTAAATGATTTTCCATAGTGCGTAGAGTTACAATGGCATGTACGACTGTAACCTAATTACACCAATCTCTGTACTATTTAATGCGAGAGAGAATGTTTTCGCATGTCTCTTGCTGAATAACGTGTTCCACAAAACATCTGTCGGAACCATCCGGAGTTACGTCCACACCCCCTCCCTTGGGGAGGGCGGATGTGAACTGTTATAACTACCAGCATACCTGTTAATAAACCTTTTGATAACTTATTATGGTTTTGACTGCATTTCTTAATATGAATACACCAATGATAACAGAGATGTAGCCCTGTTATTACA
>NC_092215.1:43503362-43509523 GCF_043381705.1 Parasteatoda tepidariorum
TATATATATATATATATATATACGTGCGTGCGCGTGTGTGTAATATAGAATGCCTTGTACGAGTCTTTCTTAATTAATTCACAAATAAAAGAAGTAGATTCTCTTATTAATTTAACGATGAAGAAATCGTTCTTTCACCAAGAGCCGTGAAAAGTCAAGATTCCAATTAAAATATTATTTTCTGAAACTAATGGGTAATAATTCTTGAAAATAAACTCATTTAGGAAATCCTTAAATTTCCCTATAATCTGCATAGCATTATCTGTTAAAGCGAATCAAGATGGTTACATTTTCCCTTTTGGATGACGTTTCATTACGTTAAAGCTTTTCTTATTGTAGCCCATTCTTCTTCAAAATCCTTGAATAAAAGAAAGGACAGATCACGTGGCTTTTTCATGATGTAAGGTAACAAAACTACAGCATGAATAGCCAAACACTAAGACCCTAATTGAGGTAACCTTTTCCTTAAAGAATAATCATAAGTTGCTAAATAAAACTTTTAAGAAACCAACTTGTCCTAGGTAATTATTATTATTTTTTTTAAAAAAAAGATCTCATATATATTTAATTTTTTTGCATGTATTTAATGCAATCACAAATGGAAATTAAACAAAGCTTTATATGAAATATTCAACTTTTCAAACAAAACTGTTATAAGCAAAATAGCAGTACTTTAAAAATTTCTTTTTAATTAAAATAAAAATCTTTTATATGCAGAAATCAAAGGAAAACAGGGTTAAATATTTATTAAATAATTTAATTATAAAAAATTGAAATTGCTCGGGCCCTAAGAAAATCAAACAAACAGAAATGCTATCACTTTGCTTTTGATCGTGATCTATCGTCTTTGAAAATACCTTCTCTTTCGTGTACAAGAGTTTCATAAAATCTTTGGTACATAATAATTGTTTTTGGCATTAAAATAATTAAGCGAACGTTCATATTGTTTTAGTGCGTTACTTTCCCGAGAGTCAAAGTTATAAAATTTCAGCTGATTTTTTAACTTCGGAAAAGGAATTTTGTGCGATGTCCAGCATTGTCCATTTTTTAAACACGCATTTTAGGCAATGTCTGTTTTCTGAATTACACAATTTGAGCTGCGTAAAAATTTTTAAACTCGTATTTCATTCCTATCTCTATTTTCTTAAGCACACAGTTTGAGCAATGTCCAAAATAAAATAAAAATCAACGACCATCTTTTGAAAAATACAAACGATACTCTGGATTTAAATAGGATTAAAATGAAACATTTCAGCTGCAAAGTTTCGACTAAAATATCCGCTGCTAAAGTCCTCATGAATTTCACTGAAAACATCGGGATTTAGGGTAAAAACCTGTGGCATTCATTTTTCTGTAAATTATGAGGAACAATTCTAAAACGGAAATACAATACAAGCTGGTACCTTTTTCTTTGAGTTATTTTTCTGCACCCCTTGCGTGCATGAATAAGGAGGGGCTTATAGCAACGGTGTAATGAGGTCGTTTAAAGAACGTAAAGTGAATGTTAATCAGTAGGTAACTCAATTTAAACATTTGAACGAGCACAGGACTCAAGGGAATAGAATTTCGTTCGACAGTTAGAGGCAATTCTGAGTAATTTCAGTAAGAAAAAAGAATTTTACAAAAATTTACAGAAATATCTAGAATGAATCCACACGTCTGTATCCTAACGCATTAACGACCGATTTACATGTTGCAAGGATGTGAAAGGGCGAAGAAAAAGTTGTAATACATTAATGTTAATTTCAAGTAGTCATTTTAAAATAATCTTTTGAAGTTTTATTATGAAGTTTTATACCATGAAAGATAAAACTTTTTTTTCCTAGGAAAAATTATGTGTTTAAAATTTATTAACTTAAATTGCAATTTTGTATTACTAATATATTATTGCTAAATGATTTTTTTTTATTAAATAAAAACTAATTAAAAAATAATTGTGCTACGTGTTTGAATCTTTTTTAAAGATTAAAAACTGTCTTCAAACAATGAAGCTGACTGCTAACCAGTAGCTAATAGCATCCTTTGCAAATAGCAGTTCAATGAGTAAAAAGTGATACTACCAGCGTTTCATTTTTAGTATGCTGGGATTAATAATGGTATAGGTTGCCTAAGGAAACTTGGAGGTGTTTTTAATAATCGCCCTTAACTCTTCTCCTTATCCTTCCGTAATCAAATAGGTTTTGATGCTTACAGTTTTGCTTTCATTAAGTAAACATGTCATACTTGTTGACTTCGCCCGTTTTTGAATGGAGATTTATCTTGAAAAATTTATAGTGGTTGCCGATTTCATGTATTACAGTTTATTTTTTATTAATTTTGTTTGCATTAATTTGAATTGCTGCTATATATGAATATTAAAAGCAAATATATAAAACTCAAAAATCATGTAACAATGTTGCCTGAAAACCTGAAAGAAGACCTCAGGGCCATTGCTACTTATTTTTGTAGCGACGCATATCTCTATCTAAAATATTTAATCTTCTTTTCCCTCCAATTTGCATTCCACTTACCAGAAAGTACTACCTTAAAGTACTACTACCTAAAGTAAAGCACTACCATCAAGATGAATGGGAAAAAGGCCGTAAACGGCCTCAGGTACCTAAATAAATTTTAATGATGATGTAACAAGGTTCCCACAACCAAGAAAAAAAAACTTGCAGATAAAAATCGAAAAGACGAATTGTTTCGTTAAATTCCTATCTACCAACATAACGTATTTGGAACGCCATATGATATCTTATGATAAACATGCGTTGTTGACCTGTAACTTTATGATATCCTTCGACAATCGATTATAATTGACAAGGTATAGTTGCCTACTTTTATGATTTTCGTAGAAGATTTTTGAAAATAGTATTTGAAAAGCAGAGTAAAAGTATTAAAGCTATTAAAAAATTTTTTAATTTTTTGTATAAAGAGTTTCAAATATATTAATGTATTGTGAGTAGTTGGCTTTGGTAGAATCTTTTTCTCTCATAAATAATTAGTGACATTTCTCTTATAACTAGAATTGTAAAAGTAAATTGTGCGGACATTATGAAATACTCTAGGCATGAAAACATTCAGAAGACTAAAATCTAAGTGTAACTATTTTCAGAAATAGAGTGAAAATTGGGTTTAATGCTACTTACCGGATATTCATATTGAAATCTTCGTGGTTTCCTCTATTTAAAAAGACAGCATCAGGCCAAACAACGAAACAAGCAAGTAATATTAATAAGACTTCAACTGAGTGCGTTCCTCTGTCCACAAAATCTCCATTAAAAATATAAGGCCTATCACGAGATGGAAGACCATTCTGTAAATCATAAAGGTCAATACAAAAAACATTCTATTGCAAAAATTTATTTTAACCTTTTGCTAACGGGGCCTGATATCACCTGTTTATTCTGAACCACCAGTTGTACCAGCCGGAAGCAAAAGATTCATCATTAAGAGATTTTCGTATCAAAATTTCATACCTGCGAACTTTCACTCTTTCTGAGAATGGATTTTCTAGTGGTAGTAAAACAATTAACGAAAAACAGTATTACTCAAAAATATATTTTTATTTTGATCAGGTTGAAACTCGCTATCGTGAAGAATATTGTGCTTTTATATAGTTGTTGTAATTATTCTTTTGTGGTGGTGGCCAAACTCATCTATTACAATTCAAAAAGTTTAATGGAAAAACATGAGTTTTGCTATCACTTAAAATATGAAAATAAAATGTTCCGGGAAAACTAGAAGAGTTGGCAGCTATGAAAATTATTTCCTTATGCAGAGATGCCAACTTGCTCCGCTTAGTAATAATCTACCACTGAGGGACAGCACTGTGGTCCGTGCAAGCCGGATGCGGAAGTCGTATCGACCAGCCATTGCTGGGATTCGAACCTGGTTCACCTCTATGGAAGGCGAACGCTCTACCACGGCTCCCCCTAATTTTATTATATCGATCTATCATTCTGACAACCCCCTTTTTTAAAGTTTTAAAACAGTTCAAGCATAACCACGCTTTTATTGTAAACATGGTTACATCCAGCAATGAAATTAATCCTTTAAAGGTTAAAAAGGCAATCAATAAAATAAGATATAAAATAACCTTTTTTCTGTATTGTATTCAATGAATGCTTATATAAAAATTGTAAATATGAGTTTTAGATCAAGAATTTAGTATTAACCAGTTTTCTATCTTTGAGGCTTTTTTTCTTTCTTTTTTCCTTTATCGAGGAACGATAACATTCAATTCGCGTGACCCGAACTTTTTTTTTCTTATTTAAGCATTGAACGTCACGATATATAGCTATCTTTAAATAAGTTAAACAAAAATAAAGTACGCAAAGTTTCGCTCTTTTGTGAATTGCGGGTTTTGCGTGTGAAATAAGAAATGTACTGTGTATATTCCGGCGGAAGAATCTGTCACTTTTTTAGCTACTTAAGTTCACACTCTGCTTTATTTTCACCAACTGTTGCTTGCTAAAAGAAATGTTTCTTTTTCTTTCAGAAAGTTTATTACAGGTTGAAACAAGTAATATAAAAAAAATTAAGGTCAATTCCTAGTGAGGTCAGCAAAGAAAATTCTTATTTTATTCATTTTTTAAATTTATATCCTGCTAAATATCTAATATAAGATAAATTTTTCCTCCGTTTTGAAACTGAAATTAATTAATTAAACTTTATTAAGGAATTAATATTTGAAAAAACTGTATTAATATCAAGTATCATCCACTACAAGAATGTATTTGAACTTGAGTGGATTAATAAAAAGTATTTTATTAATGATTGAAAATTTAACAAGATATTTAAATATATACAGGGAGACTGCGAACTAACAGCAGGAATTGAAGAAAAGTATGAAAAATAAGTGAAAGCGTGTTTGTAAGTAAAACTACTTTACAATGCTCGCACTATCTTAAAGAATGATTATCACTTTCTATAAAATTTTAAAGAATGATTATCTTTTTCTGCCTTTTAAAAGTTCTTGACTTCTAGTTTTTTATATACTTATTTGAAAATATTAAGCATGGTAATGAATACAGACTTATTAAAATGCATTTTAGTTTTTACCCATAGCTTGTACAGCAGCATACCCTCCAACTGCCACGGAATTTCCGTAATTTCAAAAATCTTCTTTTCAGACGGTAGCAAAATTAATGTCTTAATATTTAAAAAAAATTAATTTTAGCGTAACTTGTTCACTATTGCTTATAAAAGTGCAGGCCATATGGCTAGATTCTTAAGTTCTGATAAAAGTTTTATGAGAGATCCATTTGCTTTAAAAATTTCTACTTTGGTTCGCTACCACTAGAAAGAAGTATTTTCAAAATCCTCATAAGTTGGAGGGTATGCAGCAGTCGAGAAAAAAAATTTCTTAGTGGTAGCATCATTACAGTGTTTTGACGTATTAAATTTTCAATTTAAAGTTTCAAAAGAATTTCAACCTACCACGACAAATCAATAATTAAAAATATGTATATATGATTTATTTGTTTTTAAATTTTTAATTAGTTTAATTTTCAGAAAATAGTTCCAACCTTATTGTTGTTTTACTACCACTTTGTAAAATCTTTTTCAGCGACAGTACAAGTTGGCAGGTATGACATCATACCTGCCATGGTAGAATGGTAGAAATCATATAAATCTCGGTGCGCTGCCGCGAAGCGGCATTAACCGATTCATCTGTAGTAGTAATTCGATGATGAGGAGTAGTGAGGTGGAATGGAGATGGGGGGAAGAGGTGGTGCTTAGCACCAAAAATCGAGAGTGTATTTCGTGTGCTAGGGCTACGTCATATCCCTAAGGAAAAAGGCAGTGATTGGGCTAAATTTAGTGTTGTCGTCAATTAATTCAATATCTAGGAGTGAGTTAAAATTGCTGGTGGTACAGGTTTTTGCTTCATCGTAGAAATTTTGGTTTAAATTTTTTATATAGACGTTGATGTCATCAATTTTAAGATCCCTTTTTATACTATTATTGCTAATGCATTTAGGGGCGCCGACGAGTCTTCTTATAATCTTCCCTTCTGCCATAGAGAGTTTATTTTTTAAGTGATCACTTAGAGTGTTAATGGCGGGGCAGGCATAAGTTAGAATTGGCCTAATTGCCATTAGATAGACAGTGCGCTTGCATTTTAAGTCTAAAGATGACTTCGAGTTTAATATGGAGTTGAGGGCCCAATAGGC
>NC_092215.1:43509635-43520418 GCF_043381705.1 Parasteatoda tepidariorum
TGGCTTTTAAGTCTGGTTTTATTTAATTGCAACTTGATTCTGATTTTGTACGAATGCTTTTCTGAATCACCCGTCCCCAAGGGGTTAAACTACAATTCTAATAATTGAAATTCTAAAAATAAAATAACTGAAGCTAAAATTAATCAATCTGAAATCTGAACATTAAAGGCGTTTCCTCATGCTGACACATTTTTACTTATCTACGATTAAAAATTTTGAAGCAAACCTAGTTTAGAGCAAGCTGCTTTTATTATTTCCATTTATTTTTAGTTACACAAGCAAAGTGCCTGAAGTGTGTTTACAGCTACCTCACTGCCTGCTGACCGTAAAGACTCAACACAAATTGAACTTAAATTCCCGATGAATTGGATAGGGACCATTTTGCGGCTCAAGTGCCCAGATAAATTGCACCACTAGCACTAGCTTACACTTGTATGAGCAAATTGAGAAAAAAAGTTTGAAAATATAAACTCTTTTAGAAAAAGTTTGAATTTTTTAGGTTACTAATTTTTTGCATTTTTAGGCGCCCGTGGGAGCCTTGATTTCTGAAAAGTAATATATACCCTTCCCGAATTCTCCATAGAATTTCCACAGTTTTAAAAAATATTTTACATCATGACAGCAACTCATACTCATATGTAGTAGTTATCTTAGCATCAACCCCGTGAGGGCCTCTAACTAATTCATTTGAGTGGGAATGTATAATAAATCGCCGAAGCGCAATTGAATGGTGAAATCATAACAGCAAATCCATTACACTTAGATGCCACAGGCGATTATTTATGCAAAAATTGGTATAGAAACTCAATTCTCTTTTATTTATTTACTTCCTCTTTAATTTATTTATTATCTTTTTAACTATTCTATCGTATCTACCACTATGACTTACATTTCATATTATTCATATACATGCAATTTTTTCAATTACTTTCTGTAGTAAGCTGAAAAAATTTCTGGAAGAAGTTGCGAAGTTTAATTTCTTTTAATAAAATTTTGAAATTTATTAGTCGTCTGTGGCAACCCTGATTACATAAGCTCTCTCTCACACACACACAATAGTCATATAAACCAACATAAATTTTTTACTAGTAGTTAAATTTCATAATCTAAAACGATATCACGAGCATATCTGACAACTTTTATGCTTTTCAGAAATGCGTTCTCCTAGTAATAGGGTAAAGCCAACGAAATGGAGATTGTATGTAGGTGTTTCACATCAGAAAGGTCCTGGGTTTTTATCCCATACAAGACATGGATGTTCTTTCATTCTCTGTACTATCTGTCCTTACTGTGGGAGCAACGTTGGCCTACCCAGTAGATATCATTGAATAGGATGGATTCACCCCTCCCGAAACTCGATATATTTGAAATTTTTTTGCTACCTGCTTTCCGTCTCGCTTTCACCCCTGCTGGATGATTCCATTGGTGGAATGTCAGCACTTTTACAATTATAGCAACACCTCCTAGTAGAATGAAAGCCTCAGCATGGATTAATTTAGTAGTCCGACGCAACGAACTGCGCAGTTTATGATAAATAAGAAAGATGTCACTACATTCGGGTTACTAAGCTGCACAATAGTGGTAAATACGAAAGATGTCATTACATTAGTAGTCCAAAGGATCAAATTTCTTATTTATGGTAACCAGTGCTGAGACCTTCTCTTTTCTAGGAGGCGTTGATTATGGTCTGTTCACTTTTGTTATTCTCCCACCCTAATGAATGGTGCTATGATGATTAAATGAAGCCCAAGCTATGATGCTACCCAAGCTCCCAAGCTATGATGATTAAATGAAAATTGAACAATACTGAATTAAATTAAATATTAAAGTTATTTTATCTTGAATGAAATTAATTTCGAGCTCTGTTTGACTTTCGATTTTCCGAACCTGCCAAGGTCCCGGGATATTATTCAGTATTACAAACAAACATATATTAAATATTTTAAACCTACCAGTAACAAAGCTAAGTTTTGATTGTTTTTCAATTAAGATTAATTTATTCATGTATAAAAATATATTTACATAATTTTTTTAAAAAAATGTTGCTATTTGGTTATCGGATATTCGGCCAAATCACTATTTGTTACAACCCAAGTTAAAGGAAACATGCGTATAAAAACATGATAATCATGCGTATAAAAACATGGTATCTTGCAAAGTATAAAAATGTTAAGTATTAAATTCTCATCTCACTCCCACAAAGGAAAATCATTCTTGCAAAAGAGTGAAAGGTAATACTAGTATGAGGTTTCAAAATCCTCAAAACTCTGCTATTGTGTAACCGGGAAATATGAATGAATTTTACTTTTTTTGATCCAATGTTTAACAGAATAATATTTAACGGACTAAAAACTTAGTTTTTTGATGTTTTAAATGGAAACAAATCTTACCTTATGAAAAATAGTTAAAAGATCCTCCAGTTTTCCATGAAGATCTCCACAAACTGTAATCTGTCCAGAATACACACTGGAGGCAAAATTAATATTTGGCTTAAACCTCAATATGTTACGAGCTGCGTGAATTATAACGAGAACATATTTGGCATGTAATGTCTGAAATAAAAAAAGATCTATTAATGCGGTTTTTTAATAAAATGTTAATATATATATACACCGAAGAGCCATTACTTTATGACCACCCTCCATCTATAACAATGGGCTCGCCCAGGTTTTCATGGTTTCTCTCCCAGGAACAGTGTTTTCATGGGGCGCATTAGGACCCATAATCCTCATAGAACAATCCCTGACGTCTGTAAGCTACTTGAACATAGTTGCAGACCAGGTTCACCCATTCATGGCAACAGTTTTTCCTGCNAAGTTCTTTGGTACCATTTCCTGTGCGAGTTCCTTAATCTTATTATATTCTTTATTTCAGGTGGTAATCTGTAATGATGGGCAATATACTTGGTTTCTGTGGAAGCGTTTTTAAAAGCATCTGTTATTTCATTCTGGATTTGCTGTATATAGTTTTCTATTGCAGTTTCGTTTTCCAAGGATGGTAGGTCTGTTCCATTGATTGTAAGAGTATTTTGAAAATGGTTCCAGTCAGTTTTATAATTTGGTTTCTCAGATTGTTCTATGGTTTCCCCAACGAGCAGTTGAACTGGCAGATGATCTGATGACAAATGGTTATGAGCGCAGGCGAGCATTGGAACATGCATGTTTGTTATTGCGAAGTCTAGTATGTCCGGACTATGGCTAATCCGATTTGGAATGTAAGTTGGAGTTGTTGGTGCTACTACTGTTAATTGATATTTGCTAATAAGATCTTTCAATTTTGAACCACTGTGATTGAAGTTGTTGCAGCCCCATACTGGATGTTTGGAATTAAAGTCGCACAGAAACAAGGAGGCTGTCAACTACTATAATTTTTGCAAATTATTTTAAAGAGTGGTACACAATAAAAAACTAAAGCTTTCAGGATTTTTGATTATTTTGCCAACATCTTAATAGCCTCACCAGTGGAGAGCTGAAACAAAGTGGATTTTTTATACATTTTTGAATCATTTGCACTTTAAAACAAGATTACAAAACAAAAAATAATACATTAAAACATAAACTTCGCTGCCACTTGAGCAAGTTTTTCCAAAAAGCGTAGAAAGTCGATACCCCCACAGAGAAATTTAAATTGTTATTTGTTAAATTGCTATTATAAGTTAAATTGTTATTTAGCAACCGCTTGAAATATTCTGGAAAGCTAGAACTATTCTAGAACCCGACCTGCTTCTGGACGGGTTTGTAGCAGCTATATATAGTGGCGGAAAATAGATAAAACAGGTAAGAAAATAATTTCAATATAGCTTTTCTTCCAGAAGATCCTTAATTACCTTTAACAGTAATAACATTCTTATATTACTGCTTTTTCATTACTCGAGTAAAAAATCTATTATTAATCCTTTGCACTCGAATGTATTGTTAACTATAAATTACCTACTACACTAAAATTTTAAAGTCTTAATGTTTAGTGTTCGCTTTATTTACTGGTTTTCCAAGTACGTGTGTAAACAATGAGTTGTTTTTATAATACCTCAAACTACTTCGAGAAAAGATTTCCTTATTTCTCACGAAACCCAGCTATAAATAAAGTACAGTCTTGATTACAGACCGGCCGATGCTATCGGAAGTATTACCAATAGGGTTTTTATTTAAGCTTACTAAAGAGATCGTATAATTATTGTACGGATGGTGATATCCAACATGTTGAGCAAAATGTGCAATTCCTTAAAAAATATACTCCCTTTCAAGGCAAAATTCGGAACGAATTTTAATTAGTTCAAATACATTCCTGCCACACACAAAATATCACAACGTTCCGAATATTCGTTATACGGTTTTAGAGATATTTAAAATGGGATCTTAATAACAATCCCATGAGAACTTTCTGCCTCCTTTAAAAAAAACAAACAATTGTTGTTGTTTTTGTTTGCCATTAAAGCAGAGGGGTTGCGATTGCTCTTGTTTTCCAGTGGGACCATCTACGGCCAAGAATTCGACTTGCCCATAAGTCACATCCGTTATAGGATGGACCCATTCATTCATCCACAGATCGTAATTTTGAACTGAACCAGATATCTGCAATTCAGTACCCCCAGTGGTATTTTTTTTAAAGTTTTTTAAACCGTCGTTGAACAGTCGACCCAATTTTAGGGTTTACGACTACTAATGTTCAACTCCGCAGCCTTATAATTCTGAACCCAATCCAGAAGACAAGAAAACTCCTTTATCAAGTGTTGGGAGAAATTTGTCTTCGTGGAAGATTTTTTGATGGAACTAACCGGCATTTGCGTTGCATGGAGAGGAAGACCACGAGAACCTAACACGATTAGCCTGACGGCAAGGGACTCTGACCCATGATCCGCCTACCACTGAGGATATTTCACGTCAGCACTGTGGTCGGTGCAAGCCGGATGCGGAATTCGTATCGACCAGCCATAGCTGGGATCGAAACCGGTTCACCTCATTGGAAGTCGAAAGCTCTATCCTTAAACTATTTTGATCTGTAATGGAATCATGGCGGACTTTCTGACCCGATAGATTTAACGTGCACCAGTCACCATTTACTACACTGGTAGTCTTTGGCCGGCTGAATTCGAACTCCCGTTAAAATGGACGTGAATCCAGCACCCTGCCAACCAGGTTATTCCGGCCAAGAAAATTAGTAAAATTAAAAAGAAAAACGATGTTCAAACATTATTTACTAATTTTTATTTGATTATGATTTAACAAGAGAGAATTATAGTCCCTGCTAAAGAAAATTGATTCATTCTGCCGAGTTGAAACACTATCAAAACTTGTCTGGGCCTTTTTTTACGGCTTTTTTTCCAACCCACCCCGATTATCTTTTCCCACCAATCTTCTTAAAGGTTGCTAGTATCTGGTAACAGAAATGCAAATTTGTCACTGGAATGGAAAGCTAAATATTTTGTGTTCTAGATAAAGCTGCAATGCTGCATAAAATAGCATCTATTGACCTTCTATCAAGTTGTCAAAAGTAAAAATTTCATTACATCTGCGGCATCTCAATTTATGGCTTTTCTATAATTTTGCAATTCAGCTTTGCATTATGATGATCTAAAAAAGGAATGTTGAGATCGCAATGTGTATTCTTATTTCAAATAAACTATCTTGTTCGTCATATTTTTCGGAGTAGATCATTCTAACATCTTTTGAGTTTCTCCAGGAGTGATGGAGAGATGTTACATCATGCTAGAGATGCTTAAGTTATGATGGGACGGATCATTGAGATGTAGAGTAAGTGTTTAGGTCTGAACTCCATTTTAGAGTTTTGAAAAAGAATTTGTGACAGGCTGCTTCTGTTTTATTGATAATTGATTTGACATTATGTTTCCAATAGAATTTGCTACTTATAACAATGCCAATATATTTTCTGCTTTTGACAGTAGGGAGAGTTTAATTAAAGAGAACAACATGGCTTTTTAAGAGTATGGTTTTATTTATATTGCATAATTAGAAGTTGCGATTTTTTTCCCTTAACTTTAAACTTCCAATATAGACATCACGTTTTTATTTCATTTAGATTATTTTTTTTTTGGAGTTTCTCAGTGGCAATGTTAGGGTTTTTGGGCCTAACGACGATTTCAGTGTAGTCTGTACAAAATGCAGTGATCTTGTTATAGACCTGTCTGCCACAGAAAAGTCATAGGTAAATAATATCGGCCCTAGGATACCTCCTGGAAGAAAACCTGCTGCTATTTTTGTGATTGTGGATTTTAAGTTTTTAAATTTAACTTGGAAGAATCTATTATATAAGTAGGTCTGTATAATTTTATTGACACCAGACTGAAATTTTAGTTGTATGAGTTCAAAGAAGATACCCTGGTGATATCCTGATGTCAAAAGCTGTCAAAAACCTTTGAGATATCCGAGATCAGTAATGCTGAGCTTTGCTTATTATTGAGGTCCCAGCCAATATAGTCGACTATATATATATATATTTTTTATATTTTTTACTGTGTTTTTTAATCTGGTTATTGAGTTGTTTTATNAGAGTGAGAGAGAGAGAGAAAGAGAGAGAGAGAGAGAGAGAGAGAGAGAGAGTATAATTATTCCCTTGCTCACATCATTTTCGAGCCCATCCTTGGTATGTAACAAATCGAACGCACTTCAGTACTGCAGTAAAAACGCACTATAAAACAAAATCCCTCTATTTACGCTTTTACCTCAATTTGCGCTTCTGTTTTCATATTTTGTAAACTGGCAATCTTGTTAAGAAAATATTTTAAATCATTCTTGAAAAATTTCCCGTTCATGTAAGTTCATATGAATTCGCTACTCGCTTTATAGATTTTGTTTTATGTATTGTTCTGTTTCCTTTTTTAACATTTTGTTTTCTATTTTTACGTGATATTTTTACTTGATTTGTTCCATTCTATTTGTTTCAAAAATTTTTTTAGTGCTCCTCATATTATTGTATTGATATATTTTGCTTTGGCTATATTGATACAATATTAGTAAGCACTCCTTTTTGCGGCTATAATCGTGTAAGCTGATGAAAAGATTATATCTTCTATCCATCTACAATTGAAGTGACTTTTTTAACTGTCAATTTTAATGCCTTCTAGTGATTGGAATGGAGAAACAAATATTCTGTATTATAGATAAAGATTCATTGCTAAAAAATAAACAGCAATAATAAAACTAGCAGGCTTAATATAAACTTATTTAAATGTAATGGTAGTTAAATTTGAATAAGGTATGAATATCTCATAAAATATAAAATGAAACAGGTAGTAAAGTTACAGTTAGTAAAGATAACAGGTAGTAAAGTTAACGGGTAGTTGAGCGCTATACAACACTCGTTGAATTATCAAAAAATATATATATATTTAAGTAAGAAACATACCTTGCGATATTTGAAGAATTCAGTAAGTCTGAGAATGTCTTCTGCTTTTAAGGGTATTCTTATTCTTAAACCTTTGTAATCTTTCTCAACTTGAATATTTCTTGGATCTGTACCTTCCAAATAATAATTTGAAGATAGGGGTCTCATCACTACAGGGTTTTTTCCTATAAAGGCGAAAATAATACAAGGAGTGATCAAATGAAAAGGTACGAAACGACATAAAATCGTAACAGTTAAATATTTGCATATTCCGCCATGGGACAACGTAGCGAGACATCTCGGGATGCGATTGGAGTCTCTGACTGGAATCGGAGCATGCGCTGACGCCCGCATGCACAGGTGAGAGCATAGGCTCTTATCAAAAGCGGCGTCCAAATGATGCAGCAGTCCGTATGAGGACAGGATGGCGTTCACGTTGCAAAATTCGACGATCGAGGAACAGCGAGGTGTTATCCGATTTCTGACAGCGGAACACTCCGACACCTACGCAGGTCCAAAAGACCGAGACTGCTCACGGAGGGTGTGGTTCTGCTCCACGATAACGCTCGTCCACACGTCTCCAGAGTCACACCCATAGAACTGGAAAAGTTCAAGTGGGAGACTTTGAACCATCCGCCCTACAGTCCAGACATGTCGCCCTGTGATTTCCATGTGTTTGGTCCACTGATGAAACACCTGAAAGGGAAACGCTTCAACTCGGGCGACGTACTCAAGGACGCTGTGTTGGACTGGGTCTCGTCACGGCCACAGGAATTTTGGGAACAAGGAATCCTGCGGCTTGTTCATCAGTGGGATTGTTGTGTTTAGGCCTATAGTGTATATTTTGAATAAAGTCTAAATTTGTACCCACCATGTCGTTTTGTACCTCTTTATTTGATCACCCCTTGTATTTGATATAGTGTCCGAAAATTCCAGGAAAAAAAAGAAACAAGCAAGTATTTAGAATAAACGATTACCATCGAAAATTCGATAAGAAAAACTGCTTTATTACTTGTAAAAATAAATTTATTTTGTAATTGAGGAACTATTATTAAGCAAATGCATTAAGAAAATGAAATGTTAAGAAATAGCTTTTAAGTAAGCTTTTATTTAACTCGTTAAGGTCACTCGTTAAAAAAATGAATTTTCTGGTTTAGCAACCATGTAAGAGGACTTTAAACCGTAAGAGAGAAGCAAAACCGTAGGAAATAGCGTATGGAAAATTGCACTGGGAACAAATTTGTTTTCTGTTGCATGAAATTTTTTAAGGTAAATTAGATATTTTGTCGTCGCTGATTTCAAATCTGCAATCGATTTTTCTCTTCAATTAAATAACATATTCCAAATAAGAAGTTTTTAAAATTCATTTGAATGAGCACTAAATGTCTCTACTTTATTGCTACGTAAGGAGTGGAAGGAAGAATGTGATAATACATTTCAGCTTGCAATGCAATGCGTTAATTTCATGTGTTTTTTGTCTTAAGTGTTATTCTCAAAGGAGCACACAAGTTCATATGTATGTACAGTGCGCCAATAAAACGGACCACCCTGAATAACTTTTGATCTAATGATAGGATCTTCGCGTTCTAGGACTCAATCTTAATATGCTAATTAAAATGTGCAGACCACATTTTAAGTTACGAAATCAGACACAAAAGCATTCTTTCTCTAAATGAACATACCTTTTTTCGACGAATTCAGATTTCTGACCCCAAAATATAGGAGATAGCCGTAATCTGGGGATTTAATGTTAATTTTACTTTTTGCATATTTCGCTACATCATGAAAATTTTTAAGCTAATTGAAAATTTTTTGCACTCAATAGTGAAATTTGTTTGTCCAACGGTAATTCCATGAAAAAGAATAATTTTTAGTAAATATTTATTATTTTTTCTATTACTTTATCGGTCGAAAAAATTTTGAATTGCAAGGCATCATTTTAAAGAATATAATTTTACAAGTCAAAATGCAAAATTTGAGCAATATCTGTTCAATAGCTCCTAAAAAATTAAATTTCAGATTTTTAAAATTTGATTTCTGGGAAACTATTTGACTGATTTTGCTCAAATTTTGTATTTTGCCATGTAAAATTACATTTTTTTAAAAT
This sequence comes from Parasteatoda tepidariorum, assembly GCF_043381705.1. Lineage (NCBI taxonomy): Eukaryota > Metazoa > Arthropoda > Arachnida > Araneae > Theridiidae > Parasteatoda > Parasteatoda tepidariorum. The sequence goes on from NC_092215.1 coordinate 43,519,084, forward strand.
GATATGAAAAAATATATACCTTACAATTCAAAATTTTTTCAAACGTTATTAAATGAAATAGTAATAAATATTCACTAAAATTTTTTTTTGCATGGAATTACTTTTCGACATATGAATTTTATAATTGCGTGCAAAGATTTTTCAATTAGCATAAAAAAGTTTTCGAGATATGTTGAAATACGCAAGTAGTAAAATTAACGCAAGTAGTAGAAAAATGAGCTTTTGAAACTTAACGTAGAGATAGAGGCATTCATTTCCGTTGACGAAATTCAAAAAATTAGTAGCGTTATAGAACCGTTTTCCTTTTCTAACTTAACATTAAAAGTTGTTGCCTGGAATCGCTACAAACTACTGCTCTTTGTATCGCACTATTCACTACACAGCAAACTACCAAAAGCAGCGACTACAGTAGATTCACTAATTTAGTGCACTACTTTCGACCACTTCCAATCACTCCAAACCAGACCGATACAAACGGTTCAGTCAAAGTCTAAAAAGAAAAATAAGTAAAAAGCTAGCCTCTCTGGAAGAGGGAATACTTCAAGTTCATTTTCTAAAAGAGGTTAAAATGCTGAAACAGTTAAAATGATAAAACAAGCATACCTGCCAACTTTTACGCATTTGGCGTAAAATTTTATTTCTATATTTAAAGTGGTAGTAAAATGTATGCTTTCTATATATTCCTTGCATTTATAAATTTAATTTATAATCTTTTTAATTCACCACTATTTTTAAAAAAATTAAGCATATAGATTAATATGTAATACTCTTCTAGTAGTCCGCATAAGCTTGTTTATAATACAGCAAATGTTTCCTCCTAAAATTGCAATTTACATTTCATTTTACTACCACTGGGGAATATCATCCTTGAAAGGATTAAAAGTTGGCAGGTATGAAATAGATATAATTATGATGGGTAATAACTTTTCTTACTTTATTGGGAAGAGTAAACTATCCATAACTACCATTATTTATTAATATTTTTATAGCTCTATATTTTTTGTGAACATTTACATATCTGCCAACTTTTAATCCTTTTCATTATCATTTTTCCCAGTGGTATTAAAATGGAATTAAAATTTCAATTTTAAGCAAAAAAATACGTTGTATTTGAAAAAGCTTAAGCTGACAACCTTTAGTCCTAGTCCTAGTGCCTAGTGTTTTGATTTTATTGGGCACCTGGGCCGCGAAGCGGCCCCTATCCCATTCATCTGGAATTTTAGAACAGTTTTGGTTGAGCAATGAGGTAAGCAGGCAATGGAGTTGCTTTTATGAATGTTTCAAGCTCTTTGCTTATTACACAAATGTTATTACATTATGAAATTGAGCAGCTTG
>NC_092215.1:43521049-43532837 GCF_043381705.1 Parasteatoda tepidariorum
TGGATTAATAATGTGCTTTTGATGTGATCATTCCAGGTGAGTTTGCTATTGATTATAAGGCCAAGACAATTTGCTTTTTTAACTATTGGTATTGGTTGACAACCTTTAAAGAAACACACATTAATATGTGCGCTTAATTTTTTTAAGAATAGTGGTGATCAAAATCATTTAAAAATTAAGTTTATAAAAGAAAAAGTAGCATATATTTACTACCACTTTAAGTATGGAAAGGAAATTTTACGCCAAATGCGTAAAAGTTGGCAGGTATGCATTTACATGGTGTGTATATTTTATTAGCTATTACATATGTGCCACGATTTTTGCGAACGATATTTTCTCGTGGTAGCCAATTTTATGTTTTAATATATTATTCTTGGTTTGAAAATTTTAATTCAAAATTATTTTAACTGCCACATCATATAGAATTTCTAAAACTTATGTAAGAAGGTTGATAATTATACCTTACATATGCATACCTGCCAACTTTCTCGCATTTGGCGTAAAATTTTATTTCCATATTTAAAGTGGTAGCAAAATGCATGCTTTTCATATATTCCTAGCATTTATAAACCTAATTCATAATCTATTTGACCACCACTCTTTTTAAAAAAATTAAGCATATATATTAATATGTAATACTGTTGTGGTAGTCCTTATTTCCACTCAGATGAATTAGTTAGAGCCCCTAGCGGGGCTGACGCTAAGATAACCAACACATATGAGTATGAGTATGAGTTGTGGTAGTCCTTCAATCCTTCCTTGTGGTAAGTAAACTTCTTCAAAATACAGCATATGTTTCTGCCTAAAATTGTAATTTGAATTCCATTTTACTATCACAGGGGAAAATCATACTCGAAAGGATTAAAAATTGGCAGGTATGCATAGGTACAACCGTGCCAAAGTGTAAAAAAGTGCATATAACTTTAATGCTTTTACGCTACTTTTGAGCTACCACTGTGAAAAATTTTAGCAAAAATCGTTAAGTTGGTGCTCTTTCTTAAGAGTAAAAATATATTTTTAACTGGTAGTAACTGGTAATAATCACAGATAGTTTACCTCGATTTAAATAAATTTAAAAATATATTGTTTTTACTGAGTTTTCAAAAATTAACAATCCTAGATTAATAAGAACGGTTTGCTAATACAATCATATTTCTGAGACCAGCCGTCGTAACGTAGATCATAGATTAGTTTTATCTAAATTAGTTACTTACCTCTAAAAAAGTATGGATTATTATATGTCACTGATGATGCAATATCAGGATTGACTTTGAAAAGGTGTGTGATAAGGTCGTTGAAAAAGTTGTAGAGCTAAAAAGTAACAAAGCATTTTAATAAAACTTGTAATTTTATATCACTTGAATAACTGATCAAAAAACAGAAAATAATCCAGAAAAGCCATTTTAAATTGAAAGGTTTAGTTTTCAATTGCAATGATGTGTAAGTGAGTGATTTGATTAATGTGTGAATTAATTTACTATTTTCTTTTGTTAGATACCTCTTAAATTATACTAATTCCTCTTTATTACAAAATTTGTAGCTTAATATTACTTATGGTAGGCAGTTATGTTTTATTTAACCCTTTCGGGCCGACTGTCACAAATACGTGACAGCATAAAACCGTATCAATCAGGTTAAAAATATAAAACTGGTAATCAAAGTATTTCTTTGTCAGTTTATTTGTGGGCGGAGTAATAATTGTTTGATTTATTTAATTCACCAATCCTTTGTTCAAAATAAAACTATTTAGTTATACTTTGAATTAACAATGATTATATATATGTTTAAACTAACAATAATTAAATTAAAAGCAAAGTAAGTCTGTCAAATTAGCAACGACTACATTTAAGTTACCGTTTTTTATTTAATTACAACTTGATTCTGATTTTGTACGAATGCTTTTCTGAATCACCCGTCCCCAAAGGGTTAAGCACTCGGGAAAAATAAATCCATACAAAAATTAATAAAATAATTTCACTTTTTTTAATAGGCCACCACAAAATTCACATCATATTTTCAAGATTTTTGAAAATTTTATAACCATCGTTGAACAGCCGACCCAGTTCTACTCCGTAGCCTTGTAAATTTGAACCCAATCCAGAAGACAAGGGAGCTCTTGGATCAAGTAACAGGAGAAATTTGCCTTCGTGGAGGATTTTTTGATGGAACTAACCCGCATTTGCGTTACATGCAGAGGAAGACCGTGAGAACATTCCACGGTTAGCCTGACGGCAAAGGGACTCTAATCCGTGATCCGTCTACCACTGAAGATATTTCACGTCAGCAGTGTGGTCGTGTAAGCTGGATGCGGATTTGTGTCGACCAGCCATCGCTGGGATTCAAGCCCATTTCACCGCATTGGAAGGCAAAAGCCCTATTTTCTGAGTCATCACGGCTCTTTTGTAACCTTTTTATATCCGTCGTTGAACAACCAACCTGATTTTGGGTTTACTACTACTAATGTTGAACTCCGTAGCCTTGTAATTTTGAACCAATCCAGAAGACAAGGAAGCACCTAGATGAGTACCCCCAGAGGTATTGATTTGTTACGGGAACATGGAGGACTTTTGCAACTCGACAGATTTAACGTGCATTAGTCACCATTTACTGCACAGGGATCTTCGGCCGGTGGGGATCAAACCCACGAACTCTTGGACATGGGTCCAGTGCTCTACCAACCAGGCTATCCAGACCCTTTTTGTAACCTTTGAAAAAAGTCTAATTGCTAGGTCGCAATTTTTAAGTTCCTTATCGTTTAAACGTCAAAATATTAATTTTCTGCCCAAAATATTAAAGACTGATAATTTAATTATTTAATTGTTAGTATTTATCTTGCTTAAGCGAAGCAGTTGTATCTACCAAAATACCATACTTGCTAACGACTTTTCCGAACAATATTTTCTAGTAGTAGCCAATTTTATATTTCAATATGGAATGAATATTTGATTTAATTTATTTTAATAAAATTGTAATGAAGAATTTAAAAAACCTATATAAAAACCCTAAAAATTATGCCATATAAGTATGAAGGTATGACAAAATGTATGAAACTGCTAATAAGGCTTTTTTTTTTAACTACTACTATGAAATATCGTTAGCAAAAATAGTTGGCAGCTATGATTGAAATCTATACTTGGTTTTGAAAAATCGCTCCCAATGGTTTGTAACTATAATAATAAATTATAGCCGATCGTTTGTGATGGCTTTCACAAAATTATCAGCCACTTCTTCAATTCACAAAGATGTTTTTTGGAATATTTTTGACAAAGTTTTATCTGTATGTATAATATTAGTTGTTAAATATGAAGTCTTCACTTAAAAATAATACAGCAGTAAGATTAGATTTGTTAGGTACATCTTTCATTTATTTGTTTTTAGTGGTGCTCAAAATAATTTTAAATAAAACATAATAAACAAGAGATCAAGCGTAAAAGCATAAATATTGCTTAACATTAAATATTTAATAAAATTCTCCAATTAGCAGCAGGAAAGGTTGGCAGCTGTGCAGTACCATTACAAAAGTCTGAGACCAAAAACCATAGAATCAGAGTTCATATACAATCCTTAAAAAATTTAAAAAGTAGGGGTAATATTGTAATCAAAAAGCTACGCTACGAACTTCTCTTTATTAGCCTACATTTGAAAATAAAAGATTCATTCACTTACTACATATACTTATTTGGATATATTAAAGGTCTTGGCGAATTCAAATTCATTAAAACACTAATTTTTTTTTTGCTACAAATTTAATAATGACTGTACGAACCCTGATAGAAGTTGGAGCATTCATACAAACATTTAATACTACTTTAATTTACCTTTGTCTGATCCTGTTCTCCAACGTATTCTAAGCTTTGAAATATTTTCCATGAACACCGTCTTCTTGCTTCCTCCCTTGCCAAATATCGTCTATACCATTTTTGAATCAATATTGCAGCATTAAAATCTATGACAAATTTTGAAACATTATTGTTCTAATTTTACATATGAAGTGGTGACAAAATTTAAGTTTCTTGATTTAATTATTTGCCTTATACCATACCTGCCAACTTTTAATCCCTTCCATTATCATTTTCCCCAGTGGTATTAAAATGGAATTAAAACTTCAATTTTAAGCAAACAAATACGTTACATTTGAAAAAATTTTAGTTCACAACCATGATAGTAACGCATATTAATATATGTGCTTAATTTTTGTAAGAATAGTGGTGATCAANTTTTTAATCAATATTGCATCATTAAAATCTATGACAAATTTTGAAACATTATTGTTCTAATTTTACATATGAAGTGGTGACAAAATTTAAGTTCCTTGATTTAATTATTTGCCTTATACATTTAATTTGAAATAATTTTGACCACAACTGAAAAAATTAAGTAAGCATATATATTATTACATAATAATTTTATATCGGGCACCTCATCCAAATCAAGCTTATGGGTTTTGCCGAACTGACCAGCTCGTGTTGAATCAAATTGTACTCTCATGATCATTATGCGCAAAATTTTGATCAGTAGGTATCTTATTTAAGTAGATTTTGAAGCATTTAGTAGCTTTCTCGTCGCAATGACTTCACCATTTGACGACGGTGTGATCTATTAACGTCTCAGCATGGTCCCGGTTTGACGAAATCGGGACGTTTACGTCTCAATTGGGTCACCATATGACGAAGATGTGAGTTATTCAGTCTCAACAGAGACAATGTGACGAAATCGAGACGTTTACGTCTAACTAGGGTCACCATGCGACTAAGCTACGACTTGAATGTGTCACATTCTTTGCCACACGCTGACGTCACTCCAGAAGTTATATGTCTCATTGTGGTTTCGTGTTGATGTCTGAATGACGTCAGAATGTGACGTCCTCAAAGGCGGATATAGTAACCTTCAAAAACCCACGCATCGACGACGAAGAGCTCATATGTGACCTCACAAATGAGTCTCCGTGACTGTCGTATTTTTGTTGCAATCTGGTAACGGTGCTATCTGGCATTAAATTGGTAGCTATAAGGTAATGAATGACCATCAGGGATCAAGTTGGAGTCTATGTGGACTATCTATATTATCCCAGAATATTGTAATGATATGATGTAAAAATGCTTTGTTGAAAAATATCAATTTTTCAACAAGGCTTTGAAAAAGCACTGTGCTTGGATCAAATAAAACACAAATAAATTAAGATGTGTTATCTTCAGCATAAATCGGTATTAACTAACCGTCACGTGAAAAACTCTCATGCGTAACTGTCATATCATTTCTGGAAAATTTTCAGGAGGAGAAAAAATACTGTAACCACTGTGACAAACTACAATAATAAAATTAATTAATTTTCATGTCATGGTAAATACGGATTTCTCGTCCAGAGCCTCGTCTGAAATCGAGAAGTAAAACCATTTCATTTTTAGCATGTTTTCGGGAAGTGTGAAAGTCCGTGATTGACAAGACATCTATGAAATATATCGATTAATAAGTTTTCGTCAGTATTGAGAAGTTTTCTCTGGGGGTGCTTAAAACAAACTCAGATGACAAAGCTGGAAATAGTGCAAAATAAATTACTCAGATGAATAACTAGCACACAATATTACCTCCTAAACAGAGCCATAAGAAATTACCTAAAAATAGATATTATTAGCAACTACAGAAATAAACTCAGTGCTGCTCTTTATAGTAATTCAAAAGAAACCGACCCTGCTGGTTTCAATAACATCCTTAATAGAGAGTTAATTATCGACATGAGAGATTATACCCTATCACATCCTTCCTCCTCTCAGATAATGCAGTTTGCAACACCTAATGTTCAACTCTGTAGCCTTGTAATTTAGAACCCAATGAAGAAAACAAGAGAACTCCTGGTACAAGTATTGGGAGAAATTTGCCTTCGTGGTGGACTTCTTGATGGAACTAACCAGCATTTGCTTTACAAGGCGAGGAAAATCCTTAAAACCTCTGATTAGCCTGATGGCAAGGGGACTCTAATTCATGATCCGTCTACCACAGAAGATATTTAACGTCAGTACTGTGGTTGATGCAAGCCGTGTACGGAATTCGAATCGACCAGTCATCGATGGGATTCGAACCCGGTTCACCCCATTGGAAGGCAAGCCCCTACGGCTCTCTCTCTCCAGCTATTATAAATAACTCTCCCTCCAATTTAACTAGGGATACTCCTAGAGAGGGGAAATAACCAATGATGATCCCCAAGTATTCCGACCCTTATATTTATACCTTACCCCAGTTAGAAGTAGGACTATAAGTATAAACTTGATGTTCGCTACCACTTCCGCTACTTCTTTCACACTGATCTGCATTTACTGTCATTCACTCAATCGCCCGAAGGTATCGCCGCCTATCTTCTACAAAAGAGTGATATGTCCACTCACTACATGGACAGGTACTCCGTAATTAACCTTAGTTCAAGTTTAAGAGAAGTTTTCTCGTGATGGTAAGTCAATATATGAATCAATACCCTTCTCATCAGAGATTTTTCAACACTTCGTGAACTAGCAATGAAAAAATTACTAAAATATATTTTTTAAATTATTATTAGTAAGCATAATGTCTAATCAGAGTTTGTAAATCTGTGCCAAGCATTCTTTTAAAAAGAAGTGCTATCTTTTTCAAAAAGGAAAAAGTGGTAGCCTAAAAGTTTTATTATCAATATTTAATTTCTCATAAAATTTCGTCTTCCATAATACATTAATATTATATTATTTGGATATGAAGTGAAATCACTATTATGCAATAATGCAAAAGGTGCCTTTATAAAAAAACTGATTTAACTTTAAATGTATACAGCAGACTCACGGATTAGATCGGTCTGATACTTGCTAGTTTGAATATATATGCACAGGCTCTTTTACGCTGCATGTGCTGTGTCTCTTTTATCTGGAACCATTGAGTTAAAGGTTAAAAAACCCAAATACCCAACTACTCTTTTTGTAAAAGAAACTTTTGCATTTCTGTAAAATGAGGACTGATAGATATTGAAGTGATACTAAAAAGCGGATGTTCATATTAAGTGAATAACCATTTGTTTCATTTCATATCCCAAATCATGCATAAATTACGAGGATCTCAAGAGAAATTTTGAAACACCTTACTTGCCAGTAGGCGAAAATAATTTGCAAGTTTTAGTTTTTATTACCTCTAACGCTTTATTAAATTTTTTGTATCATTAACTAGAAACAAGAACACGTATTTGAAATAATTTAAGTTAGCTCCATTTTATTTTCCCTACATAAAATAATTCATCAAAAAATCTAATAAAATTATCGGATTTATATCCGTACAATAAAAGTATTTCTATAACTGCACTCTTTCACGTTTAGTCTTACCGAAATTAATTTTTAATAAGATTTTTACGAAAGAAATATCTAAAGATATCGATAAAAAATACTTGGCTATTCCCTCAATAGTTTTTATGATCTCTGTGTAACATTTTCATGTCGTGATCGAAGATGTAGGAAACAACATGGCAGCGGAAGGGAATTGATATCTATAAAAAGACTTAATAGGGCCAAAAATAGCTATGTTTTATTTTTAATAAAGACATTTTGACTCTTTTTTTTCGTATTATTTTGATAGTTCTGTGCGCAATTCATGAATAAAAGATTTCAATATGCTCTTAAAGGGAAACTCTTAATATTTTTAAGCTCTAGATTTAAATATGATCTTCAGATTTCACATAATAAAAATTATGTAAAAGAACCAAATATGCCAACTCTTCCAGTTTCATCGGTATATTTCTCTTGAATATTTAGTGTGGTAATAAATTTATTGCCTCTTTTATTTTAGATTTAATACATTTGATTTACACGATAAAAATTATTTTGACCATTAGCACACATAAAGAATTTTAACATTCATCTTAAGCCTGATAGTTATGCAGTGAAAGTTGGTACGATTAACCAATTAACGGATGTGTTTCTACACCTGAAAATAATAAAAGTTGTTAGTTAAACTATTTTATATATAGCTTTATTTCGGGTGGACTAAAGTAGCTACCAAAAATAATTAAAAATCATTACGTACCAACTAGAGAGATTATGATTGGTGACAGCTATTTACTGTGGATTAGATAAACTTACATCGATTCCTTCCGAATGCAAGCTTACAGCTAAAATTTTCACTTTTCCAGGGTGCAAGCAAGAAGAAATCCTATCTTGATACCCGTACACCACAGAGTGTCTCAAACAAACATCTGTTTGTGTGAATATATAGCTTCGATTTAAAAACTAATTCCTCAATTTTGTATCTTTAAAATCAGTGGTGGTCAAATCAATGGCGATAAGCTCTTTTTTTAGCTATTAGAAAACGACTCGTGATTGTAATATCATCCAATGGAGTTTAAATTAAAATTGTGGAGATTTATTCAACTCTAAAATGCTCATAGTTTTGATTGGCCGTAAATTTTTCCGACGATAAAATCGCGTTAAATTCTGCATGCAGTAGTCAAAAAATTCCGCCGCAAATGAATATTTTAAGATAACCCAAAGACTAATTCAAGAGAGGAATACCAATTTCACTCCGTTGCTAAACAACCAAGTTCAGACAATAAAAAAAATTAAATAATATTCTACGATTGCTCGGGGAGTTTATTTGTTAGAGAGGGTGTTCCCTCATCTCCACATTTGCNGGAATGAACTAGCCCTTGTATTCTCTTTAGCCCTGGGTTTATTTATGAATGCTTAATAGAAAATATCTTGAAGTTTCTAGGCAATGGACAATTTTTCAGCTAATTTCTGACCAAATAGCAAAGATTTTTTTTTAAATTTCCTTTTAAAAGAAAGGTTGAATCAATTTATAAATTATCTATGATTTTCTAAGTTTTTAGAGTTAGAATGCACGTACTTTTCATCTGACGTTATTTGGGTTTTTTTACGTTGCTTTTACTTCATTTATACGAGAATTTCTTACCAAAATCAAGAGTACATGACTTAATATAATTATGTAAAAATTTTTAGGTATAATCATTTTTGCAGTTTTGATCGAGTCCTCTTGACAAGGAAGTTTAAAAGAAACAAAAAAAGTGCCTGAAAAATGTAGATTGTATAGTAATTCTAATGCACATTCACAAGATTTTACATAATTTACGATATTTTTTTTTTTAATTACTAAAAAAAATCCTGAATGTTAAATGGCATTTTAGAAACTTTGAAATATGTTATGGTTAAGAATAACGTACTGAAACAATATGTTGCATATATTGTATGATTCGTTGTTTAAAAAATCTCTTCATTCTGCCAAATATTTAGGTTACGTGGCTTTCCTTGGATAAAAATGATTTGCAAATGGCATCCTGATGTTTCGATATATTCTGAAATTTATTTTCGCAAATTCACCATACATTGTCGCGCAACATGTTCCTTAATTACGATAAGCTACATTTATCAGCAAATACCGCTACTATGATTTCTTTATTTATTTACATATATTTGATACGATACTCTTCTTTTAAACTGAGTTCGTAAGGTCCTTAAGATATTGAAAAGGTGGCACAAATACTTGAAAGATAAAATATTTAATTTCATTAACTCAAAATATCTGGTCTCAAAATTTTAATTTTAAAGTTAAAGATAACTTCATAGTTACAATATTGATGCTACGGTTCTTTTACTTTTTTAAGGACCACACGAATCCTGTTAGAATATCAAAATGCATCTGTTTACTTTTACGAGCATAAAATCCGTATAAAAACTATAATCAAGACCCAAATGTAAAACAGTATAGTTGATTATGAAAAGATCATTGGATGCAAAAAGCATAAAAAGGGAAATAAAAGTCGACATGTTTCTAGTTTTCAAAATTAGGCGCCCATTCTCAAGATTTGCCTGGCGAAAAAAACTTGTGACGTCATTATTGAACACTCAAAACATGTCTACTTTTATTATCATCTATTATTTTTTAAATCAATGAGGTTTTAATCTTTTCGATTCAGTTTCTTGGAATTATTCATTTAGTAACACAGTACACTAAATTACTTCATGCAGTATCAAAATAAGTGTTACGTAAGATAAAGGCATAGGTTCTTAGATTGAAAAAATAATAATTAATCAATACTTTAAAAAATAAATCTTACAACCACTTTTCAAAGACCGTATTCTTACTTTTTTCTGTTGGACTCATTGCCCGAAGCAATCGCCGTTCATGTTTCTTATCTTTTCGAAAATTTGAGACAGCACATCCCATTATATCGGATATTGTCTTGTTAAGTTTGAAAATAAACAAACCATCAGGAACCTACAAATCAAGTAAGAATGCATTATTTTAAGCTTTCAAAATAAACAAATTTAGTTTGAAAACAAACTATCGGGGACCTACGTATCAAGCTAGAATGCATTATTTTAAGCTTTGAAAATAAGCAAATTTAATTTGAAAATAAACTATCAGGGACCTACGAATCAAGTTAGAATGCATTATTTTAAGCTTTTAAAATAAACAAATTTAGTTTGAAAATAAACTATCAGGGACCTACGAGTCAAGTTAGAATGCATTATTTTAAGCTTTGAAAATAAACAAATTTAGTTTGAAAATAAACTATCAGGGACCTACGAATCAAGTTACAATGCATTATTTTAAGCTTTGAAAATAAACAAATTTAGTTTGAAAATAAACTATCAGGGACCTACGAATCAAGTTAGAATGCATTATTTTAAGCTTTTAAAATAAACAAATTTAGTTTGAAAATAAACTATCAGGGATCTACGAGTCAAGTTAGAATGCATTATTTTAAGCTTTGAAAATAAGCAAATTTAATTTGAAAATAAATTATCAGGGACCTACGAGTCAAGTTAGACTGCATTATTTTAAGCTTTGAAAATAAACAAATTTAGTTTGAAAATAAACTATCAGGGACCTACGAATCAAGTTAGAATGCATTATTTTAAGCTTTGAAAATAAAAAAATTCAGTTTGAAAATAAACTATCAGGGACCTATGAATCAAGTTAGAATGCATTATTTTAAGCTTTGAAAATAAAAAAATTCAGTTTGAAAATAAACTATCAGGGACCTACGAATCAAGTTAGAATGCATTATTTTAAGCTTTGAAAATAAACAAATTTAATTTGAAAATAAACTATCAGAGATCTACGAATCAAGTTAGAATGCATTATTTTAAGCTTTGAAAATAAATACAGTTTGAATATAGGCAACCACCAGGAATCCACAATTCAAGTAAAAATGCATTATTTTAAGCTTTGAAAATAAATAAATTCAATTTGAATATAAACAAACCATCAGAAATCTTTAAATCAAGTAAGAGTGCATTATTTTAAGCTTTAATTCTAATAACTACATAAAATTAAACACTCGCTAAATTATCAAGACTTTTTAATAAATTATTATAAATTCTGTATTTTATGACCAATATTTAACCCCTGATTTATATTTTGGGTTTGCGACTCTTAATAATAAATCCCGTTTTTCCAGTATAAACAATTAATATAAAAAAATAAAGTCAATACCTACTCAGGTCATCAAAGAAATTTTTTATTTTAGTTACTTTTTATTAAATAATTGCAATTAATGTAAATATGTATATACACCCTTGTGCAAATTAATTAAAACAAACTCAATAAATTCAGAAAACTAAGAGAAAATGCTATTTTATTTAAATTTATACAAACTCAAAAATTTTTAGTACATAATATAATCTCCACGACACTTTATTAACATTTGGACACGATTCGGCATGGATTCCACTAATTTTTTACAGTCATTTATAATATTTGTGTCCTTGTACCACACATGAATTAACGCCGTGATTAGCTTCTCCATAGTTGTACAGTC
>NC_092215.1:43533977-43558645 GCF_043381705.1 Parasteatoda tepidariorum
TATATATATATATATGAAGAGGTGGCTAGCAAGCTACTGCTCAGCCTTCCCTTGGGAAATAGTTCAGAATTTACACCAAAGAGAAAAAGTAATCTCACATAACTGCTGAATTTATGTAATTGTTGACAACAATAGTTTGTGTGGTATTCGATAATTGGAAACTAATAACTGTACTAGCTCACTTTTCATGTTTGATTACAGAGCTGTTATTTTTTGCAACATGTTTTTTTCGTAATTTACCCATGATATTTGTTTATCAAAAAGATTGTTATTACTTATTGGAATATTAAGCAGAGTTTTAAAAAAAAACGATTTCAAGTTGATATGATAATTTGCTTCAAGGTTATAGGCATTTTTATGGCACTTAAGAAATCATCAACTTTCGGATACTTTAAGTTTTTTTAAATAAGTCAGTATTGCTTCTTATGCAAATTTAATGATAAATAGAATAAAATCAATAGTCAATAGATGCATTTGTTTTTGAAAGTTATATGCCTTTCTTCGAATTTAACCTCATGAGATATGTTCTTATATTCAAGCAAATGATTGTAACAACTAACAATTAATTTTATTCTGCTCGGTATTATAAGTTACATAGGAAATATTTTACTCAAGCTCTTTTAAAAGCATTATTTCAAATCGTTCTCTCTTAGACATTTTCCTCTCATAAAATTGCTCACAACTTAAAACCAAACGATCTTATCAGCCTGTGATTAGTTTTATTCGTTTTTCGTTTTATTCGTTATATTAGTTTTCGTTCATTCGTTTTATTCGTTATATTAGTTTTATTCAAACTTTAAAATTTTCTGCTATTAAACGATTGTTGATTCTTGATTACATTGGTTAAAATACAAAAATAACTATTTTTTGCGAAACTCTTTCTCTTTCTTTTCAGAACAAGCGCCAAAAATTGATTAAAAAACTATTAGTTTTATGAAATCTGACAAAAAGTTTAAAAATATTAACTAGTCTCATTGAGTTTATGTGAAGATTTGCAAGAAAAAAAGGAAGAAAATCTAATTATCAAATTTATTAGTACCATAATGAAAGATGTAGGTTCAGCTATAAGAAAATAAAAAGTGTTTAAATTTCCTAATACGATTGGAGTTATATATTTGAATTTCTATAATGGTAGTACTTCATGCAGTGTATTTTATTTTGTGGCTGTGGTGCCTGTCACACTTTTAAAAGCATTTAGTTATGAGGATTGAATAGAAATGACAGATGAGGAATGCCATTTATCTGAAAAAGAAATTTAATTTGTATTCAGTTAATTTTAACCAAGAAACAAAACAATTTATTTTGTTTAATTAATTTTGTTGAAGGTCATTAGATTCCTATATTTTGAAACCTGCCGCTATTATTGTAAATATGACTTTCTTGCTAATTCATATTTTTTTACTTTTAGATTCTAATGCTTCCAAGTTTCAGCAGGGAGACAGAATCAGTATTTAAAATAATTATTAAAATAATTTAAAATAATGTTTAAATAATTTTGCTGATTTGTAAAAAAAATCAAATTTTAATTTTATATAAAAATATTTTTAATATCAGCTGACTAATTATTTAAATTTGCAGTTTTATAGCGATAAAAATTCAAGCACCTCCAGCTTGGAAAAATGGAAAAATTAGCTTAGACCTCTACCTTATAAAAATGAGAGTTACCACAAATAACTTTTTTTAAACTGCGGAATTTGTGATAAGCGTCATTTTAAGATAATTGAATCTATTAAAATTACAGAAGAATTACGTATTTGAAACTTTCTTTTATAGCTTAACAAAGAAAGCAAATACTGCCGAAGGTGTAATATTAAAACTTCAGGTTGATGAATTAAAATTTCTACTAGTGAAAAAAATATAAAGTTATACACTATTCCTTTATATAATATAAATAATAGTGATATTAAAAATTATTAAGCTAGACGGAATGTATAAAATCTCACATTCATGTTTGGGAATTATTATCGTCGCAAAAATAAGTTTAAAAAAAAATATTAGGTCGAGCTATAAAACCCTGAAGTGTAAAATGTCTCTAAATTAATACCTCTAAAAATATAAAAATATATACTTGAGGTTAAAAAATAATGACTAAGATAGAACATGGAACACTTTACATTACTAAAAAAGTAACCTTTTCAAGTGTCAAAAAATACACTTGGGGTTGACTTATAACAACCGGAAGTATAAAATGGCACACCTTAGGTAGGTAAATAAATAACTATAACATCCATCCTGTGAATTACATCTTGAATACCTCCAATAATCTATAAACAAGTATACAGTATATCCTCCTTGATTACAACCAGCGTTCCTGGTTTGATGTAATTCACGGAATGAATGGTAAAGTTCGCGTGGTTGTTGTGAAAACCAGACAAAGTATTTTTAAACGAATCATTTCAAATATAAGTGTTTTACCTACTAATGATCTTACAATTTAGTCTTACATGCGGATTTTTTTTATATCAGTGTTTATATTGTAAATTTAAACTGAAAATTATAATTTGAATTTAATTTACTTGAGTAATTTAGTAGTATTGTTATTTGGTAATTTGCCATGCATTTGAAATGTTTTATCATTTGCATTTGAAAATCGTCAATATTTTTTATAGCATTTAATTTTTGAAATAGACCTTTCAAAGCCGGGCGGTATGTTGGCAGCTAACTTGGTTTTGGCTACTTTTTTCATCTTTGCCATAATGAAAGCAGTTTTCGTTCTGAATTCGAACGTCTTGGTTGAATGGCGTTACACATTTGCTTAAAATAAAATTCGTTATAGTTGTTACGTGTTTTAATTTTTGCACAGTCCACTTAATCGACGACCATAACTGAACAACTATTTTTTTTATCTTAAAAAAACAAAACATACGTATCTACCGTTACAAATCTTCGAATAAAGATCTTTAATCATGGAATTGGGGCTTATTTAAAAATTAGATGGTAGGTAATATGAGAAAATATCACTTGATTTAAATATTGATGCATTACCACTCTTTTTTAATAGCACAAACATTGCAATATAAAATTTTCGACGTTAATGGGTAAAGGCTAAATACTCCATACATAAACTAAATTATTAAATAATTTTCATAATCATTTAAAAAAAATTACGAATCGAACTCCCTTCAAACTGTTTCGTAACTTTTTTTAGTTATTAAATCATTTATGCATTACTCGAAGACAACTTATATATAAATACCTTTTTGACACTTACATTAAGGCAAAGAATCACACAAAAGGGATGAAATAAATAGTTTTTAAAATCATTTAGACAGATTTAAAAACTTTTGATTTTTTTTAAATACATTATATGAATGTTTCGTATCATTTATTCCAAGACAAAATAGTTTTCCAATACGTTTTGCTTCTAGTCAAACTTATACAGCTTTACCATGATCTGGAAAAAATAAATGAGTCATACCTAAGATTTTTTCACGACTACTGAAAAATACTTATCTATCAATTGTGAATTAAGAGTTCTTTTTTGCACCCATTTATATTTCCTTTAAATTAAATATTTATTAGCTCTCACTTTCCAGACTGTGGAAACTCAGTTCTAGTAAAGTATTAAATAATAAAATAATTTTCTTAATAATTTAGAAGAGAAACTTACAATTTTTGTATCAATATCATTAGCAAATGAAAATTGCTTAGACTTTTCGAATTTGTCCTAAATTATTTGCCAAATTTTTAAATTATTTATATATTATGTTGGATACATGAATGTTCGGCCTGAATTGCTCATAAACAAAAACTTATTTTTAAATATTTTTTTCAAGCACTAGTCATACTTATATAAAAGCAAAGCACTAAAATCATGCTCTGAATGATGAAATAAATAATTTTTATAATCAATTAGAAAAAAAAAAGTCACTACAGATTTCCCTTCAACTTCATTTATCAGATGAAGAGTTTTTATATTTTTTGAAATTTTTTTACAAACTTTAAAATTATTATTGTTTTGTGTTGAATGTGCATGCATTCCATTACTTACTGGTAAAACAAAAAAATTTATTCTTTTCTGACACATCTAATTATACTTATATTGGAGAAAAACACTAATTTTATTCAAAAATTGATTAAATGAATAATTTCTCTCAAAGAAATAATAAAAGAAATAGTTATCACAGATTTTTATTCAATATCAATAACAGATGGAGAAAAAAAATTTGGGTTTTTTTTTTCAATTTTTTATAAACTTTTAAATCATTGACATTTTACGGTTGACTTGAATGATTTGCAAATACTTTTTTGATACTCCGTACTTATTAATTCATAACACTAAATTCATGCACTGAATAATGAAATTTAGAAAAGAAACTTACAGATTTTCCTTCAATATCATTAACGGAGGTAGAATAAGTTCTTTAAAAGTGAAGAAACGCAAAACGGGTAAAAAAGAGTTTTGGGTCGATAGATTTAGAAATGACATACGGAACCTCGTGTCTCGATTTTTGTTAGTTCTCTCGATTTAGTGCGCAAGCGTTGTTCGTTCGAAAGATGGATTCGTGTTAAGATTTCCTTTCACGCACTTCAATCTACACCGTATTTAATAATTCGCCCTCTTTATTAATCTTAATTACTGAAAGAATTTACAAAAAAGAAAAAGTGCATTTCTTTTTGAGTGCAAACATAATACTTTAACTGAACTAACACAGTACTTTTTCATTTTAGTTCTTTGAGTAAAAAATTTTACCATTTAGAACAGGTGTTTTACGATTCTTTTATGCTTATAAGTAACTAACAATTAGCAGTTATGTTAATTGTTAATAGATTAAATGCTATTGAAATAAATTAAAGAATTAAAAGGTAATTAAAAATTGAGAGGTTATATTATAACAAATTCACGTCAATTAATTAATCACTTTTTAAAATTATTTTGCGGGAGTCACAATGATGAAGTAATATTTTTTTTAAAGACATTGCTTATTTTAAGGTTTTCAGAGCGAAGAAAATAAAGGAAATCATTTAGTAAATAAATAATTATCATAACTAGTTATAATCGTTGGTAAATAAATAACACTGGGAAACAGTTTTTATTTTTATTTATGCAACTATACTTGATCTAACTTAATTCGAGTATAGAGATTTCAAATCTGAAATTAGTTTTGCTCCGACTTTTTTTTTCAAAATTATATTTTTAGTTTATTTTTTGTCTAAATGTACAATTTCATAAATGTGATGCCATTATAAACACCACATATTTCTTAGCTTTTAAATTTTCTTTTTTTAATAATTTAATCATTTTTAATCTTTTCCAATCTCTTAAAATAAATCAGTACATTTATTTTTATTTAATTTTATAAAAAATTAATGTAAATATTTCTATTTTGAATAATGCAACGTGTAACTCTTTATTTCAAGGCAAACGTATAATTGATTACAGTGGTCAGAAGTATCACACTACAAGTAGGGAAGCTACAGTAGTCGCTACGTTTTTTCGTAGTTTGTAGTTTAGTGTGCTACTTTTTTGAAAAAGTGGTGTACTGATTAGTGCGATACAAAAAAGAAATAGTAGTTTGAATAGCAGTTGAACAGTACTGTCTGTAAGAACAGTAGTATAAGGAACAGATGCAAATATTTCTGTTGTGAATAATGCAACGTGTAACTTTTATTTCAAGGCAAATGTATAATTGATTACAGTGGTCGGAAGTAGCGCACTACAAGTAGGGAAATTACTGTAGTCACTACTTTTTTTCGTAGTTTGTAGTTTAGTGTGCTACTTTTTTGAAAAAGTAGTGTACTGATTAAAGCGATACAAAAAAAAAATAGTAGTTTGAATAGCAGTTGAACAGTACTGTCTGTAAGAACAGTAGTATAAGGAACAGATGCAAATATTTCTGTTTTGAATAAAGCAACGTGTAACTTTTATTTCAAGGCAAATTTAAAATTGATTACAGTGGTCGGAAGTAGCGCACTACAAGTAGGGAAGCTACTGTAGTCACTACTTTTTTTCGTAGTTTGTAGTGTAGTGCTACTTTTTTGAAAAAGTAGTGTACTGAGCAGTGCGATGCAAAAAAGAAATAGTAGTTTGAACAGCAGTTGAACAGTACTGTCTGTAAGAACAGTAGTATAAGGAACTGAGGCAAATATTTCTATTTTGAATAATGCAACGTATAACTTTTATTTCAAGGCAAATGCATAATTGATTACAGTGGTCGGAAGTAACGCACTACAAGTAGGGAAACTACTGTTGTCACTACTTTTTCTCGTAGTTTGTAGTGCAGTGTGCTACTTTTTTGAAAAAGTAGTGTACTAAGTAGTGCGATATAAAAAAAGAAACAGTAGTTTGTAGCGATTCCTAGCTAGTATTTTTAACGTTAGTTAGAAAAGAAACGCGAATCTAAAGCAACTAATTTTTCGAATTTTATGGGTACACATTTTCGCAGGTCTGTTAATGGATGCAATGAAAATGACCTTGTGGCTATAGAAATGACGTTTTTAATATCACGTATAACTAATATTTAAATTAGCCATTACGAAAAATAGATAATTAATCACTTAGGTGTTCCACTTTCACGTGCAAATGCACACTCGTGAAGCAGATGTTATTTAAAAGGAAGGGGGCATATTTTCAATATACTTAAATTTCTTAAAGGAAATAAAAGAGCATTAAACAATTATAGAATTGCAAGTATTTGATAATTTTTCATTTCTTTAGTTAAATATTTGCTGTCGAAAAAGGCATAAAAAGTTGAAGGTTAAATGAACAAATTCGAAAAAGATGTTTTAGAATAACAAACTGTTGCATGTAAACATGAATAAATATCACTAAATTATTAATTTACATTTAATGAAAGCCATTTTTTTTATTAAAACCATTTTGAGCATAGGTGTAAATTAAGCTCAGCTAAGTTCGTCTTCTTAAAGTAGTGAAGTAGTTAGTAAATTCCAAAGTAGTTTATAGTTAACTACATTTGTAACAAAGTAGTTGTAGTTAACTTCACTAGCAACAAAGTAGTTGCAGTTGTAATAAACTACTAAAATAATGTAGTTTTTCTGACCACTGCATTAGCATATAATATCACTTAATTATTAATTTACATTTAATGAAAGCCATTTTTTTTTATTAAAACCATTTTGAGCATAGGTGTAAATTAAGCTCAGTTAAGTTCGTCTTCTTAAAGTAGTGAAGTAGTTAGTAAATTCCAAAGTAGTTTATAGTTAACTACATTTGTAACAAAGTAGTTGTAGTTAACTTCACTAGCAACAAAGTAGTTGCAGTTATAATAAACTACTAAAATAATGTAGTTTTTCTGACCTCTGCATTAGCATATATGAATTAAGTTTACTTTAATTTCCTTTGAACTCTGACCTTAAAGATTATTTAAGATTTATTGATTAGATGATAATCAGATAGATATATCGTCAGATTATTTAAAATTTATTGTTAATTACACGGTTTTTGGCTTTATTTTGGGCTGCGTAATTTTTCGATAACTTGCCGATTTTTAGATGTCATCCCATGATCCTAAACGTCGGTTAGCAATCAGCTTATAATGACACGACATTTTATACGCAGAAAGGTAACTCTTTGCTGAGTTGTGGGCAGTAATGTCACGTGGAACTTCCAAGTGTGACCGGCACGTGGCTTTTTTCCTTTATGCCGATACTTGCGAACCAAGCTAACCGGATACAGGTGGTTTCTCAGACCAATTATAATTATGGATAGATCTCGTTTAAGATCTCAATTATAGATCTCGTTTTAAACTGGGAGATGGGTCCCAGAGATGGTTTTGGTTTGCAAAGGATGCTTACAAAATAGAGTAGATGTAAAATTGGGGAAGGATATCTTTTCATAAATAAGACACTATCTGACTTAAAAAGAAGGGCAACATAAAATGTGGATAATAAGCAATAATATTGTACAATTTAAATATTAAATAAAGTGCATAATAAAGGAAGATTCATATTGCACAACTAAAAATATAGAGTATCAACATGTTCCTAGTTAATAATATACATAAATTAAATAATAAGATGATAGAAATACAGCAAAGGCTTGTAAATAAAACCTAACATTAATCTGTAAATGTTATAGATTTTTAGTAATAAAATATGCAAAAGTTAAACATATTGATGGTTAATTACACAAATTAAAAACAAGATTAAAAGTTTGAGAAAAAGGGAAAGTTAATGATAACAATCTGTTAATGTTATAGATAATTAATAATGAAATGTGCAAAAGTTAAACATATTGATGGTTAATTACACAAATTAAGAACAAAATTAAAAGCTTGAAAAAAAGGGAAGTTAATGATAACAATCTGTAAATGTTATAGATAATTAATAAAATATGCAATAGTTGAACATAAATTACACAAATATGGAACAAGCTTAAAAGTTTGAAAAAATTAAATTAAATTATAACAATTGGTAAATGCTATTGATGATTAATTATAAAATATGCTAAAGTTGAACATATTCGTGGTAAATTACACAAATTAAGAACAAGTTTAAAAGTTTGAAAAAAGATGAAAGTTAATGATGTTAAGGCAAAAACCCATTTAAAACAAATTAAAGTTAAAAGGCAAAAGTAAAACCAATTAAAAAACACAATTTAAAGAGAATTAAAAACCTTGTGATAAAAACATTATCACGTTTTCATATATATTGTAAGAGATTTTTTTGAGAAGCCCTTTACAGAGTCAAATTCTAATAAACCGTTCAAAATTTATAAGGGTGATCCGCTTTTCCTTTTGCTGTCTGTACATAAAGTTAAGTATGTTGAAATTAATTCTCTTCTCCATAATTTTAATCAATATTTGTCTCATATAAAGTAAGATATAATAGCTCTTTGCACAAGTAACATAAAACCACAAAATTTGCTCGGTAAACTGATTAAATAAAAATATATTGTTACGGTAATCTTACTTAATGTTTACTTATTACTAAGCAAAGAACTTTTAATTCAGCTATAAGTGATGAGGAAAAATAATTTCAATTATTTTATTTGTAATTACAGGAAAGTTTTGTTGCAAGACAAGCCGTATTGTAGAGGCTGTTTTTGCTTCATGGTAAAAAAAGTAGCAATATGTCCTCATTTTTCTTCGCACTCTGTTGATATAAGAATGCGAAATATTTATAGCGAAAAATATATAATTTAGATATGTTATTCTTCTGACATAACATATAAAAACTAAGGGATAATAAATTCATTAATGGATGATGTCTCATAAACTTTTTTTTTCAAAAAGGAAGGGGCTGGCTAATAAATTATACAATGGAACATTTTTTTTTCTGTTGCATGAAATTTTTTAACGGATCTGATCTTAGATATTTCCAAGTCATTAATTTCAAATCTGCAATCGGTTTATCACTACAAGCTACAGTTTTTATGAAATTTAATAATATATCTCTAACCAGGATTTAAAATGCACTCGAGTGAATAGGAAGTGTTGCTACTTCTCTGCTATGTAGGGAGTAGTAGGAAGAAGGCGAATATGCCTTTCAGTTTAACGTTAATATAGCGATACGTTAATATAACGATATGCTGCTGAAAAGACGAGGTCTAAATCTGTTTTACTGCTGGGGGAAAAACAGATTGGAATTGAAAGGTAATTACGCTTCCAAATTTCTTCAGGCAATAAAACTGACTATAACGTTTTTATTTATTTATTTTTCCTTTGACTTAAAATATTTTTTTAAATTTTGTATGCTTTTTTTTGCTTTCTAACATTCCCTTTAAGGATGCCAAAAGTATATATTAAGAGCGATGATTATTGAATACCTTGAGTATTTTTTTTATTTTTGTTTACTGTGCATACTTTTTCTGACTTTTAGCATTCCCTTCTGGATACCAAAAAATATATTAAGAGAGTGATTATTATTAAATATCCTGTATATGTACAGTTAGCAAGAAAAAAAAAACCGGATCACACTTATAACTTTTGAGAAGTTGGTCGGAGTTTCTTTCTGTTAAGTGTTACGGCAATATTTCTAAAATTATATATAACAGTTAACTGTAGCAGCGGTGAAATATGCTTTTTTTGACAAAAAATGCACTTTTTCTGGAAAAAAACACATACATTTTTTATTTCGATTTATTTGGATCATAAAAATAACCCCTTAAACTGAATAACCCCTGACAATTAAGGGGGTGGGGCTGCAAAGACAAATGAATATTTTACATAAAAAATAGAACGTCGCCAATTTTTGGGTCTGGTAGAAACAGGTTTACGTAAAGCCTCACTTTGGAATCATGCTGCCTTTACTGTTAACTTACTATATCACACAGTTAAGTAAATGCGACCCCAAACTTAATAAAAAATTAAGAGTGGTAGCAAGATTTTCAAAGTTATCTATACTCTGATACTCGAACCCACTATCATTCGATCAGTTTTAGAAACCACGCACAGTTCTCATGAATACCGAACCCATGAAGTCTTTACAAGTACTCCAACCAACTATCAATTGATTATTTCTCTTTTTATTAGTTTTATTTTGTTATCAATATTTGTTCCCCTATAATTTCATCACTTTTTAACCAATTCTACTTTGTTTAAAAATTGATCTCTCTATCTTTTTTATCTGTGCTCGAAAAAACTCTTTTGATCTGGGCTCAAACCCACTATTTTTATTGGTGTTCGAACCCACTATCCTTCGTAATTGATTATTACTCTTGTCTTGTCTTGTTGTTAATTTACGTCGCACTAGAGCTGCACAATGGGCTATTGGCGACGGTCTGGGAAACATCCCTGATGATGAGCTTCTCACGAATCCTCACAATTTTGATCCTCTGCGGAGGGGATGGCACCCCCGCTTCGGTAGCCCGACGACCTGCGCGCGAAGTCGAGCACTTTACGGTAGCACAGTTTAACGAGGACCAATACCGCACACCCTCGGTCCCTACGCAGACTGATCCAAGTGGGTCACCCACCCGCACACTGACCGCAACCAGTGATGCTTGACTTCGGTGATCTGCTGGGAACCGTGTCTTAACGATCAGTCCACTGCGGGACTGATTATTACTCGATTCCACTCTCCTTTGACCCGTACTCGAACCCACAATTATTTGAAAACTTTTCAAACCCAATCTTTTTTTAAATTCTCAAACCCACTATCATATTATCGGTACTAAACCAGGTATGATTATTCAATACAATCTAACTATCTTTCTTTCCCAATACCTTTATATTCTCTATAAAAAGAACAAATAGCACAAAGATTAAAATTTAAAAATTAAGAATCTGCCTCTGCCATTGTTCATGATAAAAAATAATTCTAAAATAAAAGATTAAACCTTTATTTCTTTCCTTCACAGTTACTTAAAACTTAAATTAATTCTTAATTTTCTGAATCAAACTATCAATTATTATACTATGAACTTTGGAGTAATTCCCATATTAAAAAATAGCAACACCAGGCGACCTACTTTAGCTATAAAACACTTCAGGCATACAGATTTCCGCTAGAGCGTGGTTTTAATATTTTTACGAACTTAGTTTCTTGAATTAATAATTTCTGAAAATTTTTATATTNCAATCTGCTTTTGATTAGTACTCTACCCCAGTATTTTGTATTTATCTCAAACCACTATTTTGTATTTATTACATTTTTGAAAATAATAGGGTATCTGAACTCCCTTAGTTATTTTTCAATAAATAGAAGTAAATTGCAATCTTTCAAAAACCGGAAAAATAGAATCTTAAATCCCAAGTGTAAAAACATTTTTCACAAAAGGAAAATTTCTAACATCTTTTTTCATTTATAACGCTTAAAATCTTCAAAAAGTTAGATTTTGCTGCCAAAGTTTTTCGAAATATCGTTATAATAACTAATAACTAGTAATGCATAATAACTGATGCTGTAATAACTAATAATGCAACGTAAAAAACACATAGTATGCTTAAAAAGTGATTAGACAGTTTTTCTACAGTTTAATGGACGGAACTGATTAAACATGCTTACAATCTAAAGAAAGTTTTGTATTCGGTTGAATTAGTAAACCATATCATTTAGAGTGCCAGAAAACTTTTGTTTTCAACCATGCCGAGTAAACTGGTTGAGTGGATTGTAAGTTTCTGTAATTTTTTACTTATGTAGGTTTTTTAAGGAAATAAGAGTTCGTGCTAAAGTATGTATACAAGATCATCGGTTATCGTGATCCTTATAATCTAATCAAACACAAATTTGTTCTTGTATAATAAAACACAAAAATTAAACTAAGCATAATTTTTATTTCTGCCCAAGACAAAAGACGAACAGTTACAAATTTAGCATTTTAAAGTCTCAAAACAATAGTTTATTCAATACAAAATACTGAAAACATTCGCCATTAAATTTGTTTAATAAAAAAATTAAAACCAATATTACCTTTACTATTTTGTTTCTACTCAGCTGGATATTTATAAATGGGTGACTATCTAAATAAACGTTAGTGTTTAACTATTTAATCTAAAATTAATGTAATAAAATTTTTGAAATTTTTTTAAACATAAACATGTAATGCAACTTAAATTTTTATGAAAGTTATTTCTTTTAAAATTTAGTTCATTTTAGTTTAGCTAAAAAGTTTACAATTTTGCTGCACTGTTCTGAATTTTTAAATAACCTAATTTCATGAAAGTCAAAATAGAATGAATCATTTTGAAAGAAGGGTATCTTCAATGGATCCTAATTGAAGTTGACCCTTTTTTGAAATGACCGATTCAATTTTAGGCTTAAGCTGCAATAAAATTTAGAAACCCAAAATAAATTACTTATGAATATAAAATTAGCACAGTGAATACACTGTTAGTATAATTTTTAATCGTGTTTTCCAATTGCCGTTAAAAAGGGTGCAGTTTTTAATTATAGAAAGTTATTACAGAACAAATAAAACTGCATTGCCTGACACAATTTTAACTTTATAATTAAAATATAATGAGAAATCTAGAAATTCAGAGAACAAAACTTTTGTTAAGATTTAAAACGAAGAGCTGATTAATAAATTTAGAAAGTTTTAGTTTCTCATATTGACAACTGTTTTAAATTTAGTATCTTAGACAATTTTAAAAAGATTTTAAACTTGTTCTGCGATCTTTGATTTTCTACTAAATTAACTACAGGATAAGACAGTATTCATTTCATTTCTTTAAAAAAATTTATTTATACTAAGAATTTTTATTGGTGAAATGTATTCACAAGAGTGCTTTAAAACTGATATTCAAGGCTCATTACAATCCAAATGCATCAACATAGATTAATAACGTTGACACCATTAAATTAAAATTTAATTTCATACTTAATTTTAATAAAGAAATAAGATACATTTGTTATTAATTACATAAAAACTGCTTTAGTATTGTTTTAAAATAAACTAATAAAATTTCCAAATACAAATACAGTCATGTTAATCTAGCTGATACAAGATATTTAAGAAAGTATCTTTAGGGAAACTAAAATGTAAGATTTCTGCGATTTAGTTACTTTTAACAGTTCAGTATAAAATGAAGAAGAAATATTTAAATTACTGGTAAATATTACTTTATAACACTGCATTTGCCTGTTTGCTTGAAGGTAGATTTCCCATAAATTGTAAACATTAAATTTAGGCGTATTAAAAATCGTATAAAATGTGTTTATTAAATTTATATTTTTCAGTTTGCTTATTTAATTTAATTTTATAACCGTCGTTGAACAGCTGGCCCAATTTTATGGATTTACGACCACTATTGTTCAACTCCGTAGGCTTGTAATTTTGAACCCAATCCAGAAGACAAGAGAACTCCTGGATCGAGTATTGGGAGAAATTTGCCTTCATGGAGGACTTTTTGATTGAGCTAACCCACATTTGCGTTACATGGAGAGGAAGATCACGAGAACCTTCCGCGGTGAGTCTGATGGTAACCCATGATCCGTCTACCACTGAGGATATTTCATGTCAGCACTGTGGTCGGCTCAAGCTGGATGCGGAATTCGTATCGAACCCGGTCCGCCGCATTGGAAAGCGAACGCTCTATCCCCTGAGACATCGCGGCTCCAGTTTTTTTATTTGAAAGACTACCTTGTAGAATTAAAAATTTAGAAAATTATTAAATTCAAAAGCTGTTAAAATACTAGAACTAAGTTTTGCCCTAAGGCACGAAAGAAATTTGTTTTATTATTAACTTTTTTTAGCCCATAAAAGCCTGAGAAAAAGCTTATCTGCACTGTCGTAAGTGTTGAAAATGGAAACTATAAAAGTCTACTAAGTAGTTTTTATATTTTAGGGTTTAGGAAGTTAGAGCTTCATTTTAAATTTTCATATAAAAATTTAATCTTTACATCCATCGCAAATCTAAGTTTAAAATTACAAGTTTTAAATTTAGAGCGATACTACGTTTTCAACTCTCATTTTAAGATCGTTCATCAAATGCAGTTCACATAACGCTTAGAACACTTTTTAATAATATCTTTAAGATTGCACACTTTCTTAATCTAAAAATCTATGAGTGTCTTAAACACCTTTAATTTGCTGGGGGATTTTCAGGGCACGGACATGCTATCTAGCGTCGTAGCCCAGGACCATTAGGATTCCAAAAGCCACTCTGATCCTTACTACAGGGACACTGCTTTACTATAGCAGCGAACACTAGGGAACGGAAAAGTTTCGAAACTGCTGAACGAGTGTAGCTCTAAGAGGGAGCAGAAGTGCCATCAATCGCTACAAAGTAGACCCCTACGCTTGTCTAGTGGCTTTGAAATGTTTAGTTTCACGTAAGCTTACCTGTGTTGCAAAACAATATCCCTACATGGCGTTTCCAATCTATCTCAGATTTATGGGGCATAAACATTTGAATTACTCTAACAAAGCTTAATTTTTCAAAGAAAGTATAATAATTAAAGTAGGCCAGAGTCATTATTAAATATAGTAAATCAGATTGATCGTTTTCCTGCATGATGGATAGGTATTTTCTTTAAAAGCTCTATAAAAAGAACAAATAGCTCAAAGATTAAAATTTTAAAATTAAGAATCTGTCTCTGCCATTGTTCATGATAAAAAATAATTGTAAAATAAAAGATTAAACCTTTATTTCTTTCCTTCACAGCTACTTAAAACTTAAATTAATTCTTAATTTTCTGAATCAAACTATCAATTATTACACTATGAACTTTGGAGTAATTCCCATATTAAAAAATAGCAACACCAGGCGACCTACTTTAGCTATAAAACACTTCAGGCATACAGATTTCCGCTAGAGCGTGGTTTTAATATTTTTACGAACTTAGTTTCTTGAATTAATAATTTCTGAAAATTTTTATATTCATAATATTTTTACTTTAAACCTTTTTATTTTGTAAAAAGGTCTGTCTAGTTAAAATTTCTTAAATTAGTAAATTTAAAGATTTAAAGTTAATGACCAAATTCTATTCAGTTTTTTTACTTAAAATCTTTTACATAGTCACTGGATTTTTGTTTTCGTTATAGATTTGTATTGTACGAAAGCTTGTATTACGAAATGAGCAGTGCTGAAGACGCAAAGCAATACGATAATTGAGAAACGTTTGCATTACTTTAGTTTTAAAATTTATATAATTTCAGAAAAATACGGACTGTCATTGAAAACAAATCTTTATATTTACTTTCCATTAAAAGCAATTTTTTCATATATAAATTTTTTTTCATTTTAAATTTCATAAAATTTTAATGTCAAAGACGAAACTAGTTGAAAATTAAGTATCGCTTGAACTAAATGTTTGTGTTACTAAGTGTTTGATTGAAGTTAGTTATAATTACTCTCAAATGTAATATGCGCAATTTGTAAGTTACTTTAAATTTATGATAATTGCCTCTGAATGACCTTCTTACGGTCGTTCTCAAATTAGTTACTTTGAAGAGCTCACTGTGAACTTTGAAACAAAATTTCTTTAAAAATTTAGTAATTCAAAAATTTGATTTTATTAAAAATAAAATTAAGTTGAGTTATCCATTTGTCAACGCAGTTTTTATTCAGCCCAATCCTCAATGATAATTTTACTTTTATTCAAAAGGAGTTAGATCTAATACTCTATTCTTATTCTACTACTGAAACAGCTTAGTGTTATGGTTAATGTTAAGGTATGTTACATGATTACTGAAAGGTTAGTAATTATTTTGCTACTCCATCAGTAAATAAGTATCATTAAGACTCATAAATTTGTGATAGACTTTAAATTTTACTTTAATTTATTATAAGTAATTTGAAGTGCATTACCTTTACAAAACTTGTTAGAATAAAATTTGGATTTTAATTTTAATTACGTTGAAAATTCTTGAGAGAAGTACACATTTTGTTGGAAATATTAAATTTTTCTTTCATCTGCAATTACACCAATAGTCTTACTTGCTTAGACAAAAATATCAGATTCATAAATAGGTATAAGTACAAACTGAACTTTTTGTACATGAAACATAAATAACTTTAAATTAATGATTCTATCCTCGACTTAAGGTATGATTTACATTCAATTCAGCGTAAAAAAAAATTTCATCAAACCTCTACCTGATTTGTTTAGATAGTAAGATTTAAGCTAATTTTACACCCTCCTTAGAAATGAAAAATAAAGTGTTTTATATCATGTTAAAAGTGTATTCTTATTTATCAGGGTTTCCACTCGATTTCAGAAGAAAAAAAATTCCCCCAGTTTTCCAATTATATCAGAAATGCTTCAATGAAAATCCTGATCATATATTCAAAAAGCTACAATACAAACTATACATAAGAAAAAGTGAGTTTTTATTTGTAGGGCCAAATTTAAGACTTACTTTGTGAGCAAAAAAAATCACTAAATGAGGATGGAAGCACGGAAGTTGCACTAAAATATGAAATTTTAACAACAAATAATTGCAATAAATGCTGGAATTACTCAACTTAAACTTCAATAACTAGTTACTGTTATTGACAATTCTGAGACTGGTTATTTTCCAGGTATAATGTAGAAATTTTTCAGATTTTTGGAAAAGGATTGTAACTTTCCCCCACTGTTTGTTCCCTGCGGTTTAGAGTAAAGTTTTCCCTGACCAGTGGGAGCCTTGTGCATGCTCTAAAGAAAGACTTATTAAACAATATATTCAATGCGAAAAATTCATCACTTCTGATGAAATGAATTTAAATAATACTTTTAAAAAAAAATCAAAGTAAGATTTATGAACAGCTACAAAATATACTTTAGCAACACATTTAAGCTGGAAAAATTTTACTAATAATATTGACAAATTAGCTTAATACAAGAGCTTTGCACAAATTATAAGGTGGCGCATTTCTTAAGAGGCATCAGAGTTTCTGAAGACTCTAAAGACTGATTACAAACTAATATTTCAAAAACCCTGAATAAATTTTGTATATATATATACGGTGTTTATGTTCATCGCTGAATATATACTTTTTGTATTTTTGTCAAAATGAATAAAAATATACACGTTAATAATCGCAAATTGATTTTTAAATGAGAAAAAAATCCCTATTGAATTTTGTCGAATCACTCTTGGGAAGGGCCGATGAAAATCATTAAAACCAATTTGATTGCCTGGTGGAGCTTGGAGATACCTCCTACATTCGTCTTTTAACACCTCTTTATCACCTCATGCAACCAAACAAGTTTCATAAAAATCTAATATGCATTTCTCTTTTTTGCTGTTCTACTCGACAAGGATCTTAAAAATATACATCAAAATCGGATTATATACCAAATAGTAATTAAACCCTTAATTACTATTGTAATAAAATAATTTACTACACTGCATAAACAATTTAATCTTATTGGAAGATATATACACACAAAGAAAAACATCTATAAACTGACCTTATGTGGAAATAACCACACCTTCTTCAGAAGAATTTAGTAGCTAATAGATCCGTTCTTGTTTTCTTAAACTGCAAATAGATTTTGAGGTGATGATAGAAAATGTCATCTAATCACGCACGTAACGAACATTTCCTAAAAAAACAATCTAAATGTCAATTTTATAAATTATATAAAAGCCTAAATGTTGTTTTTACTTAGTCTGGATATTTGATGCTATTTTAAGCACATTTCGTATTTGTATAGATAGTTCAAATAGTTTAGAGATAACGATTACTTTTGGAGTACCCCTTTCAGCGATATGTTAGCTTTATACTATGTAAGATTATTATGTTAGAGATATTTACGAGAGATTAAAAATTAACCCATTTTTAACGCATTGATGTTCGGGACAGAAATGTTTTTAGAATTTACATCATTGTATTTATTAAATTATTGTTCGACAGGCATATATATTTTATTAAAAATTAATTATAAGTGGTTGCAAAAAACTGGATATAAAAGGAATAAACGGTTTCCTTAATATCGCCATCATTTATTATGTTAGAAATATTTACAAAGCACTAAAAATTAAACCCCTTTTAATACATTGATGTCCTGTAAAGAAATGTTTTTAAAATTTGCATCATTGTATTTATTAAATCATTGTTCGACAAGCATATATATTTTATTAAAAATTAATTAATCAGAGTTAGAGGAAATCTTTATCATAGCTGTCAACATTTTTGCTTTTTGGCTGGAGAATTTTTTATGTGATTGTGAAAAAGTGGAGTAAAAATATAAAAGGAAATAAACGATTTCTTTAATATCGCCATCACTTATTACGTTAAAGATATTTTCAAGACTAACCCCCTTATAGCACATTGATGTCCGATAAAGAAATGTTTTTAGAATTTACATCATTGTATTTATTAAATTATTGTTCGAAAAACATACATATTTTATTAAAAGCTAATTGATCATAGTAAGAGGAAATCTATATCATAGCTGTCAGCTTTTACGTTTTTTGGCTGGAGAGTTTTTTAAGTGGTTGTGAAAAAATTGAATCTGAATAACAGTTATAAAATATCTGGTGAATTGGACAATTCCATATAGGGTAAACATTGGCTGAATCGAGGCTGTAGAATATCGGGGGAATCGAACAATTCAATATATGGCCTATATTGGTTGAGCAACGGCTATAAAATATCGGGTCAATCTGTTAATTTAAAAAAAAAAGTCTATATTAGCTGAACAACGGCTGAAAAATGTTGGATGAATCGAACAAGCCTATGTTGAGCTAATATTGGTTGAATATCGGCTATAAAATATTGTTTGTGTCGGACAACTTTATTTAGGGTCTTCATTGACTGAATAACAGCTATAAAATATCGGATGAATTGAACAATTCTATATAGGACCTACATACGGACCTAGTAGCGGTTTTAAAATATTGGGTCAATTGGACAATTATAAATTGGGCTCATTCTGGAATGAATAATGGCTTTAAATATCAGGTGAATTGAACAATTTTATGTATGGCCTATATTGGTTGAGTAACGGAAAAAAATATCTGATTATTCGGGCAATTTTAAATAGGGTCTATATTACCTGAATAACATCGTTAAAATATCGAATGAAACGTACACTATATATGGTACATATCGGTTTAGAACCGGCTATTAGATATCGGCTCAAATGAGCAATTTTAAATAGGGTCTATATTGTCTGAATACAGCTAAAAAATGTTGTATGAATCGGACAATTCTATATAGGGCCCACATTGGCTGTATAACGGCTTTAAAATATCGGGTGAGTTAGACACTTCCATATCGAACTAACATAGGCTGAATAACGACTATAAATTATCGGGTCAAACAGGCAATTTTATGTAGGGTTTATATTGTCTGAATAACAGTTATTAAACATCGGTTGAGTCGGATACTTCTATATCGAATCGACATAGGCTGAATAACGGTTCTAAAAGATCGGGTGAATTTAACAAATCTGTATGGGGCTGATATTGGCTAAATAAGGGCAATAAAATATCGTGTAAATTGGACAATTTAAATAGGGTAAGCATTGGTTCAATATTGGCAAAATAATGGCCCTTTAAACCCTTGTAGAGTCAAGATTTATGAATATTTGCCCAATGTGTTCACAAGTTATTTTGCTGCTAGGGTAATTTTGCTCACCACTATATATTAATATTTTAAACGAAGAAATAAAAGCTAAAACACTTGTTGTGGAATATGCACGGCTCTATAAGTTTGAGGTTATTCTGGAATAATCTTGCACTATCATCGAAAAAAAAAACAGAGTTTAGCCGGTTAAGCGCGAAATTTAAATTATTAAGTTGTTCACGAGATACGGAATTTAGCAATGATGTGTATGCACGTGGAACGCAAGGCAAATGTTCATACTATAAAGGTACGAAACATTTACTACCAAGATTTTTTAACACATATTTAGAACTGTTGGTCCAAGATAAGGTAAATAGAGATAAATAATTTATTATTAAAAACATAAATATAAATAACTCCCTGAAGTGCGCCAAAATTATAATAGAGGTAGCAGAATTTGTATCATAAAATTAGTATCTTGTTTTTAAAGTAATTATCATTAAATGCTTTTGATTATGACAAAAACTCCAAATCTTATGACATCTATAGAAATCTGAGACGTACTGACTAAAAATTATTTAAGGAAAAATGTTTGTAAATTTAGAAGAGTTTCAACTTGCTTGGTAGACCAATGCACTGCCACTTGAAAATTTTGGGAGACTTTGTGGGTCCTGAGCACGGAGCTTCTAGTTCAGATCTACAATGATCTAATCATACATTTTAATATTTATTTTTAAAATTAAGTGTTAGTTTACATAATATTAGGTCAAGAGCCACTTTGGCTTAGGGGATAGAGCGTCCGCATTCCAATGAGGCGAACCGGGTTCGAATCCCAGTCGATACGAATTCCGCATTGGTCTACCTCTCCATGTAACGCAAATGCGGGTTAGCTCCATCAAAAAGTCCTCCACGAAGGCAAAATTTCTCCCAATACTCGATCCAGGTGTTCCCTTGTCTTCTGGATTGGGTTCAAAATTACAAGGCATTATTGAACAGTATTAGTAGTCGTAAAACCACAAAATTCGATCTGTTGTTCAACGACGCTAATAAAATATAAAAAAATAATATTAGGTCATCCGAAAAGTTCGTGCCAATTTTCACTGGGCGAGTCTCCCAACAGTCCGTCCGTTTAAGGCTGTTGAAAAATTTATATTATAAAATATATTTTTCTCTTTTAAAAATGGCTCATTAAATCTTCTTGATTACCTCAAAGATTTCGAAACTTATTACATGCATAATTCTATATCAATATTATCTAAATTGAAGTGGTTGCGAAATTAGGAAAACTTGTTTTGATGAGTACCATTTGAATATATTTGGTGAACCTTTATCCTAACGAAAAAGGGCAAGAACTATTCGGGCAACTCAATAAATGTTATTCGTTAGAACAGCTTCGACCCCAGTAACTCTGCAGCCCGGTAGCGAGAGTTACAGCTTCTGCAAATCATTCTATATAGTTTTAAAAAGCGAACAAATTGGAGGGGGAACTCCTTTTTAAAACGTCTCCAAAATAATTAAAAATAAAATGCTGAGTTTAGAGAACACTACAAACAAGAAAAAGTAAAGGATTTTTTTTTGTTAAGCTTTCTATATCTTCTATATGGGACCATATTTTGCGTCATTGTATTAAATTCAAGTTAGATTTAAACAACGTTTTGTTATCTATAATTAAAGACCTTATACTTGCAAATTTTACTACATGTATATTAGAGTTGGACAAAAATGTAATCAATTACATTTTCCAATTACAGTAATCAATTACTTGTAATCATGATTATAACTTTGATTACAGCAGTAATTGTGATTACAATAGTCGATTACAGTAATCAATTACTCGTAATCTTGATTACAGATATTTGATTACAACTGTAATCATGATTCCAAGTAATTGCGACTACAAGGAATCACAACAAAAACGATTGCGAGTAATATATGATTACATGTAATCTTGATTACAAGTAATTGTGATTATTTGTAATCATATTACACGATTACAAGTAATTACAATTGCATACTAAATGCAAATACATAATGTAAGTATGTATGGGGATACGTTTTTTATGTACATAGAATGTACGCCCGCATGTACTTACAATTTGTGATTCGTACATATACAAATACAATGAATGCACAAACGTTGTTTGTAAGTACAATATACATAATTATATTGAAATATACATAATACAATACGTACATGCTTAGTACACATATTTACGCGTTTATGATACATGTACGCATGTATGTTAGTTTGTATGCGAATGCAATGTTTTGTATGTTTGTATACATAGATAACATCTGTATGAACTTACGTATTAAAAATTTCCATACGTATGCATGCATATATGTACGTAAGAACATACATTGTATAAATTTGCGATAGTAGCACGTACATACAATGTACGTATGTAAATGCAGTGTATTTATTTACGTACAATATGTAAGAATGTTGTTTATAGGTACACTATATGTACATAGTTGCGTAAATAAAATGCATGCATGTACAATTACATGTACAATTACATGTGCATAGATATATGATTTGTACACGCAATATATGTACTTACATAACTATATACTTTGTGAATACACATATAATACATGGATGTAGAAAAAGCGATTGGATGTACAATGTACGTATGTACATACAAGGTATACATAAACGTAATCACATTTAATGTATAAATGCATGCGTACGTTTAAATATATGTATTTACAATGTACACATGCATTGTGTATGCAATAAAAAAATTATAACAGTCAAGTCATTAAAGTTCGTTTTAAAATTTATTCTAAGACATATAAAACTCAATCTGTTATTTTTTGGAAAACTAACGATAATTTTATTTTAAATTCCTAAATATTATTTCCACATATAAAATTAACCGTTCTTTTCCCATCTAAAAGTTTCTATGCGCTATTAATTATGTTATATCAAAATAAATTCGGAGCGTCAAACATTTTAAGAAAATACCTGAAAATTATATTTCACTCAAACAATTTTAAAATGATATAGAACAATTAAAGCTGAAAACTAAACTTAGATATTGTTTGATTTTGTCATTTAGCTTGCTTGAGTCGTTATGAGTTTACTTACATTTTATTTATTGCTTTGTACATATCTTTAGACATAAATGTATTGTACATTATGTATATAAGCATGTAGAATGCATGTACATACATTCGTACATAGTACATATGAATATGCATATATGGAACATACATGTATTGTACATGTCTGGATACATTTATGGGGCACAGATGCATTGTACATATTGCATGTATTGGGATAACATGCGTGTACACATGTTAAATTCGTACGAAAGATTTATGTCAATGTATGTATGCCCACATGTACAATATATGTACACACATATGTACCTTATATGTATATTACATCACATGTACATTAAATCATATGTACAGTCCGCAAAAAAAAAGATATCGCCCTGAATAACTTTCGTTCTAATGATCAGATTTTCACGAACTAAGTGTCAATCTTAATGGTTCCTGGGGGTGACCTCAATTATGCTAATTAATTAGTGCTAACTATTAATTAAGTTACGAAATCAGACACAAAAACGTACTTTCTCTGAATAAACATATATTTTTTTTTACATATTTGGAATCTAGACACTTGAATTAGGGGGGGTAGACAAAATTTTAAAACAATTGGGTCGTAAATTGGGTTGCAATAAAGGTTTATANACTTTTTACGTTTTTAGTCATATTTTTAAAACTAATAAAGCAATTCAAAGAAAATTTCACCCAGTCATAAAAATCATTTATTCAAAGATAATTTCACGAAAAAAATAATTTTTAATAATAATTAATTATTTTTTATTATTTAATTAAATTGAAAATGAAAAAATTTTGAATTATAAGGTATGAATTTTTTTTATACCATATTAATCTACATTATTTCTAATTGAAAAATCTAAAGTTTCAACTGTTTTTATTTATTAGAAGCTGAGAAAAATTTAAATTAATTATTTAAAAAAAATTAATTTGGCGACAATAAAGAAATAATCAAATGGGGCGATTAATATTAAAATGTGATAAACTTGCGAGAACTTGACATCGCGCGAGTTGCGTAAAATTTCATTCATATTTATTTCGCTAATAATCGTTTGCTAATCTTTTTATTTTTATTTTTTTTTAAACTATAAAATACAATGTTTCTTTTTTAGTCTTCTAAAA
This sequence comes from Parasteatoda tepidariorum, assembly GCF_043381705.1. Classification (NCBI taxonomy): domain Eukaryota; kingdom Metazoa; phylum Arthropoda; class Arachnida; order Araneae; family Theridiidae; genus Parasteatoda; species Parasteatoda tepidariorum. The sequence goes on from NC_092215.1 coordinate 43,558,019, forward strand.
AACGATTTGCAATTTAGTAAAGAAATTTGAATAAATCATTTTATTGAATAAAAAACATTTCATTCAACGAATGTCGAGTTTTATAAAAGCATGCTTCTGATAGAATATGATTATACAACAGATTGTGCTTCTTTAATGTGATTACTTCTTATTTTTTAGTTTTTTTACTCAATAACTAATAAAATTGCAATAATATACATACGTATGAATAAATTTGTAATAAAATATTTATCAATTTCTTGAATATATATTTTATAAATATTAATAAAAATGTGTAGTCAACATTTTTAAGCATCTCTCACAACATCGCAAATTTCTCAACATCTTATAGGGTAAACTAACCAGTGAATGAACACTTAAGCTTAGCTTGCCTTTAAAAAAAAATCATAAAAATCTGAAAATTTGTAATTTTAGCTAAATGATAGAGTCGACGTATTTGTTATTAAATGCAAATTATGTAAAATAAATTTAGATAACTTACATAATATCGTTTTAAGCTTTTGGTGGTTAAAATAATAAGTAGTAAGATAACCAAGTGAAGGAACAGTTCTTACCAGTGAATAAACACTAAATTTTCCAGTGAATGAACACTTAATTTTGAGAATGTTTGATGCTCGTTAGGAATCC
>NC_092215.1:43560168-43673270 GCF_043381705.1 Parasteatoda tepidariorum
TCTATTGCCTAGAAACTTCGAGATGTTTTCTATTAACTATTAATTAAACCTCTCAGAGCAATCACAAAACATTATTTCAATTTTTTTACAGTCAGAAATTGGTTGCCTAGCAACCTAGTAAAATTAAGCGTTTCTCTTTTGAATCAGTCAAGGGTTATCTTAAAATATTTATTTGCGCAGGCGACTTTTTTTGGCGGTTTTCTGGACTATCGCCAAATATATAAACCTTTATTGCAACCCAATTTACGACCCAATTGTTTTAAAATTTTGTCTACCCCCCCTAATTCAAGTGTCTAGATTCCAAATATGTAAAAAAAAATATATGTTTATTCAGAGAAAGTACGTTTTTGTGTCTGATTTCGTAACTTAATTAATAGTTAGCACTAATTAATTAGCATATATATTTGAGGTCACTCCCAGAAACCATTAAGATTGATACTTAGTTCGTGAAAATCCGATGATTAGAACGAAAGTTATTCAGGGTGATATCTTTTTTTTTTTTTGCGGACTGTACTGATATGAAATATGAATGTGCATCTGTACACTATATGTATATACATCTGTACAATGCGTGCAATTCAAATGTATGTATGTATGTACATATGTAATGCATGTTGAAAGTATGTATGTACAGTTATACAATATATGCATGTCGAATGTATGCATGTGTATAGGCAAAATATAAATGCGCTCAATGTACGTATATACATATATTGTACAAATATATATATATATATATATATAATTATTCGTACATACATTGAACATGCATACACCGTGTATGTTTATACGCGCATACATGCATGGGACATGCATTGTGCAAACAATGTATGTATATTCGTACAAACAACAAGCATATACATTCGAACATAAACATGGATATACATTTTACATACACAAGTAACATTTGCATAAAATGCATACATTCATTGTGTATAAATGCACATGTCTACATTGTTTGCACATGCATACGTAATTATTAGCTATATACATGCGTACATATATTTCATATATACAATATAAGTGTATGCATATGAGTGTGTAAGTAAAATGTCCGTACATATATATTTATCTACATATGCATTAGATAGATACTTATGTGCATGCATTTTAGTTATATTCATTCATACATACGCTGTATGTAAACCCGTGCAAAACGTATCATTATACGGTACATTATACTATCTACTGTAAAATATAATCATATATAAGTATACAATAGTCTTGTAATAGTATATTTAGATTAAATGTAATCATAATTACATCTTATCAAGATTACATGTTATCATATATTTTGATTACTTGAAATCACGATTACTAGTAATTGATTACAGCAATTGATTATGTAATCACGATTACAGATGCAATCAAAACAATGAATGCTTGTAATCATGATTACAAGTAATTGATTACTGTAAGAGAAAAATGTAATCGATTAAATTTTTGCTCTACTCTGATGTAATCAAAAATTCTGATTACTTGTAATCACGATTCCCTGCAATCATGATTACAAGTAATTGATTACATAGCAGTAATTATCTGTAATCAATTACAATTGTAATCGATTACTGTAATCGACGGCCAACTCTGATGTATATCGGATTAAGCTGAATTTTTACAATAACAATCTCTGGGTTGATGTCATAGACAAAGTTAGATTTATGAATAAAGTGCTCCAGATTTACTCAGTATATTCTGCTACCTTGCCAGTAGGAAATACAGGTGGTTATCAAAATAATGGAAACACCCTAGATTTTGAAGGCTTGGGAACTGCTGTTCTTCCGTAAATGTTCTTCTTATGAAGGTATCTCCTAACTGTAATTGTTGACACTGGAGAATTCGTATGCTGATTAAGCTCTGCGGCCACCTTGGCTGCAGTTGTTTTCTTTTTACACATTACAATCCGCTTCAATACCCGTCGGTCTCTTTCACTCAGCTTCTCCTTCCGTCTACTATTTTGCTTTGCTGAGCTTGTCTTTCCGCGCTGTATGTATGCTGTCATGACTTTAGAAACCGTACCTCTAGAAACTCCTAAAAGCTGGGATGTTTCGGTCACAATTGCCCTCTCTGCCAACAATTTGCCCTCTCTGAAAATCTGTAAGGTCTGACATTTTACGCTTCTGACAAAAAATCAAAACGTAGACAATTCAGCTAAAGCTCTCTCATACCACCTAATATATGTACTTTTTATATTAAAAAAAAACTGGTAACTAAGATTATATTTTAATGATCATGAAGCGATGAGTGATTCTTAAATGTCCCTTTTATTCACAAGTGTTTCCATTATTTTGATAATTACCTCGATTGTAAACCAACTTTTTCAACCAAGAATATATCTAAAACCAATTGTATAATATTTTTTATATCAAGTACACCATTTGTTTCAGCAAGTATATCATACAAGAGGTATAAATTTCTTTATACCCACTACTTTAAAATATATCAAAATTTAAATTTATAAAGCAATCTGAAATCTTATTAAGTTATTACTAGTTTTCTTCTAGAATTAAATTGTTCAATAATGAGTGCTTTTAATGAGTGAATATCTTCATTATAAAATAAAAGAAACCTCTTTTTGAAAGTTTAGAAAATAGCTTTCTTCTATGACATTTCTCACTATATTTTTCTTCAATTTGTATGTTTTTGTGCTTTTGCATCCATGGGTTCGGGTGTGGTCTAAATTCAGGGCGTAGTTAAGGCCTTAAATATTAGGTTTCACGACCTTCGTTTTGTTTTCTTTTATTTTAATCTGACAGACTTCATTTAATTTTGTTTTGTTATTTCTCTAAATTGAATAAAGAAAACAAATTGATCAGCTAAACCTGGTAAAATAGCCCATTTTCTTTGACATTTTGATAAATCTGTGAAACTTTTTTAGCTCTTATTTATAGATTTATCAAAATGCGGGTTTTTGTACTATGTTCACGTGTATTCCTGTATCATGTAATTTTATTAAAAGAAAATGACACAAAGCGTTACAAATTTTTTTTAATGAAAACATTGGCACTGTGCAGTTGATAATTCATAAAAAAAATAATAAGATTGTGATTGTAAAAAAATTAATAAAAATTGAAGAAAGAAATTCAAACTAAATCTATTGGTGGTTTAAGAAAATAAAGTGCATATTCCTATAATAAAAAGCAATTGCTCTACTCTTAATTATTTTTAAAAAAACATTTTCTAATTTAAAAATCACATATTCATAAGGGACCCTCTGAGGTCTCATCAGCCAAACACTCTGTAGAGAGGAGGTGGCGGGTTCGAACCCCTCTGTAAGTCTGAAATTACACTTTTGATGTCTTACTATAACTTAAGCTACCGGTTCTTCCACTTGACTGGGGCTTAAAAGCTGATAAAAGAAAGGTTTACCCTTATATTTACTATAGAACTACTTTGCTGACTGTTAAAAATACATCTCTTTTAAAATATGTAACTATAATCGTGGCTTATTTTGTACTTTTTCAGAAGAAACTTTCCCGATTCCCAGACTAAAAGAATAGTTTTAAAAAGCTGGCTTTTAGTTCAACCGCTATAACGGTTCAAAAATTTGTAGTTTATTATTGCATATTTCTCGTCATATCTTTTAATTCTTTCATGAAAAGGCCCCTTACCAAATGTTTAATATAATGAGGAATTTAAATAAAATAAATAATTTTAATTACTTTGTTAATGATGAAAATATTTTCATTTGGGAAGAATTTTTTTATGTTCTGCATTTTCAGATTTTTTTAAACCCAGATCTAACTTTTATGTTATTAGATTTAAATTAATTTGAAAATTAATAATTGAAATTTTATTATACCAAATTGCAATACTTCAAATTCTCGTCATTCGTGGATGCCTTGCAAATTTAAATACTCCATCAGTGGAAAGGCAGGTCAAAAAAAGTTTCAATTATTATGTTTTGCACTTTGTAAGTTATTTATATAAATGACTTCAAATTACTTAAAAGTTTAAAAAAAAATTGGTTAAAAAAATTCGTTTGATTTTGAATTTTTAGCAAAATTTTGACGAAAGTAAAAAAGCAATTCTTTTCGGCTTTTCCAATAAATAAATAAATAAAATAAATAATTAAATAAATATATTTTTACTGTAGTAAATTTTTATGATATTTATGCTGTCAACTCCTTAAAATTTTAATAATGTATGGTACTTTTCTAACTAACTTTTAAAATATGCCTTAAATTTATAGAAGAAAAAGTCTTTTAACATCTTTTACATCGTTTATTTCAAGCTACGTTTCACCAAAGAATTCTGGAGAAAGCAAAAATGCTTTCAACTGTACCCTCCAAAGTCTCCTACACCACAACTCCCCCTGAAAATACTTCAAATACTTTTACAACACATAACAATATCCGGTTTATTTTTCATCTTCTAGGAATCAAATTTCTCAGGGTAAAAAAAAAACCTTATACAGATAAACTTGTTTTAGAGTTTGTCTACGGTAAGAACACCCCAGCCACAAAGTCTGAGGCCGTGGAAACACAAATAGCGCATTTCAGGGAGGGTAGCTTCTCTTCACTCTAGGACTAACACTAGGAAAACTAGGAAAAATATAGGAAAAATAGGACTAACTAGGAATAATATTTCCTTTCTCTAGCCAACCCAAGACAGAACCTATCCTAAACTGTGACCTCACACCCCTTCTTGAAATCGTTATACCTCGTTACCATAGTCACAGCCGCAGATCCAGACGAATGGCTAGAGGAGTTCTTACTTTAGACAAACTATACAAGGTATTGAAGTGTTTTCCTATTTTTAGTCCATACTTTAGACTAACTATTGTTGAACTTTACATGTATGTTGTAATAATAGAGATAAGTGATGGTCCAGACTAGTTGACTGACTGTATTCTTTAGCAGCGCAGCAGTTTGATAAAATCCCATATTTTCATCAATTTTAAAACTTTTAATTAATCGTAATTTTTTTTAGGTTTTGCTTATTTTCCTAAGTTCTTTCGGTAGTTTCTCAGTTAGTTAAGAAAAGAAATACAATATGACAAATATTTGTAGTAAAACGTTTTGTAAATTTTGCAACGGTTAACTAATTATTTTGCATTGTAAAATTTGTTTGATTCTGTAATTCTTCAAGCATTGCATTCTTTTTGTTTGTCCTTTTGAAGTTTTTAAAAATTATACTTGTCCTTAAAAAGTAAAGTTCTGTATGCAGCCTCATTTATTGTTGCAGGAAATAAATTTCTAGCTTCTAATTCATATCACTTTCAAGGCGTCTGTCCCTTGTAATACTTTTCAGATTGTATAATTATTACCTCGAAAGTAATAATCAGATTAAGAACCAAAAAACAACTTTTAAACGCCTTTCTCCGTAATACATTTTATCCTTCACAAAGCATAAAGAAGAAATACAACTGTTGAATCTTGAGATTTGAAACAATCATAAGCATTTAGGTCACATAAATTCCTATAACAATTAGAGCAAAAAAAATAATAGATGTCAATTTTCGCGGTTTCTAGAAGTAATGTTTTCAATTTGGTATTGAGAGAGTTGAAAGAAAAGAAAACGAAAAGTGAAAGTTTATGTAAATGGCTTTAAATGAGTTAGGAGTTTCGTTAAAAGTTTACTAAATACTTTTAAAGAACTTTTTAAATGGTAGATAAATTTTATTTTGTTATGGACCACTATATGAAAATCAATTAAGATGCTTGTATTCAATTATTTGTTACTGTTTATTCATTTACTTTCTGATCAAGAAAAAGAAAAGTTTGATTTAATATCAATAAATCTTAGAAATTGAATAATTTTTAAGTACTGTTTACAAATTAAAAGGAGTGTTTTTACATTTCTCGTCGAAGGGGAAAAAAGGGGGATTGTATTAAGAAAAGTATAAAAGATATCTGTGTAAGCTTTTATTAACTATTAATAAGCACTTTTCTTTATGTCCAAGAAATGGGCAGTGCACCGTTTATTTAGGTAATTTTAATGAATTATGACGATTATAAACAAGTGGATTATAAAAAGAAAACTTCTAATAATGCTCACATACTACAGAGCTTAGACAAAGCAATGAAAGCACTTTTATACTAGTTTTTTCATATTTCTCAAGATATATCAAGATAATTAATTTAAATCTATAGAAATGTTAAATCATACAATTTCTCATACATATCAATAAAGTTTATAGGTTTGAGGGATCGACTAAAAATTACAAACGAAAAAGAATGTTTATGAACAACCTATGCCAAAAAATCATATGAAATAACTGCACAAAATTGCCAGTTATGCTTGACTACGGTATTCTACTGAGAACAGTGTCAATACGATCAGTCCACTGTAGGATTCAAGATACAGAGGATAAAAGCGAGAAGTATAGATCCTTTTCATCAACTGAACTCCGCGACCGAACGGACTCTGCAGCGTAGAGATAGAGAGTTCAAATTCCACCGAAAACCTGTGATGTCCTAATATGTACTATCTGTTCTAAAATTTGATAAATGACTTATGAGCAATATAGTAGTAATATTTTATTAGTTATTTTTGATCATATCAGATACTCAAAATACTTACCAAACAAATATAGTCGAATTTAAAAACGCCATGTACTTATAATAATTGAATAGAGCCGTGTTTCCCAAACTTATGACTTTTGTGTACCCTTTCTACATTTTTCGTAACGCTGCGTACCACTAATAAAAAAAAAAAATGAATGTATTTTTTTAAAAATATGTTTCTTCTTCTTTTTTGGCACGGAATTTTGCAAATACTAACCAGCGATCCATATTCTATATTAAAAATAAAAATTATATTTTGTAAAAATAATCAAAATAAGTAGAATTTATTACAAGCTTTTACTATAAAAAAATTGCACAAAAGTTAAAAATCACAACTGGCTGATGACACCACTAATTATTAACTGTAAACTCTGCAAAAAATAGCCTATAGAACTGAATCCACATAAAAACTTCATTGGAACGTAGAAAAATAGATTTCGGTTGTCTTTTTTAGTTTCCCTGGTGATAAACTATTAAAATTATTGTTTTTTGCATGATAATCAATCACTATTTGTAGAAAGAAAAACAAAATGCCCACTTTATACCATAGAATATATTTATTTTTAAAAATATATCCGGCAATTTTGTTTATTCTTAGTTTTTTTTAAATACAATTTATAAAAAGTAAGATTCTCAAAGGCCCCCTAGTGCTTAGGGGCTCTCGGGCACTGCCTGGGTGTGCCCATGCGTAAAGACGGTACTGATTGTTAGTTATTTCGAAACAATTAAAATTTACTTTTTTTAATGCTTCATTACAATTTATTCATTTCTATATTTTTTTTTCTAAGAAACTAAAACTAAAAAAATATTAACATACTTTTTTTTTTCAAAGGAAAGTAATGGTGTATGAGGTCGCAAGTTAACCGGACACACCGGGATAAAGTTTTGCATTTCTGGCAAGTCATTTCTATTTCCACCCTTAACTATAAAAGAATGAAGGAAAAACGCATGCATAAAACAATCATATGCAAACTACACAAATAATAGGAAAAAAGGAAGACCAAAGCTAATATGGCTAGATCAGGTTGAGGTAAAACTTTAAAAAAAAATGGAAATTTTCTCAGTGCCGGCGGAGGACATTTTTACGCCCCGGGCGATACTGAAAACGGAGCTCTTAACACAATTTTGGAAAAGTAATCTTAAAAAAGACCCTTTGAGTTCTCTCTCTGGTGTCATAATGCTGTAAAAAATTGCTTTCTATATTTTAAATTGTAATCAGAAAATTATTAAACTATATTAACCCTGAATGCTGGTTTAAGAAACCCATCATGAAAATAAATAACAATTATCGATTTTAAGGTTAAAAAAATGAAGCCGTTAGTTTAATTAATTAATGAGAATATCACCTCAAGTATTCTAATATATAGTAAATATCTATTAAAAGTAATATTTTTAATCAATGTAATCCTTTATGACATGGAAATATATAAGCATTGAACATTGAAATATATTTTTCCGTGCCTTAACAGACGCAAATAATTTTATAGACACTTCAAAATCAATTGTTTCTATGGCTTCATTTTTTATAGAAATTATTGCTAAAGAACTCTCTTGGGTCTTTGTAGATCTTAAATAAGTTTTCATAGCTTTTATTTTGCTAAAAGAACGTTCAATACTTAAATTATGCATAAGTTTGGAAAGATATCTTTTAACTTGTTGCAGTCGAGCACTTTACGGTAGAACAGTTCAACGATGACCGATACGGCACATCCTCTGTCCCTCCACGGGTAGATCAAAGTTGTCACATGCCCACTCACTAACAGCGGGCTTAAACTTCGATAATAAGGACTGAATACATTTCCATGCGCAATGAAGGTGTGGAACAAAGCTGAGATCATTTTAGAATCTACATTGATATGAATGAAACAAAACTCAGACATTTCTTAGCTTCATAGTAATTTTCAAGTTTATTACGACATAGTTTTGCAATATAAACTATTGCTAGCTCTCATAATTCAATAGAACTCATGTTTATCAAAATGCAAATCTTTTAACCAGAAATTTCTCAACCCTCAAAAATCAATTTACAGTTAAAAGTTTTCCAGTTAAATAATAAGTTTTTACATTCAATAGCGAAACTGTAAAATCATATTTTTGCTTTTGTAGTTCATTTACGTCGCACTAGAGCTGCACAATGGGCTATTGGCGACGGTCTGGGAAACATCCCTGAGGATGATCCGAAGACATGCCATCACAATTTTGATCCTCTGCAGAGGGGATGGCAACCCCGCTTCGGTAGCCCAACGACCTGCGCACGAAGTCGAGCACTTTACGTTAGCACAGTTTAACGAGGACCAATACCGCACACCCTCGGTCCCTACGCAGACTGATCCAAGTGGGTCATCCACCCGCACACTGACCGCAGCCAGTGATGCTTGACTTCGGTGATCTGCTGGGAACCGTGTCTTAATGATCAGTCCACTGCGGGACTCATATTTTTGTATTCCTCATTATGTGAAAAATACTAACATTTAAAGTAAGAGTAGCGGAATATTTCTTAAATGTAAATAGTAGAGTATTTAGTTTCTTTATAAATAAAATTATTTTCCTTGGAAGAAATAAATTTGCCTTTTCCAAGATGAGCTGGTGCAAGGAATAAAGAATTTCAGCTAAGATTACATTAGGGGGTTTGTGGTAAGTGCCCAATGATTATCAATGCTGATATGTTTTGATGGGAGTTTTAATTTTCATATCAAGCTTGAAAATGGTTTCAAAAAGAAACAAAAGAAAATTGTTAACTTGTTTATTGTTAGGGCCATTAAGATAAGGATGGTTGATCTTTAGAAAAGGCTGAGTCAGCTATAGAAGTAATGAATCCATGGGTAGGAGCAAAAAAGAGGGGAGTGATAAAAAGCAGCAAGATCTTAACAGTTAAGAAAGGTGGAAAGTGATCAGTGTAGTTTAGTTATTAGAACATAATAATAAAAAAAATTAAAATTCTAAGTGAAGTTAAAACATGATAAACTTTCTTCAAAGAAGTAAAAAATTTTATTTCAAGTTTATTTCTTTCTTCAGTTTTCTTGGGATTATTTATTTCAGTTTTCATATCCTATTTTAATTTACATACAACTGAATTGACATAGTACAAGAAAAATACAACAGCATAATATTACGAAAATACTTTTTATTTTAATTCTAAAATTTATAAATTGTTTTATTACATTGAAAAAAATAGTGTAAAATAAATTTTGTAACTAGGCAATTTTATTACAGACATACAAAGAATAAATTTCATCGCTTTATAATAATTTTCAAGTTTTTAATGACATAGTTTTGCAATATAAGTTATTGCTAGCTCTCATAATTACAATGGAACTCATGTTTATCAAAAAGTAAATCTTTTAACCAGTAATTTCCCAACCCTCAAAAATCTATTTTTACAGTTACAAGTTTTCCAGTTAAATAATAAGTTTTTACAGTCAATAACAAAACTGTAAAAATCATATATTTGTAGTGAAAAATCTAAAATTTAAAGTAAGAGTAACAGAATATTTTTTTTAATGTAAATAATAGAGCATTTAGTTTCCTTATTAACAAAATTTTTTTCCATGGAAGAAATATAATTGACACACACTGTTCTGAACCGAAATAGATGAATCAATTAAACAACATGGTTAAATATACCTTCAGAAATATTGATTCGACGGAATTAAATTCCAAAAAAAATTGCACACAATTATTTTCCACAGAATGTTAAATCACATTAATGCACAGAAGACTGCAGTAAAACTTGTTACAAATTATTATTATTTTTTTTTTTAATCTTTTGGTTTGTTTAGAGTTGGTGATTAGTGGAATAGTCTGGACAGATGAACTATTGAGTTTGTTTCTATCTTATGTGCAGCCACATGGTTTAATAATGATAAACTACATGAAAATGACCTGATCACATATTGCAATTAAAGGCAATATTGCTTGGTTGTTACCATTATCAAATGTTCAGCCCAGGATTCGCTTTCTCAGTTTCAGAATTTAATGCCTACAAACCCTGATAATTAAAACTAAGCTCAGTGATTTTATATTATAAGTCAAACCATTAATTATTTCCTTACACTATTTTAAAGATGCCGAGATATAGGTGTTGAATTACAGTATATTAACTTGTGAAAATTCCTTTTGGCTTAGTTCAGAATGAATTTTATATCTATATGAACTATATAAAATGCTTGTCCTGAAGGGAAAAAAAGAAAGTATGTCTATTACTTTGCAAATGTCACGAGTCTCATAAATTTGTTGTAATATGCATACCCTTGGAGGTTTTTTCGATGAATTTTTTACCAGCGGTAAGGAACTGAAGTAGAAATTTTTAAGCAAATATAATATTTATAAAAACTTCTTTCCAGATTATCTTTTGTTAAAGAACATAACTATTTGTCTATCCAACTTTATGTCTTTTCAAATAACTATTAGTAGTGGTAAACAATACTTTCAAAATTTATTGAAATATTAATAAATTACCTTTACTATTGCTAAAAATATCTTCTGAAACTACAGAAATTTCATAGTAGTTGTAAGGTATGGTTAAACTTTCTTTGTTATCGTATGCTTGCATTTTATTATTTGAATAATAAATTGATACATTTTAGATTGTATTACAAAAAAGTAAGCTGCTAAAATACATATTTAAAATAATAGTCTTAGTTTAATTTCTGTTTTTTCCTTAAAAGTTGATCATCTAATTCAGTTGAACTAATTTTTAAAAATAATGGAAACCTATAAAAAAGCATAGCAAATTATTAAAACTTAATTTGGAACCTTCACCTTTTTGAAATATTTTCATGTAGTAGAACTTTACTTTATTCAGATTGTTGATCAATCAAAAATTTTAACTAAAAATCTTAACTTTTCTGACGTACACTCACAGAATTAATTTGTTAAAATTTTGTATATTTAACACTTTTGCGACGATTGTCACGTATACGTGCCAGCCTGAAACGCTCTCATTTCCCGTGATACAAGAGTGCTTTTTCGTTCACTCCTGACAGTCGGGTATTTGTAACAGTGTTCTAGAATACTTCCAAAACCATAATTTTTGGCACAAGTTCAGTGGCTCCATGGGATTTAAGATACACGGAGATTTGACCTTCTTATCAAAATTTAAAACGGTAGTCGTATAATTTTTTTAATTATATAAACATGAGAAAAGGATGTTTCTGAAATAGAGCATGTTTTATAAATGCTGCTTTATGCATACTTGTTAAAGTAAGCATGTCATACAACTATGATTCAAATTGTTGGAACAGTTGAAAAAAATCAACATTAAGATTTTTTTTAGATAAATTAAAAATTTAACTAGTCAAACCTGTATATTTCACAGTATTTTTAAACATTAAAAAAAGGTCAATAAAGCCAAGTCATTAAATTGGAGAAAAAAAATTTCAAAAAAGTAATGAAACAAGGAAAAAAAAATTAAAAATATATGCAGCAGGTATTGTTTATCAACTTTACACTATATTGTTGAACATGTTCATATTTTGGTATTTTCATGGATTTTAGCTTAACATAAATCCTTCGGTCCTGAACAGGTGCTCGAGAAAGAGACTCCTAGAATTAGCAATAAGCACACATTTAAAACTCCCATCGCAAAAGGTTTAAAAGTTGTACACCATTGGGCTCCCCAATATTGGCAGTGGCTAAACAATAGTAGAAGACACTAACTAGATGTACAACACAAATCTAGATTGGCAAAAAACTATATTGAGGAATTACAGTATTTAAAATTGAGTCAATGCAATATGTAAAACCTATATATCAAGTGCCTACATCAGAAGACACAAGACAATAATTGAAAGTTACAGTTAAATGTAATTTTAAAGGTTCGAGTGATCTTTTTTGAAGCCTTTGATTTTTGGTTCTGTGAGATTCTGTGAGAGTTCTTATTTTCTAAGTATTGCTTACTGAGAACTAGACACATTTATTAAATAACTGAAAATAAGTTCTTAAAAGAATAAAATCCAGGTTCCAAATTTAAAATCAAGTTTTTGTTATCTTTTCTAGATTACTTTTTTTAAAATTTTATTTAGTGCAATGGTTACTTTTGTATGTAAATGTTCTTAAAACTAAGCGCAATGCTATGCAAATTATGAATATTTCATTGTAAGAAATGAGCGCTGGTTTCACAACTCAACTTGTTAAATGGCTATCTAAAAAGCAGTTGTGAAAGCTGACTAGATGCTGTGTAAGGGTGCAACTACTAAACTTCCACTATTTTCAGAAGCAAGCAATTTTAACCAAACTATGCCTTGCCTTTTCAGTTGCAAGCAATATTACTTGGAGATATATGAAAACAAAGCTTTTGTTAATCACAATAAATTTGTTATTGGAAATGAAAACTAAAAACAGATACTGATAAAATTTGAAGAATATGATCAAAAATGTATATTAAATAAAGATATAACTAACTTAAAGTTACAATTCACTGAAGTTTTCAAATGAATAAAAGATTTCACATAACACTATAATTAAAAATATCACATGATTATTTTTAAATTGAACTTAGAACAATATATTTTTCAGGCTATTGAGAAAATTAAAGTCAATTTCACTAATAGTTTTAAACGAAAAATATGTATAATTTAGTTCCACAATAAAAGTATTGAAAACACCAATAATAAAAACTAGTATATAAAAAAATCTCAATATACCTAAAGCTCTATAGTGATTGGCATTACAAGTTCATTTTGCAAAGAATAAATATTGATAGGAGTAGAAAAAAATTGAAATATACATACTGACTAAAATACTGATTAATATGCTTAATAACAAATGATGCATAGTAAACTAAAAATTCACTTCTACAATTCATTTCAACTTAAAATGTTTTTCTTCAAATAAACAAGCATTCTTTTTTATAAATGACACGAAAGGAAATTTTGAAGAAAGATGTAATTTTATAAAAATTATAAGTTTTGATGCAGCTCACCATTTTATAATTGCAACAAAAAAATATCTCTTAACATACTATATACATTGACATCTTTTCCTTGAAAGACTAATATACACATTCCACAAAAATCTAAACTACAAAATAGTAACATTTTAAATAAGACAAATTAAGTATAATGCTTACTATCATTACGGAGAGGAGTCACTATTTAAAATATGAACATTTTAACATAATTTTTTCAAAAATATTGTTTTTCCACTGAATTATTAAAAATAGATATTGAATAAAGTGCTTGTAAAAAATAACTTTTGTCCATTGACTAAAACTAAATTTAAAGGTTTAACATATTTTAATATATGCATGGATCATGGATGAAAAACTTCAGCAACAACAGGTTACATCCATATTCAGCATGATTGAGTTTACATTTCTGTCCTTTAGAAACATGTTAAGTGATCAAATTAATTTACAAACAATTAGTATATATGTATGTTTTCCAAGCAGTGGCTCATAACTTGATACTGTGTCAAAGTTATCAAACAAACTACAATAATCAACTTGTATAGCATGTTATACGAATAACGTCAAGTTAAGGCAGATTTGTCAGGTCAAGAGTTCAACAAATACTAAAATTTCTCAGGATTTTTATTTTAAATTTAAAATTATGACAATATTTTGTTAACAATTACATAATGTAGCAATTTTTAACACTGATGCAAGTAAACATAAATACAAAAATTAGAAGTAGATAAAGATTAAAATTTCTCTTTTTCTTCAAATATCAACTTATTAGCTAGAAATAGACTTCAACTACTACAAATTTTCTGCAGCTTCAGAAAATATTTTTCCTCGTGGTAGCAAGAAGGGTTACGTATTTTTACTTTAATAAATTAGAATTTAGAAAACTTTGTTGATCACAAAACATAAGTAATTTATAATTAAGTAAAACAAAAGTAACAGATATGTAAGTTCAAATAGACAAATGTTTAAGTTCTAATAAATTTTCAAAAAAATCTGCTTTAGTTCATTAACACTGAAAAGAATAATTCTTAACCATCTCAAATAGTTGGTCTCTGAATAGATCTGAAGTAAATTTTTGGAGGTCTATTAATTCCATGCTACCGTTTCATTATTAGAATGAAAACAAGTACATATTTGGTTTATTGTCATAAAGAATTTTCCTGTATAATACACATACTCTGTAAGCTGAAAAATACTGTTGCACTCTGCTAGGGATTAAAGCCAGGGTTGAAAGGACAGACATATTTTAAATCTTTTGCATTTTAACTTTCAATGCACTGAAGTTGGAGTATTTCTGCTTATTTGATTAACTTGTGTTTAAAAAATAAAACTTGAAGTGTTTCGTAAAAAAATTACCATATCATAAGACAATACAGGTTGGAAAAAAAAACACTGGTATGTGTATATATGTATAGTTTTATACAAATAAAGTTAATCTGTAAACAAATTTAGTAAGAAAATTAATAAATGTTAAAATTTTGGTCACTAAAAATAAATAGAAGCTTTGCATAAATAATAATGGTTAAAATAATATATTACAATAAATATCTACAATCTAATAAAAGAATGCATTGTTAACAAATTTTAAAATAAAACCAAAAAAACATTGCATCTCTTTAGAAAATTTTACACAATAATGATTAAAACTTGACTACAATCCTACGGTAAAATTCATTGCCAAAATAATTCACACAAACATTTACAAATAGATTTGGAAGAATAAGCAAAATAAAAGCAATTCACACAAACACAGGAATGCATGAAAAGATACATTGCCTTAATATTTATATAAATATATCATACATATTTATAAATCTAAAAATAAAGGAACTTCAAAGATGACTGCACATCATTCAAAAATTTGCAAGTATTTTGAAAATAATAAGAGCAAATCATCTTGCAATTTATATTCAAAAGCAATTACATAAAGCTTCACATAAATATTGGCTCTCATAATAAAGTAATGAGCTCAATGACGATGATTGTTACTGGCATGATGCAAGTGTACAACTGTTCATTTAATACAAAATAAAATTTTTCTTTAAGTGGTCCTGTAGCATGGATTAAGTCCACTTAGCTTGAAATTCTTTATGGTCACCTTAGTCAGGTACATTTATTAGTTCCTCTTGCTTTTTTCTGGCAGAGAGCATCACAGAAATAAAATGCAATCATTTGCTTGGGAAATTTACTTCAATCAACATGGTCTTGAAATATAAGTCTCGCATAACCAGGACTTCCCGAGAGAGGGGTTGCACAGAAAGGACAAGCAGCGTGAAATCCATTGGTACCATGCGGAATGGGAACTGATGCCCAATACCTAAAAAATATTAAACAACTATAATCTGACTTTTGATTACCAGATTATAGGAGATAGCTGCAATTTAAAAAATATGGTCCCAACAGTGAGGTCAAGAGAGTGGTTAAAAGTTTGGGTCCCTCAATGCTAATTTTGCTTTTTATATATTCTGCTGATTTTGGGAATTTTCTAAGCAAATTAAAACATTTTTACTCACAATTATAAATCTAACTTATCAAAAAATAATTCAATAGTTTATTATTGGACTTTTAAAGAGGGTAAAAAAAAATATTTTAATTGCAAGGTATACTAATTTTTACATTATTTTAAACTATAATTTCAAATGACAAAATACAAAATTGGTTGAATAGTTTAAGTCATATGATGTGAAAAAAGCCATATTTTTAAAGTTTTATTTATCAAGAACTAAATTCCAACAAAATGCATTCAAATTTTGCTATTTAAAATTACAGTTTAAAATGATGCAAAATTAAAAAATTTTACTCTTTTTTAATAAAATAATTAAAAATTATCTTTAACATGGAATTATCTCTGGATAAATGAATTTTACAATTATGAGCAAAAAGTTAGATTTTTTTTAAAAACTTCTCGATATGCAGTAAGTAAAATTAACATTAAAGCACCTAAACTTTTGACAGCTCTTCAGATATAACGATTAATACTATATTTTTCAGATTGCAGCACCCCCTCCCCCATATTTTGATGGTCAAAAATCTAAATTAATTAAAAAAAAGGATAATTATTCAGAAGAACACTATTTTTATGTTTGGTGCTTTTTCTTCACACTGATGGAAACTTATTTCAGACATAAGAAAGGGAAAAGAAAAAAGCCTGTAAAATACCAATCAGCTTAAATCAAGATATAAAAAATAAAAAAGAATGTAAAACTATTTTGAACAAAAAGAAAACTTTTAACTATTTAACATTTATTTGATTCTTTTTTAAATTATTATGTACATTGACGGCTCAAGAAAGTATTGAGCTTTATAAATAAATCATGAGCAAAAAGAAGAAAATAATAAAAGTAAAACAAAATAATGATGAAACATTAAACAAAAAAGACAATTAACATAATATTTTCTTTCAATATTTTCCCTTTCCTTATGTTTAGAAAGTAGAAATTCCACTAAAAGTTGGGAGAATCTCCTGAGTGTTATTTGTACAAAAATAAGGCACATGATAAAAGTTATTCTTTGATTAACACCAATAAATGTAAATAGTTTCATACTTTATTTTAACTACATTTCCTCTCTGATATGATTACATTCCCTACCATTTATTGTTCATCTTTTTATAGTTATTTTAACTCATTATTGGGATAGCATCTATATTTAAAATGTGTAATATTTCTATAACTGTTCCTTTACACCCAAAACTAAATAGTCCTAACAGAAAAGGCACGAAAAATATAGGACATTTTAAAAACTAAGTTGCAAGTAACAGATTTTGAACAAAAATGAATATATGGAAGCTATGAGATTTTTCACACCAGATTTATTATAGTTTAGAAAGTTTCAAGAAAATACATTGTGTTTATATAAATATCAGGTGTGGTTAATTTTATTTAAAATGTGACTTCATCATTTTTTGAATTTTTCTTTCTGAATTTCTGTTTTGTTTTTTTTAAAGAAAAAATGACTGTGATGGGGACTTAATGAGGATTGGAACATGGCAGCTTAACTAAAATGTGAAACTTTTATAACAAGTAATTGAAATAGACGTTAGAATTATTTAACTTCAATCTCAATAACAGATTACTGCAAGGTATCCGCTAAATCTACGAGTTTTTAAACCCTTGCCATCTACCAAACACTTTCCATGATTTACACTGGTTAATACATTATTAGGCATTACAATCGAAAAAAGAGAGAGATCAAAATGAGCGAACTTCTTTCCCAAAAACTATTTTGTCTTATCTGCACTTTATTTTAATAAGCCAATTTAAACAAAAGCAATAAAAAAAGACTGAACCATTAAACTGGAAAAAAAAATAATAACTCAGCAATTAACAGTAACAAACATAAAAATTAAAACATAGATTTAATACAATTTTATAATATCTTTTAAGAACATTTACAAAGCTAATTTTTTTTATCTAACAAAAGTCAAATATGCTATTTTCAAAAGGTTAATTCTAAGGCCTATGTTGATTTAATTTCAAAGAAACAAAAGCATCAACATCATTCCATGTACTATCAAATTACTATAAATATATTTAAAAAGTGGAAATAAATTTTTTTTTCTAACATTAAAATAAAATATTAATTCTTGAAACTGAAATCATTTTGAAAATTAGGTATTACTAAAATTTTTAATATTTATCAGGTTCAAAGAATTTTGGTTTAGTTAATTTTTTATTTGAATACAACAAATATAATTTTAATATAAATTATGTATAAAATAAAATATATCAACTATATGATAATTAAACTATATTGTATTAAGAACAAGAACACTCTCTCTTACAACTAAACACAAAAACTTTAAACCAACTTATCTTTATTTTGAGTTCTTTCTTTTTAAACACTTTGTTTATGTTATAAAAAATTTCTAAATATTTGATATAAATACGAAATTTTTAAAAATATGTACCATAAAAGAGTGACGCTTATATCAAATAGAGAATAAATAGGAAAATAATGTTAAATAAAAATATTTTAAGTCTTATTTTGATTATATCAAATAAAATCAAAATAAAATACAAATTTTAAAAAATAAATTTCTAATCTCAAATAGAAAAAATTTGTATTTACTTAAAAAGTTTTAAAAACAAAACCAGCACTGTCAAAAATTAGTCTAACAAAAATTTTATTGTTTTAAATATTTTACGTTCACATTCTGAATATAATAAATTATTTATGTAAATAATCGCGATGTGCAATTTTATAATTACATGAATACAAATCACAAGTATTTTTAAATCACATCACAATATGCGATATTTTAATTTGGGCAAATACAAAGTGCGATATCTGATTTTAAAATCGCATGGGTATAAATCACGTCGTGACATTTATAAATATTGTGATTGAAAATATCAATCTGTGATTTTTATATCATGTCAATACAAATCATGATTTGAGATTTTCTTAAAATCGCACGTATATGGATTAGGCCGTGTGACTTTAAAGTCACATGGATACAAATCGCGATGTGTGTTTTTTAGATGCCACAAGTAGCACTATGATTTTTAAAATGCACTAATACAGATTACGATGCATAATTTTTAAAATGGCACAAATGTGGTTCACAAGTAGTAAAATTTAGATCTCACAAATATTGACCAAGTCCTAGGATTTTTTTTTTATCTCGCATGAATGTGGATCAAGATATGTGATTTTTAAATCATCTAAATACAAATAGTGATGTTAAGATTTTAAATCGCACATATACGGATCACACTGTGCAAGCTCTAAATCACACTTAAACGGATTATGATGACTAATTTTTAAATTACACTAATACAAATTGCGATGTATAAATTTTTTCAGGGATCTGTCCAGACATTTAGTGAAAGGTCCGTTTTTGTAAAATTGTGAAAAAATTACTCATAATTTTTGAATATAAAATAAACGTTAAATCACATTCTTTCAACCAGGGTCCGCTTTTGTGAATTTGTGCAAATAGGGTCCGTTATTGCAAAAAAAAAAATTTTTCAAGGAGTTTTTAAATTGTAAAGACATACAAGATTATGTTCAACACTTTAAAATTATATTTAAAAAAATCAAATTTTAAAAAATAAGCAGCAATTGCAGCTACTAAATTAGAGATGCAACATACAAATATTTGGTATTTAGCCTAATACTGCTAAACGCAGAATATTCATTTCGGACGAATAAAGGAAGAAGCGTCTGCGGAAGACAAAATTTAGTTCGTTTGCATCTGTCTTTCTCCCCACCCCCTTCCTGGGAAGGGTTTATTCGATTAATAAAACAATAATGAAGATAAACAAATTTGTGAAGGGTCCGATTAAAAGAAAAATCATTTTGTGAAGGGTCCGTTTTTAAGTTAAAATATTTTGTGAAGGGTCCGTTTTTAAGTTAAAATATTTTGTGAAGGGTCCGTTTTTATGAAAAGATATTTTGTGAAGGTATTGATATTTCCCCCTGTTTTTAAACTACTCATATCCAGATCGTGATGAGGGATCGGACTAATGCAGATCACAATGGTGATTTTTTAATTATGTAAATACAAATTGCGATGTGCGAATCGCACAAATACGGAATATGAACTGAGAGTTTCCATGAAATTTTATAACTCACTTAACAGTTTTTTCAGTCGCCATATGGCCGCATGGATTAAAGGCAAAGTTTGGTGGCCCACAATCAACATAAAATGATGGCTCTATTCCCATAGTTAGTTTTACCACAGGACCAATAAGCAGGCACATCGGGCATTGACGAGAATTAGGAGAATCTTTATCTTGACGCCAATCATGCAAACCTTGAACGTGCCCACATATAAGATAAACATACGGCTGTTTATCACTGGATGTTAAAGTTGATTTTCGTGGAATGACAAGAGTATTCAAACCAACAGGACATTGTGGACGCCCAGCATTAAGTTCATCGACTTTTTCCTCCAATAAGTGTTTTGTCTGTAAAACAAATAAAGCATACAATATGTTTAGTCACAAATATTACTAAGTAGGGAATCAAAAAATATAAAATCAGCACTGGCTAATCACAGGGTGCATAGCCAAATTTTTCAACAAAAAATAAGCACCTTTAGGAAACTTAAAAAATATTTTTACGCACTTTTTAAAAATAAAATCTTAATAAGGATATGCACACTAAAAAGAAATTTTCCTTCCTATTGCAGAAAGTTCTTTATAGATGTATATAGGGTAGTGTGTGTATATATATATAACGTCGTTGCCGAGTGGAAGGATTAAAACAGGATTTAGGCCGGGAAGGAGGGTACAAAATTTATTTATTAATTATTAGACAGAGCAGTCATGAGAAAGTGTAAAAGTGAACACGAAAAGTTGCGCTCCTCGGTTATATGTTAGGGAAAATCTTGCAAAGTAAAATCCGTAAAATGTCTTAATTTAGGGAAATCTTAGTAGTTGCTATTGGTTTATGAAATAGATCGAGCATTTCCCACACAGAGCAAACGGAAAAATGTCCTGCTTTTAATTAAATGCATACTTGTGCCAAAAATAGATTTAAGGACAGGATGTGGCTTCTAAAAGTGTGAGAAAGTATTTCGATTAGAATAATTAATTAGGATAACATAAAAAGATTAATAGAAGCTTTTTATGTTACATATATATATATAAACTACCCTACATTGATGGAAGAGGCACTAAGTTTTTGACACTTTTTAAATTTTTCAAGAAATACTTAAAGGATTATTTTGTAATTTTAGGGATGTTTATTTCATGCGACTAGCAATAAAATTTTAAACTTTCAGAGGTTTGGTTCACAAATTTTATTTTGTTTCATAAGTCATAATTTAATAACAAATGATAATAGCCTTACAATCGTCCAGAAACTAAACTTTGATTGCATAGAGAAAGAAAACATTCGTTTTTTCTTTTTTTTTTTAATACCTGTAAGTAAAATATTGTCTTAGAATTTTATTATTGTTTTCAAACCAATAAATCTTAAGTCATTTTCAATTTTAAAAATTATTAAAACAAAGCCTGCAGTTATTTTTACTTTAAATCAATCCATTTTTATTATTATAATTAAAAAGTTAAGCAATGCTATTAATGTTATAAAAGCATTTTCTTAGAATTGACATTTTCTTTTGTTTTAGTTCATTTCTTTTATTAATTTTTTTNAAGCCTGCGCTTAATTTTACTTTAAATCATCGGTCTTAAGTCAATCCATTTTTATTATTATAATTAAAAAGTTAAGCAATGCTATTAATGTTATAAAAGCATTTTTTTAGAATTGACATTTTCTTTTGTTTTAGTTCATTTCTTTTATTAATTTTTTTTTGTTGATTGATTAAAGATTTCTGATTGTGTAGCTTTGATTGAAAAAAAATATTAACGTATGTTATGTCGCAATGTCTAACATTGTCTTATATCGCCCAGTCCTAATGTTTATGTATTGCTATGTTTGAGAGAAAATAAAGATTACGTCTTCTCTTGTCTTTATTTCTTATCCCCAAGCTTACAATTTCCTAAGAAATCCCCACAAATCATTTAAACTAAAGGTGTTGTAGTGTTCAGAATTTTAATACAAAGCAAAAAGTAAGGCTTTGGGAGGTTGAAGTAGATTTTTTCTTTCTTTTTGCCAGATGTACTTGAAATGTTCTTACTATGCAGATAAACTTTAAGACTGTCAAAAAGAACCTTTATCTACAGAGATCTCCGAAATTAAACGACTTGGCAAAAAATTTAATGCTGAATAGTTATATACAATTAAAAAAGGATTTTTCCAAGAAATATCAATTTCTGAAAAGTTCATCTTTAAAACTTTTTTCAACTAAGTCTTTCAATTATGATTTCATATCATTGATGATACAATGTTTATGCTAGATTGCAAACTATGACATTAATAATATTTTTTTACTTATTATCACAAATACAGAGTTTATTTCTCAGTTCGTTGCAATTATGGAACTAGATTTTGTATTAAATTTATTCAGCCTATGTCCTAAATACATTTTTAAAAAAATTCTCTTTTTATTATTATTAATGTCTAGGTTTAACATAATTTAAAAATCAAACATTCATTGCAAATGGAGATTTTAATAATTTATACATACTTATAAAAAATAAATATTGAAATCTTTTAAACTTTTATTTCTTTTCTTTTGTTTATTTTGCAAAAATATCCATTGTTAACAAAAACCACAGTACACAAAAGTTAAAAAGGAATTAATAGCTAATAGCAAGTTGCACTTACAGGGGATTTGGTAAGCCCTTCAGCAGATCTCCACAACAAAGTTGCCCCACAAAGATCAATTAAAGTTCCATCTTGAAGAATATTTGTATCATCATCTATCTAAAGTAATTTTAATAAAAACAATTAAAAGTTAGTCAGGCTAAATGCTACTATTATTAATTTTAGAACAGAATAGATTGAAATGTGACTAAAGGTAAAAAGAAAAATGTTATAGAAAAGGGCATCAATGTATTAGTGGAAGAAATGACCATATCTATAGGATTTTTGAGGAAATAATATAAAATGAAAAAAAGAAGAAACAGATAAGATAAGAATAATTATTTACAGATAAAACCGCTAAGATAAACCTTAGTAAAATTCTTTATACTAACTACCAGAATGCTTTCAGCATTAACACTAAAAAAAAAATGTTCCAAAATGAAAATCTAATTAATAGTTATAGTTCGTTTCTTCAAGAATAGCTTCATCATTAGCACAGAATATGTCCGATCACACGAACAAGATTCAGGGGAAATTCAGGAAGCCCTTGGAAAATATTTGGCCCAATAAAAAAAAAAAGGCTGCTAAAAAGTTCTTTATTGTAAAAAAAGGTCAATTTACAGAATTTTTTGATTCCGTTTAACAATTCCAATTTACAGATCTATTTTATGACATTGCTACTGATTTACACGTGGTTTTTAAAATACCAATGTATTTATTAAGAAACGAGAAATTCGAACTCTGCATTTGAATTGTCAGCTTTTGCCTCATGTACTGGAATTGTGCAGATACTACATTCAGATCCAGGAAACGAGATGGCCACTCAAGGGATATAACTTCATTTGCATTCATCAAGGATTTAGTTGAACACCAAGTATAGACTGCTGCATTATCCTGTTGGAATGTCCAGTCTCCAGATGTTAGTAAAGGAGCAACACGCAATTAAAAATATTTCCCAATATATAATGATACATAACTGAATTAATTTTAGTTTGTATAAATATAATTGGAGTTGTACCGTCTGATGCAAAAGCGGTCCAAATCATAATTTACCCCCACCAAATTGACGTTCAGAAAATAAGTGTGGTTCATTTCTTAACTCGCGCAAAAAGTAGCGACAATTACCTGGTCTATCCAAATTAAACTTCTTTTCGTCAGAAAAGACACTCCAATTCGTACCTTTCTTAAAATGTTTCTTTGCAAATGCTAAATGAGTGTCTTTGTGCAATTTAGTAAGCGGAGATTTTCCTTTAATATTTTCAAATTGAATGTTCAAATTGAATTGAAATATTTATTAAATAATTTCTAACCATGCAGCTGCTGCATGGTAACTACATTTCCTTTTTAATTTGAACAGAAGACATCTATCATGACAAGCAAAGCCTCCAGATTTGTCTTTCTTGCCTTGATGATTTTTTTTTTTTTACCTTCCAATACGTTGTTTACTGCCAGAGGTTTCAAAATTTCTGAGGCGACTATTTATTGCATCCTTGGACTTTCCTATTTTACTTGGAATTTGAGAGCCATATCAGCCTATTTCTTTAAAAGCTAAAATTCTACCCTGCCCTTGAGTTCCCTTTAGCACTATATTACGCGGGCAAACTACTAAAAACTTTTATTCAACTCAGATTTGCTTGTACTGGAGCAAACTGCTTTCTCACCTGCTTTATGCCTGAAAATTACGTAATTAGTATAGACTTTATATTTTTTTCCCATGATAATGCCAATTTTGGTCGATTTTCCAGTAGTTATCAAATGAACTACACGGTTTGTAAAGTCTTGATGTCTTAATACTATATTATTTTGTTCGGCAAACTTCACTGGTTACTTAAAGGAAAATTCAAGTTACTTTTCAGCTAAAAAATAGGGACACATTACATTTCTTCTTGAAAAATAAATAAACATAAGTTTTTGGTGGTTTCAATCTAGCCTTTAGAAAATTAAATCTTAGAAAAATTATTATTATTATTTTAATCATTAGATTAAATTCAAGTTTTCAGGTTAAGATAAATTAATGAGATCCAATTCACACCCTGTTTGCAATTGAAATAGTTTATACCTTCATGCCCTTTTGTGGAGCTGATCTGCTTTCCCGAAGTGCATAGACACCACCACCTACGGACACTTCTCTCCATATGCCAGGCTCTGAGCCACCGCAAAATGTGCCTCTAGGATGCATAATAAGGATACCATTTGTTGTTAAACCATCTATTTCACCATTTTGTTGCCATTTTGTGGCTTTTTCCTAAATACATGGCAATTGAAAATTTCACATTACTAAAACTCACTAACTAAGAAAAAAATTACTAATGCTATTAATTCTATACTTACTCCCAGAAAAATATTTCTAGATGAATCAAATCCAGCAGCATATACACGAGCTGTATATGTTGGACTCCTGTGGATAAGGATTCGGCAAGCAAACCGGGAAATTGTACTTTGGCTTACTTTCCCTTCTCCTGTTTTATCACCAGGTACAGTGTCCATCACAACGAAGTCAATAGGGCTCTCAGAAGATCTTCCAATCTTAGATACAATTTTTTTAGTTAGATTAATTAGAAATACTTCTTTATCTTTTGTAGTCAACAAACATATGAAAGAAATTACTAGTCCCTTTACAATGCATATTTTAAAATACAACGGTGACACTTGTGCGACCCAATTAAATGGAGTCGCAGCCCACAAGATGGCAGATAATTGGAAGACCCTGATTCAAGATGAGCCAATCATAGGCTACTTGTAGGAACCTTGGGATGTCAAGAAAAGTGGAGTCCACTCTGTGTGGAAACCATTCATAGAGAAAGATACAATTGCCTGCCAACTGAATGACAAAATAAGAAAATGATTCTGAAAAAGGGTGGGGTAGATTTTTTTGTTTTGTTCCAACACTGATTTAACAATAATTTGTTCTTCTGAAGAAAAGGAAATGATAAAGGTGTTCCTTTATTCTCTATAACTCCCTTTCATTTGAAACAAGTTTTGAACATTCATCAGTTTAGTTTTTCTTATTTCTTTTTTAGTGAATAAAATTTTAAATTCAAATGATCTTTTAAAATTGCATGTTCATTGAAAAAGTATGTTCTAAATAAACAAAAAAAAAATCTGTATTATCAGATCAAAATGCAAAAAATCAGGACAAATAAGGAAAGAATATTTTTATTAGGTACATATCAGGACAACTATGAAACCCGAAATTATAAATCAGGTCGATTTGAATAGAAAAATATTATTTGAAAAACACTTGAAGTAATGAGATGTAAATCATGTGAGTATTAACTGTAAATTGTGACACCTATTATGTAAATGTTGTTAATATGAACTTTGCTATGAGACTGACAATTTGAAAAAAATAAAAGAGTGAAGGACTAAATTTTGCCTATTAGTGTTAAAATTATATGACAAGTTAACAGAAATTATAAAAACAAAATCTTCGATATTACTAAAATTAAAACAGCAAACATCTTCCAAATGGATTGAAGGTATTGGTAAAATTGCACTGTTGTAGATTAAAAAAAAAGGTTAAAATGTTCACCAAAGAGCATATAAAATATTTTGTTTTGGAATTGTAACAATCTTGCCAATGACTGAAATAACAATAAATAAACTCGTAATGGCAAATTTTGACTGTAACACATCTGCTGCTGCCCTCACACCAGTACATGATAGTGACGTGCTGGTGTGAGGTCAGCAGCAAACATGCTAATGAAAGCAAAATACTGTATATCCCTTTTAAAAGAGATAAATTCAGAGAGATTTTTGTTAATATGTATCTCATTCTTTATAACACATCAATATCTCGCAATCAACATCCGATGATGATGTCCCACTCTATTAGTTGACCCTCTAATTTTCATAAAATTTTCAGGATTAGAAAAGTATTCTAATACAATATATATGTGTGTGTAACATAATTATAGATATATGTATACATAGATATATGTAACATAATTATAATTTCTAAATTGCTATCAATGTCAATAAACTAGTCAAGCCTAGTACAAACAAAATCAATAAGATTTTACAGTTCCCTATGCTCATGGTAGTAAGCAATTAGTGGTTCATGTTAGAGAGATTAATGGATGTAACTGAGGTTAGAACCTATTAATCCTTACTTTATACTATTACTTTATTATTATACTTTATACTTATACTCTACATGCGCTACTCTTCTCTTTACTTATAAGTATTTATATGTCACCTTGTTCTGGTATTATCTATTAGAAGTTAGACATTATAAATGAAATATGTTACCTGAAACATATCTGTTTCATCATCTGGCATATATTCAACAATAACAGCTTGATTTCGACTTAGTGTGTACGATATAGAATGTTGTTTGCTGTCTAAAATTGCCTAAGAACAATACATTATAAAAAGATTTAAAAATTTAAAATTCAAACTTAAGCATTTTAAAATAAGTATCTAAGAAATAAATGATAAAATACCTTTGATGATTGAGGAGTTTTGACAACATAATGTTGCGATTTCTTAACTCCGTTAGAAACTGGACGTTTACAAAGAACAAATTTGCTTCGTCGCCTTCCTTTCTCCCCTTGAGGCAGCGTGCCATTATACCTATCAAAAACATCATTCCACGCATGTAATATTTATTACAGAAAAGTAAAAATGTAGATATATACACATATTATTCAAAAAATTCAATAATTTTAAAATTCCTGTAAAACCAACAAAAAGTGTAAAATAAACTATAATTTGTAAATAAATTGTTGGGAACATATATTTACAAAAAAATTAAATACAGCTAATTATTAGCTAATTTTGTGACTTTTATTTAATGTCAAGGCTATTTTAATCCCGTGATGTGATTCTATCTATCAGTTCACTATCTGCTTCCGATGTTTTTCATCATCGCTCAGTCATCTAATGAATGACTCAACCATCTATGTAACAGGCATTGTGAAAAATACCTGTTTTGGAAGAAATTGGAACAGCCAGGGTTGATCAATATAAGATAGTAACTTCCATCTCTATTCCTCAATTAAAAATTTTTTTTTAAAAAAAAAGCATAATTTGTAATCTAAATGGAAATATAAATATTACATACCCTAAAATAACTAGTTCGCCATAAGTTAACAAAGGATCTCGCTTTAAGAGATGACAATCATTACGGCTGTGATCAGGATCATGATGTGGAGTTGATGGGCCAGAGCTGCCACTAGATTTATCTAGAGATGAGCTTCCATGAATCTTTGGTTGATTAGGACTGGTATTTTCAGCCCTGAAAAAAGATAAATCAAACATGTAAACAAAATACTTTAAAAAAAATTCGTTAATAGAAAAAATAAAAGACAAAAGTAATTGTAAATAAACAATATTAACAAAAAATACAATTAATAATCTGTTAACAAAATCTTCATAGAATTTTTCTTCCAATGTGGACCCTTTAAAAAACAGTTTAAAATTAAAACGGACAAAATATTTAATCACGCATACGGACGGTATGTTTCTGATTTTAATTAATCATAGGCTAAAGAAACATTCTGAATTGTTCCTTTTCCGTTGATTTTATTTAAGTCCTATTTTACTTAGCTCATAACTATTCATGTCTTTTAATGAGATCTTTTGAATTGGTCTCCTTTTTTCCTACCTTATATTGCAATGGCAAGGGTCTGTTAAGAAGAAATTTGAGTTCGCTAACGGACTCTTCATAAAATATATACCCTTCACAAAGTAATTTTTCTTTTAATCGGATCCTTCACAAATTTGTTCTTTTTCATTATTGTTGATAATAGAATAAACACTTCCCAGGGGCAGGGTTGCCACAGTAAAAAATGAACAAAAATAGTTGCTTTCAGTAGCCTCAAGCATGAAAATAGTTGCCTAAAACTATAAAAATAGTTGCCTGAACAGGAGCAAAAATTTATCAAAAATAGTAGCCAAATAATTAAAATTAATTGTAGCTTAATTGTCAAATACTATGATAAGGACTGGTTGATGTCAGAAATTTTAAATCGTGATAAATCGTCCGTTAGACATCGCGATTTAGCATATGTTCAGAAATTACCTATGGGAAATCAATCAAAAATAAATAAAAAGGAATAAATCTATTACAAAAGAAAATATTAATTCTAAACATATTCTACTATAATATCAATATCATTGCTTAACTTTTCAATTAAAATAATAAAGAATAAATGTAAAAATATTTTTACTTATTTATTATTATTTTCGTTTTTGAAAATAAAATTGACTAAAGATTTATTTCTTTAAAAATGACACTGACTATCTAACAGATTATAAGACAAACAAGTATTGAAAGAATTTTAATAAAATTTAAAAAAGAAAAATCTTTAAGTACTAATGTTAAATTATTAAAAAGCGTCCAAACATTACTAAACTCTTTATTTAATTTTTTAAAAAAATTTTGTTTTTTAACTTATAGCCAAATTTTTTTAAAACTTTATTTTCAGTTTCTCAAAAATAAAAGCAAATTAAACAAAGGTAAGCTTTATTTTAATTTTTTTATAAATAAAAACAACTGAACATTTATTGGTTTAAAAATAATCAAATTATTATACTTACCTACATTAAATAAATTTGAAAAAAAACTAACTTTTTATAACAAAATTAAGTACAAAATACCCCTATTAAATTGTATCGCTTAAAATGAAAAATAATAATTGAAAAAAACCAATGAAGAAACTTTTTTAATTTATATTTTCTTTTCATTGATCTATAGAGTTCAGAACGAAAGTTTAAGATAACAGCGATTGTGCAGCAATCACAAAGTAACAGTAGGTCTACGAAAAATGAGTATGAGTATAAAAATAACTTCGCTAAGAGTAAAAAAGTCTCCCAATAGTCGCCTATTCCTGAAAATAGTTGCTTTTTTTAGCCTTTTCAGGCAAAAAAAGTCGCCATAGGCCGAAAATAGTATCAAATAGTCGCATTTTAGTAGCCTGTGGCAACCCTGCAGGGGGGAAAAATGATGAATGTAAACAAATTAAGTTTGGTCCTCAGCAGACGCTTCTTCCATTATTCATCCAAAATTAATATTCTGTGATCAGCAGTATAGGCTAAATACTAAATATTTGTATGTTGTTAATAAATACTAAA
The DNA here is from genome assembly GCF_043381705.1 of Parasteatoda tepidariorum. NCBI lineage: Eukaryota > Metazoa > Arthropoda > Arachnida > Araneae > Theridiidae > Parasteatoda > Parasteatoda tepidariorum. The sequence goes on from NC_092215.1 coordinate 43,589,821, forward strand.
TATTTGTATCTCTAATTTAGAAGCAGCAATTGCTGACTATTTTTGAAAATCTAATTTTTTTCATTTTAATTTTACAGTGTTGAGCATAATCTTACATCTATTCACAATTTAAAAACTCCCTGAAAAAGATTTTTTCAATAACAGGACGCTATGGATGGCGTTTTTAATATAAAACTTATATTATAAATAAAAACAATAACAATTTCGAGCTCAATACCTGCTCTAGTTCCGGTTAGAAAGTTTGCAACTGCTTACTACAGCTTATTCTGCAAGGCGATATTTTCCAACGGATAATTCTTTTTTCAATAAAAGAAGTAAATTAGATAATTTCTGAGCTCAAATCTGCTGTATTTCGTAAGATATTTATGTTATTAAGTAATTCTGGTGAGTTTGAAGTGAAAATTTGCTTCAGTTATTTATAGACATATTGTTAAAAAAGGTGACATGTTTGCTAGACTTTGTATAACTCACTTTTTTAGCAGTCCTGATGTGGCCTCTTTCCATTTGTTTATTACTGTTTGTTCTTGTTGCAAGCTGTGCACCATCTTACGTTGGTGTAACAATCATTAGCATTGTAAACAAGAGTAATAAAATACCACGTTTGCAAGAATCTCAAAGCACAATGATCAAGTTGTGAGCCAAATGGCTTTAAAATACACCGGAAGTATAGGCAGTATGGAGCTTACAGCATTCCCTAGTGTAGAAAACACCATCCATTTGCACAAATTCATAAAAGCAGGACCCTGGTTGAAAGAATGTGACTTAACCTTCATTTTATATTCACAAATTACGAGTAATTTTTTCCCAATTTTACAAAAACAGGACCTTTCACAAAATATCTGGACAGACCCCTGAGTGGGCTTCCGTAGAAATACTAGATATTTTTTTTCACATATCACCAGAGGTTTTCTTTTTTTAATTGTTGCATAGTAAGCATTATTAAAGCAATGTTTCAAAATGAAAACAAATGAAATGGAATTTTAAAATACAAACACCCACATCTGCTTTTGCAGTTTATTTTAGATTATTTCCTGATTCAAGTTTACATTGTGTACATATATATTTTAGTCTAGCTTCAAAAGAAAATAGATAAAAAAAGAAAGCATATCTGAGCGATTTTTATTGATAAAAGGCACCTATCTTCTGAGTTAATCACTAAGTAGGGTTGAAAAAAGATACTTTTTTTCTTGCAATAGACCGTACTAACTTTGTTTTTAAACTACAATTATAAGCAACAACTGTTTTTAGTTTCCAAGCATCATTGGATCACTAGAATTCCCTCATTTCAATATTTGTTTATTTAAAAAACAGAGATTATTTAACTAACGATTGTATGCGCATACAAGAGGAGATAACGATTCCGCTCTTTTTACAACATTCCTTTAATTAAATATCAAATGTCGAAATTCTTAATGTTAATAGTATAATACTTTAATATCAATCTTAGTAATTCACATACATAGGCCAGGAAGTAATACGTCGAAGGTACATATCACCATTAGAAAGGGCCGTTCTAACATTACTGTAAAACATCGAATTATAATTATATGAAAATACTTACTGTTTTTCGTTATCAGGCATCCTCGGATCACATTGAATTCATTCAATTCAATATTTGTTCATTTAAGAAACAGAAGTTACTTAACAAAAGATTGCATGCGTAGATATACAATCAAAGATACCAATTCCGCTCAATTAACAACAGTCCTTTTATTAAGAAATAAATGCTGAGAATTCCATTACAGCATTATTTACATGTCTCAACCTTTCAAACTTAAAAATTATAGTAACTCTTAGTAAAAGATAGGGAGCAAAAAATAACATTTACAAATCATTTAGTTAAATTATTTTAAAACTACAATTATATTTCTCTTTAATAAAAATCATTCAAAAATTACACAATAGTTACAAAAAATTCATAAGCAAAGATTTCTAAAGAAATTGCAGTGATAACCACCCATCTTCAAAACACAAATAAATAAATATTTGGGGCTCTGCTGTTGAATGGATGACCGTGTTAAGCTGAGCGCAGATGGCGCTGAAGTCGAACTTCGCTGTGAGACTTCCGGGTTACTATTTCCAACTAATTTTTACACCCAAGCTTAAAAAAAAGCATCATCCAATTTTATTATACTTGGTTTAGGGGTTCATAGAGTGTTTAGGTTCTATTTGGAAGAATTTTTTTTTAACAAATTGTTCAATTTCTTAACATTTATAACGAGATATTTTCTGTCGAATCCTTTTTTCTTTTTTTTAAAGTTAAATTTGTGTATGTATTCGATTATTTATATTGATTTATGAGTATTTGCCATATTTATAGAACTCTGAACTAGAGAAAATATAATTATAGAACTCTGGAAAAAATATCATCATTTTCCCCCTTATATATTAGCAAGAGAACTTAAATTAATCAAAATTAAAAGACCAAAGGCTTTAATGTATCCGGTGATTTAATTCTTTATTCTACTTGGGATTGAACTTAAATTGATCTTTTAGTTCTGTTACTATTGCAACATGCACAACTTTTTAAATGGCTATGAAATTTTCGATTAAATTATTTAGTACTAAGGCGTAATGCTTGTCCCAGATGTCTCACTTTTGTCATTACTTTAGTAGCATATTTTGAAGTTTTAAATATCTTACTAAAAAGTAAATAATGTTAAATAATTGTAAAACTGTTAAAGGATAATTTTAAATATTTATAAAATGCATCGTATTATTTTAATATAAAATTACTTTATAATAAAAGAACATAGCTTTAACGAAATGTTTAAGCGCATAGCATTTCAAAGCACTACCAAGAAAGGATTATTCAAACAGAATAACAGGAAATTTACAGAAGAAACAAGGAATATACAGATGATATATATTTTTTGAATTATGCTCTTGAGCACTAAATAAATCTGAATCTTAAGAAACCAAAGTGATTTCCTGACCAGTAAGAATAAGCAGAAAATGAAACGTTCTGAGACCATTACGTTATATCGAACGACTTATGCTGGTTACAAAATTGGTTAGGTTTCTTAAATTTTAAGATCTGTTTAATTTTTCGATTAAAAGTTATATAATTTTAAAATCTTCCATGAAAATTTTTAAAAGATTTTCTGCAAAGTATAAACTTTTAAATTTTGCTCAATGGCAAAATTTTATAAACATGTATTCCAATGGAAGAGTTTGATCACCTTTTTGGTTGCTAAACAACTGAATCGAGACTTATAACTTATATAAGTGGTTTACGTCCTAGTAATTGCAATTAATATTTAATTGTAGCCTGACAATTGCTGAACGGAAGACTGAATTTCACAGTATGGAAGGGACTAGAAGCAACACTTTTTTGATTAAGAAACGTAACCAGATTTGAATTTTGTCTTTAAGGACATAACAGAAAGATGTGTATGTTATCTGCTTTATATTCTGTAAAATATTTGTTCAGTAAAATTCTTTAGGCGCAAACTCTATTTGTAGTTGTGAATTATTGCTGTGAATTTTTAAGCATGCATTATTACTTTGCAAATTGTGCATTTATTGTATGCTTATTTTTCATAAATAAGTCGTTTAACCAAGTATTTTTAAATTTTTTCTTTCATGATTCTTAAATTTTCTGGCAAGCTTCTTATCTAATGTTAAATCGAAGAAACCTTAAAAAGATTTTTCTTTATTTTAACTCTCAAATATATATTTGAAAGTATGTCATAAAACTACGTAGTGTTTGAATTTATTTTGATAAATTACTCAGTGAGAGGGATAAGACAAATGTTAAAAAGATTATTTTTAATAGTTTTTGCTAAATTTAAGACTAATCTGCAATAAAAAGATTATGTCAGTTTATTCTTTGCTATTTAAGGAAATCGGACTTTTAAAATTGTTTTAATGAAAGTTAAGCAAAATCTGGTTTAAAAGATAAGTTTTCAAAACGTTTGGGTAAATAAAACCTTGGGCTTTACTTGCACTCTACCATCGATGGTATATGGGTGATTCTCACGAAACATGACAATTCGGACCAAAATATTTCTTCAAATTTAAGGTCTTCAAAATAATCAAAAAATTTTTTTTGTATATTTCTTTAGCTACACTTATTAATATCTTATAGACAGCAGTGTAGTTTATTGACATTTGCTCGAGAAAAAAAATAAAATAGAATTTCACCAAATCTTGAATGCCAGGGAAATGACATATTACCTTAGAAGTTTAAAAAACAGTCACTTTAAGTTAATAGTAAGTAACTCAACTTAAGCCTTTATGTTAGATGGACCATAAATTGCTTAAATTAATTCTTTTTATCCACTGTAGAAAGAAACAAAAAAAATTTTGTTGCTGATATGTACAGAATAAAATTGTGTATAATAATCAATCATTAAATAAATAAATAACTTTGATTACATCCAAGCATATTACAATCATACATAAACTTGGTATTAGGTTAATATTTGCTTTCCCTCTTTACAGTATTAGCAGTTAAAAAGAATTTCTGGTAACACTTCAATGTCCTGGCATTCATAAGCCAGGAAAATGACAGCCAGGATAATGACAAATTCGCCATTTTATAGCATATAACTTTACTTTAATTTAATATTTTGGCCGAAGACGTTTATATTCTGCAGAAAACAACAGTATTTCTTAAAATAACTCAGATAAATCTATGTAGTTTTTGTTATTAATGATTTCAAGAAGCCAGGAAAATGACAGCATAAAAACCTACTCACCTTGAAAAATTTTTTGAAATAGATTTTGAGCCAGAAAATTGGTTCTTTATTCATGCAACAAGACATGTTCAGATAGGAGGGTATCTAATCAATCTATTAACATAAGATATTGATTCCTGGCGCTATCTATTTTGGTTATAAATCACTAAATAAAAGTAGCCAGGAAAATGACAGATTTTCATGGGACAAACAAATTATTGACAGAAAAAATTATTTTAAACGAAGTTTTAGTAAACAATACCCTCTGCGTATATTCTAGAAATGCTTACATAGGATAAGATAAAAAAATTAGATTTTGAAAAATGGATGGAAAGTTTTGAAGTTGTTATTATTGGAAATATTGTTTGGGACATGCCAGTAAAATGATATTTTGATATACAATTAAATTTTTTAAGTGTACAAAACAGTCAATGCTAGTGCAAAGTCATTTTAAATGCTAACAACAATGCTATTTATTAATTTTTTTAAAAAAAAAGTTCTTTTAGTATTATAGTATTAGATCTTAGAGCAAGGGACAGTGAATTGTCATGTTTCGCGAGAATCACCCATATAAAACTGTGACATCCCAGATTCAAGTACTATCAGATTCTTATCCTGTTCCGAATTTGGAGTTTGTTTGTAATTTTGTAAAGTATTATGATATATATACTGCAATATTTTATATGTAGTTAAGTATCAAACTCTTTAACTGTTAAACTTGCATTATATTTAAATCTTGGTTTTTCTAAGTAGTGTCTTGGATAGTTCGAAATAAATATTGTTTAATTTTAATTGTGTTTAAGTTTAGTTGAAATTTTTTCTTATAATGACATAAATTTTTAAGTCCCATCAATTTTATTGACAGGCTATTTAAGAAGCCATTTGAGTTTTATTTAATATTTATTCCGTAAAGACTTTACGTCAGGTTTTAACTGTTATTCATATAACACCTTAATAACTTTTTTAAATGAAATTTTTATATTTGTTTCATCTCAAATTATGTAATGGATAGTTTGTTTTTCTTTCAGAATTATTAGTCACTTCTATTGGAATCTTCACCTGTATTTTACTGCTTGAAAATGAGCCTCAGATCCAACGAGTTGAATTAGGACTACTCTATACAGGTGAAGAACTCTTTATATTTTGTGGAATGGTTTTAGTTTGAGCATTTTTCTCATTAATTCCATACACATTGTAAATATTCATCTATACTGATTCAGATATTTTAGATCTTTACTTTTAGCTTAATTTTTTTATTGAATAGTCTTAACAGTTTTCCGAACATCATGATATAAATAAAAGCATTTTATTTAAATTTTGGAGCATTCCTGTCAAGGAACAAACAGATTTTAATAAATTTTAACTTTTCTACTTATTCTTTAATCCTTCTCCGCTAACTCTAATGTGTCAAAATTCCAATAAATATTGGTTAAATCAAATACTCTTAGATGCACAAATATATTATAATATAAGTTACAGGCATATATAGAGAACTTATCCAGGCAAGCAGATTTCCTATACGCACTAGACACACAGATTTTTCTCATCGAATAGTAAAAATCTCGACGAAAGTCTTTCCTGACCGAAAATTTGAATTCTAATTAAGATTTTGAGGTAATTTTTATAGTCATCAAGAAGAATGTAAGATTTTAACTCTGCTAAGACATTCTTTTCCATTTCAAGTTATCCTTCAGGCTAGTATAATTAAAGACATCGGTCAATCACTGTCTTTAGAATTCTTTGTGTAAGTGTTAATTTTGCCAAACTTATCCAAATTTTGATTGTTGATACAATTAGAAGAAACTAGCCTTATTTTTGAAAGTGTTTTTTGTAAAATTCAATGCCTTCAAACTAAGCACATTCATTGTAATTCCTTATTAGCGTGTTTTCACAAGATTCAACTTTAAGATAACTAGAGAGCGATTCTAAAAAGCGATAATCTCAAAATTTTTGCCTGGTTCCATTTTTATTAGTCTTTCATTTTTGCGAAACTTTAAAAATATTTAATAAAATTAAATAATCTTTGAAGCACTTTTAAATAATTATTATAAAAATTTTAAAAATTTAAAAATATATTTTAAAAATATATTTTAAAAATTTTGTTGAATTGAAAGAGATAAAAACGTTAAAATAGTTCTATACTGATAAATAAAATTGCGCAGAAAATAGATGTTTGTTAATATTGTAGTAAATGTTATTTAATAACTAATAAGAAATCAGTCTTGAATATCTTAAATTTAAAGTTTCAAACAATTTTCGAAGTATTTTCTGCAAATTTGTTATTTTTATTGATGAACAAAACAGATAAAGAATCAATATCTTTATAGTTACACTTAATAATTCATAAGTATCTGATTTTGAGTATATCAGAAGCTGAACTTCAGACCACATCATTCGGTACGAAATTTATAGAACGAATTTCTAATTAAACAGATTTAGGGCATTGATAAACATAATTTGTTTGCTTTCACGTTAAATCTAATATTTAGTTATAAGAAAGACATGGACTTGGCTGTAAATCCATATTTTTATTAAGTTAATTCTTAAGTATAGAGGGAGACTATATTAATGTGAACCTAAATACGATTTTTACTTTCAAAATTAATTATACAGGGTGTTTATACAGTCCCAGACCCATTTTGATGTTTAATAACTCATAAAATTATATAGATCGATTAAAATTAATAACATAAATGGTTAGATAGACTCAAAAAATTTCATGACCCTTGTCAATGAACTTCCATGTGTGCCCCCTTCGTCACACGGAGAATATCAAGTCGATAGTCAATTTCACGCCAGGTAGCGGCAAGCATGTCGGCATCCACAGAGGTTATTGCGGTTGTAATTCTGACTTTTAGGTCATCAATGTTCGGCACGATCCTCCTGTAAAATTGCCCTTTATAAATCCCCAAAGTAAAAAGTCCAGCGGCGTTATATCAGGTGATCTGGGAGGCCAAGGAATTGGACCTGCTCGCCCAATCCATCTTCCTGGAAAATGGTCACTCAAAGAACTACGAACGATGATACCCCTATGAGGTGGTGCACCATCTTGTTGCAAAAAGATATGTGGTTGAAGCTCTTCTAGTTGTGGAAGTACGAAGTTTTCCGACATGTCTAAGTATACGACTGACGAGACCGTCTTTTCTGTAAAAATGAAAGGCCCAATGACTCGGTCGTGCACTAGTTCACACCACACATTAATCTTTAGGGAATCCCTTTGTGTCTCACGGTATTCATGGGGGTTTTCAGATCCCCCTATGTGCACATTATGGCGATTAACAATGCCAGAAACATGAAAGGATGCTTCGTCGGAGAACATAATGCTCTTCAGAAAATCAGCAGCATCTTCTATCCTTCCTACCATATCTGCTGCAAACGCCATCCTCCTAGGCCTATCGTCCGGTTCCAAACCTTGAACAATTTGAACTTTGTATGCATGCAGTCTTAATTGTTTCTTAATAACCTTATACACCGTCGAAATTGGCAAATCCAATTCTCTTGCCGCTGATCTCACAGATCTTCTAAGATTGTCTAAAAATGTCTGTCTGACACNATGACCCTTGTCAATGAACTTCCACGTGTGCCCCCTTCATCGCATGGAGAATATCAAGTCGATAGTCAATTTCACGCCAGGTAGCGGCAAGCATGTCGGCATCCACAGAGGTTATTGCGGTTGTAGTTCTGGCTTTTAGGTCATCAATGTTCGGCACGATTCTCCTGTAAAATTGTCCTTTATAAATCCCCAAAGAAAAAAGTCCAGCGGCGTTATATCATGTGATCTGGGTGGCCAAGGAATTGGACCTGCTCGCCCAATCCATCTTCCTGGAAAATGGTCATTCAAAGAACTACGAACGATGATACCCCTATGAGGTGGTGCACCATCTTGTTGCAAAAAGATATGTGGTTGAAGCTCTTCTAGTTGTGGAAGTACGAAGTTTTCCGACATGTCTAAGTACACGACTGACGAGACCGTCTTTTCTGTAAAAAAGAAAGGCCCAATGACTCAGTCGTGCACTAGTTCATACCACACATTAACCTTTAGGGAATCCCTTTGTGTCTCACGGTATTCATGGGGGTTTTCAGATCCCCCTATGTGCACATTATGGCGATTAACAATGCCAGAAGCATGAAAGGATGCTTCGTCGGAGAACATAATGCTCTTCAGAAAATCAGCATCATCTTCTATCCTTCCTACCATATCTGTTGCAAACGCCATCCTCCTAGGCCTATCGTCCGGTTCTAAACCTTGAACTATTTGAACTTTGTATGCATGCAGTCTTAATTGTTTCTTAATAACTTTGTACACCGTCGAAATTGGCATATCCAATTCTCTTGCGGCTGATCTCACAGATCTTCTAAGATTGTCTAAAAATGTCTGTCTGACACGCTCAACGTCAAAATCACTTGTACAGGGAGGTCCGGAACGTTTCTTATCTGCGATACTTATAGTTTCTAGAAAATTCTTTTTCCACCGCAAGATGCTGCTTTTGGATAGAGAATCTTTTTGGTAAATTCTTCTGCAATTTTTCTGTGCATGCACTATCGATTTCGTTTCTATAAACCACCATAAAATCTGTGCTTTCTCTTGCGGTGTATGCATTCTCCTCAATATCCGCTCGAATAAAACATCACATAGAAAAGTACTACATAGAACAAACGCATCAAAAGTAAACATAACATTGCAATAGTTGCCAAAAACAAAAGAGAGAAAAATGCAATTAATAAGCAGACGATATTTAGAAAAGTACAGATATTTAGACTGGAAAATGAAATTATCTGAAATTAACTACATGGGCAGACGATATTTACAAAAGTAAAGATATTCAAACCTGAAAAGGAAAATATATGAGTTATTCCATCAATAAATGCCATAAGTTTGTTTATATCTTCATTATTTTATGAGTTATTAAACATCAAAATGGGTCCGGGAATTTATAAACACCCTTTATAATTAAACATTTTAAGAGTCTGCACTCTCTAAAATGAGTTGCTAGAACAAATTCTAAAATAAGTACTTCTAAGCAACTCTTCGTGTGATTTAACTTAAATCCAGATTTTGTAGTATTGGTGTAATTGCAGTTGAAAGTAAAATTAGATATTGCCCACAAAATGTGTACTTGTCTCAGGAAATTTTTAACATATTTTAAAACAAATATACAAATTTTTTTAGCAAGTTTTGTAAAGGTATTGTACGATTTAGTCTAGTCAAATTACTTATGATAAATTGAAAATAAATTAAACTTCGAGTATATCACAAGTTTATGTGAGTTTTAATGATACTTATTTGCTGCTGGAGTAGCGAAATAATTACTAACTGCTCAGTAATCTAGTAACATACCTTAACCATAGCGCTAATTCGCTGCTTCAGTAGTAGAGTAAGAATAAAGTAGAAGAGTAATCTCCTCTTGAATAAAAGTAAAATTATAATTGTGATTGGAGTGAATAGAAACTGCGCTGAAAAATTAGTAACTTAACTGGAAATTTTATATTTTAATAAATTTTTTTTTAAATTACTAAATTATTAAAGAAATTTTGTTTCAAAGGTCACAGTGAGTTCTTTAAAGTAATAACTAATTATTGAACGACTGTAAAAAGGACTTTTAGCGGCAATTATAAATTTACAATAACTTACAAATTGCGCTTATTACATTTGTGACTTTCATTCAGGTCAGACCTTTCGTCTGAAGTCCACTTTTACCGAGGAATTCAGGTTGGTATTTAGTTCTAGCCCTACTTAATTTTCTACCAGTTTTGTGTTTGACATTAAGGATTTATGAAATTTTATATGTGAAAGAATCTTTTTATTTTTGAAAAAAATTACTTTAAATTGAAAACAAATCTCTTGATATTCCATGACAGCCCGAATTTTTCTAAAATTATATAAATTTTACTTGTAAAACTAAAGTAATGCAAAGTTTCTAAATAAACATATCGCTTTGCGCCTGCAGCAACGCACAACTCGTAATGCAAGCGTTCGTGCAATATAAAACTGTAACGAAAGCAAAAATCCAGTGAATATTCAAAAGATTTTAAGTCAGCAAATTAAATGGAATTCTATCATTAGCTTTTTAACTTTTTTAAATTTCCAGTTTAAGAAAATTTAACTGGAAGAAAGGTACCTTTTTATAAAATCAAGGCTTAGAGTAAGAATATTGTGAATAGAAAAAATTTCGGAAATGAATTCAAGAAACTAAGTTCTCAAACATTAATTTAAAATCATTCTTGAGTGGAAATCCGTAAGCCTGAAATGTTTTATACTTATAAGCCGACAATTGCTATTTTTTAAGAGGTATGACAACAAAGTTCATAACACAATAATTGATAGTTTGATTTTAGAAAATTAAGAGTTTAAGTTCTAAGATACTGAAGGAAAAAATAAGGGTTTAATATTTTACTTTAAACTGTCTCTGCCAAAGTTAATGTTTAAAAGTAATTGTAAAGATTCTTAATTTTTAAATTGCTATCCTTAGACTATTTAGTCTTCTTATAGAGCTTTTAAAGAAAATGACTATCCTTTGATGCAGGAAAACGATCAGTCAATATTTGATAACTAACTCTAGCCTAGTTTAGTAATTATACTTTCTTTGAAAAATTATGCCCTGGTAGAGTAATTTAAGTATTTACACCCCATAAATATGAGATCGATCTGAAACTCTATATTGGGATATTGTTTACAACACAGGTAAACATGCGTGAAACGAAAAATTTCAAAACCATTGGACAAGCGTAGAAGTCTAATTGGTAGCGGTAGGCGGCCATTCTGTTCCCTCTTGGAGCTCTACACTCGTTCAGCAGTTTCGAAACTTTTCGATTCCCTAGTATACGCTGCTGTGGTAAAAGTGTCCCGCAGTAAAAGTCTATGTGGCTTTTGGAGTCTTGGTGGTCCTGGATTGTGACGCTAGACTCCATGTTTGTGACCTGAAGTCTCAGAGGAACTTACAGCCGAATAGCTGTGAAAATTAACATTTGAACTAGTGCATTAATCAAATTTTAAAGGCCTGGCTGGAAAATAGTAAGGTCCTGGATTGCTATTTTAGGTTGCAGGTTCGTGCCCTGAAAGTCTTCCAGCACTTTAAAAGTGTCTAGTAGAACTAGACCACTCATAGAACTTTAAATTACGACAGTGTAAAATCTTTTAAAGATCTAAGCAAAAAAGTAATCTAATCGTTATATGGACGAGGGCTGCATTTGATGAACGACCTTAAAATTGGCGTTGAAAACGTAGTATCGTTCTAAATTTAAAACTTATAATTGTAAATACTTAGATTTGTGATAGATGTAAACATGAAATTTTAATACCAAAATTTAAAATGAAGCTCTAACTTGCTAAACTTTAAAATATATAAACTACTAAATCGAACTTTTATAGTTGCAATTTTAAACACTTACGACGGTGCAGATAAGTTTTGACTCAAACTTTTATGTGCTAAAAATGCTAAGAGGAATTTCTGGCGTGCCTTGGGGAAAAACTTGTCTTAAACTTCGAGTAATTTTACAGAATTTGCATTTAACAGTTTTCTAAATTTTTTAATGCTTTATTTTTTAAACTAATTTTTTAATTAGTTTATTTGAAAGACTACCTAAGAGGTAGTCTTTCAAGTAAACAAACGGAAACTTTCAAATTTATTAAATATGCTGTTGTTGTCGTTCATTTACGTCGCACTAGAGCTGCACAATGGGCTATTGGCGACGGAATTTACTAAATAAATTTTATACGAATCTTTATACACCTAAATTTAATTTAAATGTTTTTAATGCATGGAAAATTTACCTTCAAACAAAAGTCAAATGCAGTGTTATAATGTACAATTTACCCGTAATTTTGAAATTTATTATTCACTTTAAAATTAAGTGTTAAAAGTAACGAAATTCTGAAGCTAAAAGTTTTTCTTAAATGTCTTGTATCAGCTAGATTAACATAACTGAAACTGTTTTCAAATATTATTCGTTTATTTTAAAAGAATACTAAAACAGAATGTATTTAATAACAAATGTATCTTATTTCTTAATATTACAATAGAGTACGAAATTCAATTTTTATTTAATAATGATGTGAGCGTTATTAATGTATATTGATGTATTTGTATAGTGAAGAGCCTTGAATATTAGTTTTAAAGTCCTCTTGTGTACAAATTTCGCCACTAAAAATGCTCTTAGTATAAATCAATTAAAAAAAAATATGGACTTATCCTGTTTAGTAGTAAACCAAAGAGTGCCGAACAAGTTTAAAATCTTTCTAAAATTTTCTAAGATACTAAATTTAAAGGAGTAGTTGAAATATGAGGAATTTAAAGTGTTCTAAATTTGTTAATCAGCTTGTGGTCTTAAATCTTGACAATGGTTTGTTCTGGATTCCTAGATTTATCGATATATTTTAATTATAAAGTTGAAATTGTGTATGGTAATGCAGTTTTATTTGTTCTATAATAACTTTCTATACTTAAAAATCACACGTTTTTCAATGGTAATAGGAAAATACGCTTCAAAATTATACTAACAGTGTATTCACTGCGTTAATTTTATATTTTTCATAAATAATTTATTTCGATTTAAAATAATTGAATTTTTAAATTTTATTGTACCTTATGCCTAAAATCGAATTCGTGGTTTTAAAAAAAAGGTAAACTTCAATTTGGATCCATTGAAGAAACACCTTTTTCACAATGATTCATTTCTATTTTGACTTTCAAAAAATGAGGTTATTTTAAAATTTTACATCCCAGCTCTGAATTTTTAATTTTTTAGCTAAACTTAACTGAACAAAATTTTAAAAGAAAAAATAACTTTCATAAAAATTTTTAAGATACGTTACTTATATGTTGCAAACACGTATGTACGTTTAAAGAATTTCAGAGTTCTATAACAACAATTTCAATTAAAAAAAGAATTTAAATCAACGCTAAAGTTTCTTTAGATAGTTATCCATTTATAAATCTTCAGCTGCGTAGATACAAAATAGTTTGGTTCAAATGTTTTCCTTAAACAAGTTCAGTGGCGAAAGTTTTTAATACTTTGTACTGAATGAACTATTAATGCTAAAGCGCTAAAAATTGTAAAAGTTCATGTCCTTTGTCTTGGGCAGAAATCAAACTTATGTTTAGTTTAGTTTTTTTATTTTTTTTTATTGCATAAGAACAAATTTGTGTCGGGTTAACTTATAAGGATTACGATAATCGATGACCTTGTATATATACTTTAGCACGTATTTCCGGAGGAAACCTAAAATATACTTAAATAAATTTCAAAAATTTACTTCAAATCCACTCAAAACCATTTTACTCAGCATGGTAGAAAAAAGTTCTATGGCACTTAAAATGATCTAGTTTACTAATACATCAGAATATAAAACGTTCCTTAGACTGTCAGCACATTTTCAATCAGTTTCCGTCTTTTATATTGTATAGAAACTGTCTAATCAATTTTTAAATGTAATATGTGTGTGTGAGTGTTTTTTTTTTTTTTTTTTTTTTTTTTTTTTTTTTTTTTTTTTTTTTNTTTTTTTTTGCATTGCATTATCAGTTTGTTCAAATGTAAATTTAATAATTGTTTTTTTTTTTTCAGAAAAATCGAACTTTTTCATAAATATTAGTTTTAAACGTTATAAATGCAAACAGATGTTAGAAATTTTTCTTGGGTGTAAATACTATTGCACTTTGGATTTAATTTTTCTGGTTTTTGAAAATTTGACTCGTTAATGATACATTCATTTTTGAAATTTTACGCAACTAAATTTAGATTTCTGGGTCATAGTTCCAAAGGACATTTTTGTTAAAATGCTTCATGCTTTTTGGATTTCAAATTTAGTGCCTTTTATTCCTTAGTGCCGAAAATTATGTTAAATTTAAGCTAAATTAAATCAAGCAGCCTGAGCCTTAGCGGTAAAGTCTTAAGTTTGTGTAAAACGTAATACTTTTAATGATTTATGCTCTTGTAGTATTATAACGTTAAATCTTGGTAAATTTATAGAGTATATTTTATATTTTTAAAGAATATGAAAATGATATTTAAAAAAATATTAAACAGAAATGATTTTTTGCTATTTCGTTTTATAGTATCTGATTTCTTTTAACCTCTAAAAGCATTAGATTTCAATTTTACCTGCAGATTTTACTATTGTATTTACTTACTATTTTTACTATTGTAATTATAAGTAAAATTCTTATTACTTGAAATTCTAATACAAAGTGTTTGTCATCAGCTCTCGTATATTTTTAGAAAAAGGGTGTTTTATCAAATAAATAATATTCAATAGATATTAAGAGAATATCATTTGCTTCATTACACATTCTACTAATCTTAACTGGTGTTTTAAAAACAGGTTTATTAAATTTTTTTATAACCTGCTGAAATAAGTATCATCTCGTAGAAAAATAAAACTGTAAACGTTTGGAATTTTCAAATTTGCTTACTATTTAATAGGAGATTTACCTTTGGTTAAAATCGCGCAGTAAAGTAAATATATAAAATCGTAAATTGAAAAAAAAAATTGAATAGCTTTTAAGTATTTTATTTTCTATTTTATAACCGTCGTTGAACAGCCGACCCAAGATCATGGGTTTACGACTACTAACGTTCAACTCCGTAGCCTTGTAATTTTGAACCAATCCAGAAGACAAGGAAACTCCTGGATCAGTACCCCCCCCCCAGGTATTGAACCTTTTAAGTATTGATGTTTATCATGAATTTAAATAAGTAAAAAGTCCTTCGAAAAGTGCAATAAATGATTGTTTACATGTCGCATTTGTTTTTATTCGCCTATGAAATTTACTTCTATTTATTGAAAAATAAGGAAGTTTAAATACATATTACTCTTAAAAATGTAATAAATACAAAATCTATAGTTTTTGAAACTGGTTAGTTTAATTTCGGAAATTACCTTAATAAAACTGCTTTTAAATTCAAAATGGGACATCAATACGATATCTTCCCACGTTTCAAACAAAATTTAAATATCGTTTACTAATGATTTAGTTTTAACTTGATGTGATATTCTTAAGACATTGAAATGAAGTAGTTTTTCGAAAAACTTTTTTTTATTTAATAAAATCATTAAACATCGCTATCAAAAATATTTTAAACTTAAACTAATAAAAATAAAAGAGTTCTAGGGAGTCATGGAACTCCATATAAAATAGTATAAGCTCATTTCTCATAATTATGATGGAAATAAAATTGAACCTATGAAATGATTCTTTACAATTTTTACCAACTTCCGCTTCTTGGGCAAATCGCAGAGAACTGGACCAGTTGAAAACCCATAAATAGCTGTGAAAATAAATTAGTGCTAATTTGGGGATTGCGCCGGCATCTTATTTACTATTTTTCATGGTCGCTCTTTTGACGTCAGAAGTACTGGTGGCTTGTCCCTTTTAAAGCTATTTGTTCTGTAATTTTTACAAACAAATTATTTTTTTCACTCTAACAATGACAACCATTTAAGTTCTTAACTGCTGTCTCGACCCCTCTTTTTTTCATTTTGTTATAAAAGAGATTCATTTCAGTTCGACAAGTTTTGATATCCAATTGTCACTTACTAAAATAGCTGTAATAATTTATTTATCACTCCCTTTGTGCAACAAATACCCCGTTAATATCCCTGCAATCTTTTATCATTAGCTCTCTTTCGTTTTTATTAGTTTTTGAAATAAAATTTTTTGTATATTTTTGAATTGAGTATATTTTTATTTATTGATTATTAAATTGAGTATATTTTTTCTAAAACGTTTCTAGAAAATAAAAACAAAAATTTCCAATACTTTGCAAGATATTCCGGTAAAAAATAAAAATAAAAAAATTTCTCAACTTCATAGTACAGTCGGACTTTTATATAACGAACTTCTATTTTGCAAATTTCTCTATTTTGCGATTTTTTTCGAGGAACCAAGAACATTTTGGAAATTTCTTCGTAAAGTAACTTCCAAATAGCGAAATAGATTTTCTGTTTAACGGAGCTTTTTTTTTTTGAGATCCACTTTCCCTATTTCTCGAAATATTTCGAAACATTTCAAACTTGTTAACGCATTTTATGGGGAAAATGACTGTGAATTGATTTTCGAAGCCAAACTTTTAGAGAAAGCAGCAAAATCCCTTTCCCTTTTCGTTAGCATTTCAAACTAAAAACTCAGACAAAATTGCCGGATTTAATCAGTTGCAATTAATCTTAAGAACGAATGTGGTAATGTATGTTTAAAATTACTTTAATAAAGGCAGCTATAATTTAATACATAAATATATATTTTTTTAAAATTGAAAATTTATGTAGCATGATAGTGTAACACTGGTTATTTATTCTGTTTTGCTTTATTCCATGCTGCTTTCTATGTAAATTTCTTTCATAGTTAAGATTTATAGAATAAATAAACTGCTGTTTGTAGAAAATGCAACACCATGAAGGAATCATCAGAATCAAATGAAATTCACAGCAAATNTATCAATTGCTATATTACTTATGTTTAATGTTTATTAATTTAAAACCTGTTTTGCATTGTTTAAATATTTCAAAAGGTGATTTTCTATTTAACAAATTTTCAATATAACGTACTTATTATCGGGATTTAGCGACTTCGTTAAATACAGGTCCGACTGTATTTAGTAAAATTAGGACACTTAAGCAGTTCTAAAATTGTTTAAAGCTTTAATAATTATACTTATTATTGTGATTTAACAAAATACAAATTATACTTTTTATACGAGTAACTGCCTTTATTTTAAAGAAAATTCAATTGAAATCGTCTATAAGTTTTAAGAATTTTAAATTTTCAAAAAATTAAGGCCTTGAGAGACAATTATGAATTTATAACAATGCTATTATAGTATAACATATAACTGTATTAAAAATTAAAACCGCATAAAGGGTTAAAAGTTCCTCTAAAACAGTAAATAAAAACACTGTGCGAGGACTAATTTTTTTAGTAATAACTACGATTGAATAAGTACTCTTTTTAAATTCGGGTACAATGGCATGAATTAAATTGAATATTAAGTTAATACAAATGTTAATGAGATGCTCTTTTTTCCGTTTTTTTTCAGTGCTTTTTCCGGTTTATTTTAGTGTTTTTATCCGGTGCTTTTTCCGCGATTTACAAAGTATGCTATTTTGAATATAGGAGAAAATATCTAATTACAAAAGTATCAATAATGTATTATTAAAATTTTAAAATAATGTATGAGAAAGGAAAATGAAAATTACTCTTTTCAACCATAATTAAATTAAGTGTGAAATTTCTTTAAATCGTCCCTTTATTACGACTTTAACAAAAGCTGAATAGTTAGAATTTGTAATTCGTAAAAAAAAAAGTTAAAATTTGACGAAAGAGATCAAAAATAAAAATGAGTTAAGATTTTTTTCTCTACCAAATTCTCACTCGCTATTATATTAAATTTAAAATCCTGGTTTCCCTTTAAAAGTTTTTTTCTTTAAAAAAAACATTTATCAGACTTCTTTTTGGAAATTTAAAGCATTTATATATAACTTTAAAATACCATCTTAAAAATATAACTCTTTAAATTTCGAAATTAATATTTATTTTATTTATTCATTTCGAATTTAACTTATAAAAAAATATTTTATTCTAAAAGTGTCTGAAGTGTAAGTGCTCAAGATCAGCAGACGTAATCCTTATTAAATGTCTGGTACTGGCTACCAGAATAGATCTTAGATCTTTTATTTCCAAGGTCTGATTCCAAGGTCTGATATGTACATCGAAAAAGATGATAGTGGAATATTATTGAAAAACGCGTCAATCAATTAAATCTCCCTCAATATAAGCCTTAATCCATAAAACCTTTATCTATCAATAATATCCCTTAATTTAAATAAATAGCTAATTTTGAGAGGTATTTCAAAATTATGTGCGTATAACCTGAACTTATAAAATTTAACAGTTATTACACTATAGTAATTCTCCGATACTTAAAAATGTGAAATTTTTCATACATATTATAATATTTCTAAATTTACATTTGAAAATTAAAAAGAGCCATTAGTCTTAAACTTTTCAATTCTCAAATTATTCAGCTTATCACACTGAAATAAATAGTTTATTTCATCATTTAAATGCAACATTTCTCTTTTCAGTTTACAAATATATAACGATAGCACAAATTTTATGCATGAATATACTTTCTTTTTACCATAAACTTTATTTAAATATACTTTGAATTTGTCAATTTGTAAGATTGAATGCATATTATGCTTAGATTTTTTAATATTTTTCACATTGATAATTTATGTAAATTAAAATTATACTTAACAAAATATAGTGTGAGTACCGTTAAAAACTACTGAATTCTAATATTGATAAAAAAGATAGTAAGTTCTAGAACTAACCAAATGATATTTAGTTCGAATATAATTATAAAAACATCTCAGGTCCAAGTACTCATAAAAAATGTGTGGTTTATGACAATGATCAGATGATAGTGAGTTTGAGTTTCGATAAAAGCAAACAACATAAAAACAGTTAATTTATGTACTCGTACTGATTAAAAAATAACTGATTTGAGTACCGATTATAAGATAGTGGGTTCAAGTTTGAAACAAAAGAGAGGAAATTTGAAAATTGATCAAATGATAGTGGGTTCAAGTAAGTTTAAAAGATAGTGGTTTCAGATACCGATAAAAAGAGAGTGAATTTGAGAGCTAATTAAGTGATAATTAGTTAAAGTACAGATAAAAGCATCCTGGTTTCGAGTATTGTTCAAAAAAGTTTACGATTTCCGAAACAGATTGATCGATAGAGGTTAGCGGAGAGTATCGGAAAAAAGAAGACAGTGAGATTGTACTGACTAATTATACCTGGTTTCATTACCCATAATATGATAATGGGTTCGAAAAGATTTCAAATAATTGCCGGATCGATTACGGATCAAAAGGGAGTGGAATCTAGTGATGATCTAGTAATTATTTTATCGAAGGGTAGCGGGTTCGAATACCGATACAAATTATAGGTTTGAGCTCAGATTAAAAGAGTTTTTTCAGGCGCTTATAAAAAGTGTGATCGATAAAGATAATGTCATACCTGCCAACTTTTAATCCTTTCAAGGATGATTTTCCCCAGTGGTAGTAAATTTAAATTTAAAATGTAATTCTAGGCAGTAACATTCGCTGTAATTTGAACAAGCTAATGCGGATTTCTTCAGTAGTATTACATATTAATATATATGCATAATTTTTCTAAAAATAGTGGTGGATTAAAAATGTTATAAATTAAGTTTATAAATGCAAGGAATATATCGAAAGCATATATTTTACTACCACTTTAAATATAGAAATAAAATTTTACGCCAAATGCGTGAAAGTTGGCAGGTATGTAATTTTGTATACCTTTGAACAAAATAGAATTGTTCAGAAATTGATAAAATGATATGGGAACAAATATTGATAAAAAAAATAGTGAACTCGAGTGCTAATCAAATGATAGTTGGTTCGAATACTTATAAAGACATCATGGGTTCGGTATTGATGAGAATTCGGTATGGTTCCTGTATAAGTTTCGGTGATGGGAATGTAAGACTTTCAAATGAAACATCCTCTTTAACAGTAAAAGATAACAAACCATCTACGAAACTTCACAAACTCCAATTAACAAGCTATTCTTTAAAAACATTAAAAGTTGTTATTAAAAGAACAATTAAAACACTTAAACTTTTGATTGTAAATATCTCATACTGCCGGTGGGCGTCACTGGGTAGAAACGGGATATCGGGACGAAGTCTCGGACGCTGCACAACAACCCTTTTGAAGGCTTGGACTTGGACTTGGATGTGAATTTTATCGAAGTACCTGCCCGCGAATGCGGGCACCTCACTTCTTCATCTATTTATTGGCCCTAGGGCAACTGTGACTAGTGGCTTTGGCTCAGGAAAAGAAAAGAAAATGAATTCTACTAACTCTGGTTAGTTGTCTATAAGGTTAATTGCCGGGGAAGTCCCTATAGTCCATGGCATGTTAAAGAACAAAGAATTGAAAATATGTACAAGATAAGTAATAACATGGTGAAATAGGAAAAATAATAAAATATTTACAATATTTACAAATTGGCATAAATTATATATCTATTAGTGTAACCTCTGATACAATGATGACCCGGTCGTCCCGGTAAACTACCGCTCGTACCGGGTTGCTCATCATTTAAATCTTTTGAAGGCTTGCTTGATGCTTGATGCTTGATATGGGTTGTATCTCGGTGTTTGGCGCGAAGCTCCACTTACCGATTCGTCTACACTGGTTTGCATTATGCTCTCAGGTCATAGGAATATATATCTTATGTTAAGCAAAAAATAGGGGGAATTCCCCCATCGTTAAAAACAATAATAAGAAATACAGAAAAAGATAAGAACTAACAAATGGATATGATAACATAAATTGATAATACATAATTAACATTAAGATTAAAAATACGGTATATATACAAGATATTTACATAGCTATTTACATGTTTATGTTATTCAACATATGTCTTAAACAAAAATATGGCTCTGCTAAAACAGTGACCCGGTCATCCTGGTAGATCACCACTCGTTCCGGGTTGCTCACTGTACTATACTTAATGGAACTATGGCTTGCCCAGATCGGACCCTTTTCAGAGTTACTCCTTCACCGGGTTTGCCATAGTCCAGTGGATATGCTGTGTGTGTTTGTGTCCTATTTTTTATATAGTTTTGAGATTATGCAGTCTGATAATAAGAATGCCGTTAGTGGGCTATGATTGCTGTTTTCCTTAATGAGTTCTAAATTAAAGATTTGTTTGAAGTTGGACGTATTGCACTCTTTAGCATCGCTGAAGAATTTTGTGCTAAGTTTAGCCATATAACAGTTAATTTCCTCTATTTTGAGATCTTTCTTTTGAAGGCAAACTGTCATCTGTTTAAATACTGGACATCAGCCTTTTCACTCCCTGCCTTGGCCGCCGGTTGATGCTCCTCCGCCGGTATTCATCCGCGCAGGAACTATTTCGGTTCGTCCTCCTACCTTCGGTCTTCGATCCAATCCTCGATGCTTTTACCTCGGCTTTTCATGCCATCTGAGCTGGCGCAACCAACAGCCTCTACAGTTCCTAAAACTGATCGAATGATAGTGGGTTCGAATACCAAAAGAAAAAAAAAGTCGAATAGTACGGATCAAATGATACAGGGTTTCATTACCGTTAAAATAACAATGCGTTCGAGCATTGAAAAGATGAGGGTGGGTTCGAAAAGTGAATTTAAGTTTATTGAGTAAGATAGGGGATTCGAGTTATGATCAACTGATAGTAGGTTCGAGTACTGATCAAATGATAGCAGATTTTAGTTCTGAAAAAAAAATGGGTTTGATCACCGATAAAAAGATAGTGGGTTTGAAAACTGCCCCAATGATTGTTAGTTCGAGTATACATATAAAACATTGCTGGTTCAAACACCAATCAACAAAGTAAGTAGTTTTCAGAACTAGTACCACAAAATAGTAGTGGGTTTGAGTATTGAACATAAGAGATTAGATTTTAAAACAGATCAAATTATAGTAGATTCAATTTAACATGAAAAGATAATTGGTTCAAATACTCATCAAACGTTAGTGGATACAAGCACCGATAAAAAAACAATAGGAATTAAAGAAAAGAAAGTTTGTTCGAAAAGTGCTCAAGTTATAGTTGTTGTAGTGGTGGTGGTTCATTTACGTCACACTAGAGCTGCACAATGGGCTATTGGCGACGGTCTGGGAAACATCCCTGAGGGTGATCTGAAGACATGCCATCACAATTTTGATCCTCTGCAGAGGGGATGGCACCCCCGCTTTGGTAGCCCGACGACCTGCACGCGAAGTCGAGCATGTTACGGTAGAACAGTTTAACGAGGACCAATAATGCGCACCCTCTGTCCCTACGCAGACTGATCCAAGTGGCAACCACCCGCACACTGATCGCAGTCAGTGATGCTTAACTTCGGTGATCTGCTGGAAACCACGTCTTAACGATCAGTCCACCGCGGGACTCAAGTTATAGTGAGTTCGAGTATTGAACAATAGAGAATTGAATACGAAAATTTAAAATAATAGTTGACTCGAATATTGGTCAAAAGAGTTCAATCGAGTAATGATCAATTATGAGAAGGTTCGAGAACTTATCGAATGATAGCAGGTTCGAATACCGATGCAAAAAATAGTGGGTTCACTTTTTGAACGAAACAGAAATTAATAGAATGATAGTGGGAACGCATATCGATTAAAAATAGT
Organism: Parasteatoda tepidariorum; assembly: GCF_043381705.1. Classification (NCBI taxonomy): domain Eukaryota; kingdom Metazoa; phylum Arthropoda; class Arachnida; order Araneae; family Theridiidae; genus Parasteatoda; species Parasteatoda tepidariorum. The sequence goes on from NC_092215.1 coordinate 43,612,714, forward strand.
TAATTCTAGTACCGATAGGAGAAAGAGGGCTTCCAAGTAATGATAAAAAGATAGTGGGTTCAAGTTTTAAACAAAAAAGAGGTTTCAAAAATTAAACAAATGGTAGTAGGTTCCTGTACCGATTTAAAGATAGTGGATTCGAGTACCAGAATAAAGATGGTGGGTTCAAGTTTTAAACAAAATAGAGAGTAGATTATAAAAATTTATCAAATGATAGTGGTTTCAAGTACCAATTTAAGGATAGTGGATTCGGGTACCGATAAAAAGAGAGTGGGTTCGAGAACAGTATAAAGAATAGTTGGTTCGAGTAGCTTTAAAAATATTGTCGGTTCAAGTTCTTATCAAATGATACAGGGTTATAGTAAAGATAAAAATAAATAATAAATAAAGTGAGTTAGTTGTTCCGATAAAAAAAATAGCGAGTTCGAAATTTGACTAAATGATAGATGGTACGAGTATGCTAATAAAATCATTGTAGGTTTGAGTGTTTATCAAAAGGATTTATGGATTCTAAAACGGATCAAATGATATTGGGTTCAAGTACCGATAGAAAAGCAGTAAGTTAGATTACTGATCAAATTATAGCGGGTTTTTGAGTATCGATAATAAGATAGTCAGTTCTGATCAAAAGAAAGTGGGTTAGATCAAAAGTTATTTAGGGTGGTCTGTTTATTTTAACTGCACACATTTTAATGATATTTTGTTGTAGTTCATTTACGTCGCACTTGAGCTGCACAATGGGCTATTGGCGACGGTCTAAGAAGCATCCTCGAGAATGATCTGAAGACATGCCATCACAATTTTGAACCTCTGCAGAGAGGGTGGCACCCCCGCTTCGGTAGCCCGTCGACCTGCACGTGAAGTCGAGCACTTTACGGTAGAACAATTTAACGATGACCAATACAGCACACCTTCAGTCCCTACGTAGACTGATCCAAGTGGTCACCCACCCGCACACTGACCACAGTCAGTGATGCTTGACTTCGGTGATCTACTGGGAACCGTGTCTTAACGATCAGTCCACTGCGAGACTAATGATATTTTAAAGCTATTTACACTCATTATGTCTAAATTTTTTTAAAAATTATCTTAAAAATTAAAAGAAAATTGTAGTTGACTGTTGTAACACAAAAATTTGCTGTTTACAAAAATTTTTACGAATTTATAAGCTCCTACACTCGACCATAAATAAATTCAGTGCTGTTAATATACTTACTCGTTATTAATATGCTTATTCACTAATCTTAAAGCAATGTTAATCTTAATCATGAAACTTAGAGCAAAGTTAAAGCATGTTAAAGTTAAAGAATGTTAAAGTAAAGCAAACTTAAAGCATGAAAGATGAGGGGGGAGCCCCCTCATCCCTTGCTTGTTGAATGGTTTAGAGAAGAGATGTGGAGCTGGGAAATATCTGCAAAATTGGAAGCTAAAGAGCCAAAAAATGACTTTTCTGCTGCACACTTTTCTTTCCATCTTTAGTAAAACTTAAATGTTAAGAGCACTAACTACAACGAAAGTTTATCTAAGAATATATGATTAAAAAGACCAAGAAATATGTATTTCAGACAATTAATACTTAACAAAAAAAAATTATTAATTTGTAAACATAAATCTGGGTCTCTTTCGGCGCCCCTCTAACCTGGCGCTCCAGTCGATCGCCTGCCTTGCCCGCCCCTTTCACCAGCCTTGTCCATTTTAGGTCAAACAAAAATAAAAATATTTTTCCAATTTAAAATTTTTTTAAAAAAAGTAGCTTTTATAACTTTTATTTTAGTTCTATGTTTGTAAGTTTCCTTGAGTTTCTACTTAAATTTCGATAAATAAAGAAGTGATAATATTACCATTAATTTTATTCGCATTATTTAAAAAACAATACTAGCATCAAGCACTAGTTAGAATTTTGAGCACAAAATAGCTTGTTGGAAGGGGATCGAAATTTTGATGGGCATTAAGTTCTCTTAGACGAAGAAATAGTTAAAAATATTTGTTAAGGACTGTTTCAAATACTATTTTCATCCAACTCAGAGCTCCATTTGAAATTTAAGCGCACAAGCTGGTCAAAAGAAGACTTCGAAAGCTACACAAGCTTTCGGATTCTTTTTAATTTATTTGTTGCTTGTTTCGTTAAAATTTAATTAAAGGAACTCTCTCTTCATTGCAAACACTGCAAGTGTAATTTAAAGGATTGCCCACTTTTATAGACCAAGGAGTAGAAATCAATTGAAACTAGTAACCCGGAAGTCTTATGATAAATGTTAACCTCTAGCGTCATTTGTGATTAGCTTTACACGGTCAAACAACCATCTATTTTTCATTGTAATTTATGTCCCGCAGTGGACTGATGGTAAAAACTGGGTTCCCAGTAGAACACGGAAGTCAAACATCATTGGCTGCGGTCAGTAAGCGGGTAGGTGACCACTTTGATGATCCTGCTTTGGGACAAAGGGTGTACGGTATCAATCCTCGTTAAACTGTTCTATCCTAAAATGCTCGACTTCATACTCAGATCGTCGGGCTACCAAAGCTGGGAAGCAATCCCCTCTGAAGAGAATGGAAATTGCTACGTCTTGTCTATGGATCATCCCCAGGACCCCAAACCTCGCAACCTTCGAACGCGGACGGTGACGTCACTATTCCCCGGAATCTATTTTATACCACCGTCCGATAGTAAAACAAAATCCTAAGTTCGCAACCCCCGAAGAGAGCGGTGAGGGGAATCCCAGCCCTCGAACAAAGGTTCGGACCCTCCCCCTAGGAAGTGACGTTTTGTATCGATAGTTATGAGAAAGTGACCAATGGCTTTTGTTTATCCTTTAATCGTTCTGCTCGACCCTTCCGATTCGGATCGACCCCCATTCGNGGAATCCCAGCCCTCGAACAAAGGTTCGGACCCTCCCCCTAGGAAGTGACGTATTGTATCGATAGTTATGAGAAGGGACCAATGGCTTTTGTTTATCCTTTAATCGTTCTGCCCTCGCTTGGAGTTGTGACCTCTATCCCAGAGTTTACAGTGTTCTTTCAGAAAGAGAATGTATTCTTCTTTCATTTTGACAGTTACATACATAGTCTAAAATAAATATCTACATATTTTAATCTTTGATCTTTCTTCAAGAATTTAATATGTAGTATTCGTTTTAAACTTGTTTGCATTATTGTATTTATTATTAGAGAATCGATTTACCTATAACTATATTTACTAACAGTTTGCCAAAAAAAAAAAAAGAAAAGAAATATTCCTAAAATAAAAACTAACATCAGATTACAAATCAAATACATCTTTATTTATTACCTTTTCTAAAAATCATACTTTGAATGTTGTTTTAAATAAATGTAATTGATTCATGCAGAAATTTTATCGCTAGATTCTGAAACTTAAGAAATTATATGTATATTATCGAGAGCTTTTAGATTTAACGAACTAATGATTAATAAAGGTTATTTAATTTCACAAAATTTTGCAATTTTCTATTTTTACTTATTTTATTATTTAAAATTTTTTTATTATATTTATGATTACTTTATTACCTTCTATTATTTATAATGATTTTTTTTAATATTTGCAATTGATAAAATGTGTAGCTTTATACTTTATACCACTGAAATCTTTTAGTTTTAAAGCTACAATAAGTATCAAAATAGCGCGCAATAAATAAACTTTAATAAATAGGTAGAATGCATGAAATAAACTTTAAACTAGCATTTATTAAATAATTGCTAGTTTAAATAATCTTAAAAAAAAATTGCATTACAATTTTAAAAGAAACAGTTTTTTCAATTTTTCACTTTCTTTTTTGTTATGATTCCTCTTTTTTTTTCTCTTTCGCAATTCCAAACTTATACATTTTAATAATTCTAAGTTATTTTTTCAAAAAAACATTACTTTCTTCTCTTTTATAATATTTTTTATAATAAATTACAATTCGCAACTCAAGCAATGCAATATTTATTTTTCAAATTTAATAATTTATCTCTTTTTTGAAAATGGTATTTTCAATCGTTGTATTCTATTGAACTAGATTTGGAAAAAAATTCTCTGCAATTAATTTTTTGCCTTTTATTACCCTCTTACATTAAACCCAATTCGGAAGATAAGGATGCCAAGTAGTCGTACTTTATTTAAGAATTTCATGCTAGAGTTATTAGTTACACAATTTCACTGTTGTCGTTCTAACCGTAAGGGCAGTTCGTGATTTTTTTTATATCACAAATTCGTTTTTAAAGTTTAACTCGTTACAAATATTTTTAATACTTTCAATTAAGCACATTTTCAGTTTCAAAATATCCTCAATTGTTTTTATACTCGATGCTGGATTTTATTTTTTGCCTTATCATTTACCATGTAAATAAATTATGAAAAAATAATTCGAAAAATTATTTGTTTTAAGTGCCACATAAATTTGTAAGAGACTTTTTGAATTAGAATTAATTACATCAATGAGGATAACTTAAAATATTACTTGAATAATACCAAAAAAGACTAGTATAATAATGACCTATGTATACAGGAAAAACAGAATATATTAGTTAATATTTAAAAATTAATAATACTTAGCAAATTATTAATACTTAGCTAATATTTAAAAAAAAATCTCAAAACAGAGAAAGCAATTATGTTTGATTTTTTCTCTCCCTAAAATTTGTAATACAAACAATAAGTATTTTCAAAAGTTTAAATGTCAAACAACAGTTTAAGAAAAAACTAAGTTTTCTTTAGTCTAGAATTTTTTTAGTACAATTTTTAAGTAACAGCGTGATTTTAGAAATTTTTTAATGCTCATTTAAACAATTTTTTTTCTTATAATATTACATAATTTTTAAAAAACAAATTTTCGAGTATATATTGATGTTATAATTATAAGACTAGAAATATAAATATTTTTTTCTTGGAATATTGAGAACAGGAAAATTAAGGAAATAACTAATAAAAAAAGGTTTCTTAATTATGCATCTAAATTTATCAGCAACTTTAAAACAATTAATTCAAAAACAATTTTATTAAAAAAGTTTTCTTTCTTTATATTCCGGTCTTTTTATTACATTCTTACATGGAATCCAACTCAGAAGACAAGGGTGTCAAATCGTGAGAACTTTGTTACAACTTTTGGGAGTTGGAACTTTTAGTTATACATTTCCATTGCTGTAGGTCTAGTCATAAGGATTATTCGTGATTTCATTTTATTACAAATTCGTGTTAGTAGTTTAACTCGATGCAAATATCAACTAGTTTTCATTGCACACTTTTTTAATAACAAAATTCTCTCAATTGTTTTTCTGATTGACGCAGGATATTTTTTTCTTATGATTTACCATTCTGTATATAAATGAATTATGCTAAAGCAATTCAAAAGAAATTCTCTTTTTTTACACGTCGCATAAATTCGGAAGAAACTTTTTGAAGTAGAATTAATCGCATACATTTAGATAATTTAAAGCATTATTTGAATAAAAACATAATAACTCTAGTTTAATAATAACAAATAAGTATAAGTGAATATCTTTAGAATAACTTAGCTGATACTTATGGAGAATCTCAAAACAGAAAAGAAAATAATGCTTAAAGTTTTTTCTTCCACCCTAAAATTTGTTATTTACCATTTTATCAAAGGAGTAACTGTTTTAAAAAGGTCAAATGTCAAACAGAAGATTAAGAAATAACTCTAAAACGTTTTTCTTATTCAATTGCTTTTTTAATGCTATTTCTAACAAAAAAAATTTAAAAAAGGTGATTTTGGAATATTTTTAATCTTAATCTTAGCAAATTTTATTCCTAAAAATAATACATAATTTTTTAAAAAATAAATTGTCGAATATATTTTGGCATTATAGATAAAAGAATAAAAATATCTTTTTTTCTTTGAAAATAAAAGATGAAATTTTCGCATTTTAAATTATGAACAGAAAAATAAAAAAAATAATAACAATGTTTCTTAATTATGCATCTAAATTTATCTGCAACTTAATAATAATTCAAAAACGATTATATCGAAAAAATTTCCGTTCTTCATATTCCATGCTTTTTATTACCCACTTGTATTCTATCCTACTCAAAAGACAAGTGAAAATAAATGAAATTATGCTTCTTAATTATGCATCTAAACTAATCAACTACTTTATAAAAATTACAAAATCGATCATATTCTAAAAGCTTCAGTTCTTTCAAATCTCTGATAGAAAATTACACAGCGGATTAAAAATAAGTATACAATTTATAGTAATTCTTATTTATATTATATACGATTTAGTTATAGTAATCTTTTTTATTTATTATGCACGAATCTCAGTCATAACTCATCAATTTTTTAAAGAAAAAAATTCCATTTTTTTCTGCATATATTTTGAAAATATTACGAGGTAATTAAAATAAAAGTTAATAAAAACACGTCAATAATTATACTAAACATATTATGGCTGAGAATACACAAAAATTTGGAACAGAAAAAATTTTCTCGTTTTATTTAAAGTCGTGCAAGATTATTATAGATTTTATAAGTTCTGCAAGAAACTAATTATACTAAACGTATTAGGGCTAAGAATACACAAAAATTTGGAGCAAACTTTTCTTCACGTTTTATTTAAAGTTGTGCAAGATTATTATGGATTTTATTACAAGGTCTGCTAGAAACCGAAACTAATTATTTAATCCATTTATCCATTATATTATTTAATCCATGAAATAATAAATTTGTGAGAGAAAAAAATTATGTCTGAAATATATTCATAAAATATCTAGGTAAATGATTATAAAAAATCATAAAATATCTGGGTAAAAATTATCTTTGAAATCGGAAATTTAATTTAATCCCAACGTTAAACGCACTCTATTCGAACGTTCGAATCGCTTTCACCAGCAAATTGTTAGGTGAAAGTTTTTCGATAGATAGGAGGAAAAATGAAGATAGCAGTCCGTTAGCAAAATCCGTTCGAAATCGCGAGGTTCAGGTTTACCCTACGAGTAGAAACGTGACGTCAAAATGACGTCATTTTTCTCTTCTTAGCTCGTTCGAAGGCTGCGAGTTAGTTCCCAGACCGTTACCGATAGCCCAGTGTGCAGCTCTAGTGCGACGCAAATAAAGTACCTCCCTACATTGCAATTTTTCGAGTGTAACTGTGATTGCATTACTTTCAGTTTTGTTGTCATCATGTGATGTCAACAAAGATTAATCTCAGCAGTCTTCGAAGAAAGAGTTTCATCGAACTAAACACTTTTCCTTGGTTAGATGCCATGAAATAATTGCTGATAAACATTAAAATATAATATTAAGTGATTTACAAATTCTGCATAGTTTATATGCTTAATCAATATAATTGTATTTTGATTAAAATGTTAAATCAATGCAGAATGTTAAGTTCGTTCTATTCATTGATTCATTATGCTATTAATTAATTTCTTACTTAAGATATTATTTAAACAGATATTAAAGGGTCTGTGAATAACATAGTAAGTTGGGAATATTTTAATTTTCGATATTTCTTTTGATTTCTATATTTTTATTGTTGCATCGTGTAATATTTTAATTATATTTATTGGTTTAGCTTAGTTAATTATGAATCATTATAAAATTTAGCATTATATGCCATTTTAATATAATCTAAGCTGTTATGTTTTAGTCATAAGTATGTCCAGACATTTTTATTAAGGTGGCCTTCAAACGTTATCATATTTAAGTCTGATTTCAATATCCAACACTTTCCTGTTGAAAGTTTATGTTAGTTCTTAATAAAACACTGATTTTTAATCCTTTTTGATTCTTTGTAATCATTTATTATACATGTGAATAGCTTCTATCTTTCACAATTTTAGAAATATAAAATGTATGGTGAAAGAAAAGTAGTTACTGAAAGTTTTAAAACAAGTTCGACAAATACATAAATTTTTCATATCAGGAATGTTTTGAACACAGAAAGCATTTTAAAAATTTTGTTACTAATTACATTTTAATGCTAGTTAAATTTTGTAGAGTTTAGAATGATTACAATTTCATTTTAATTTTAAGTAATTCATTTTTTAAGCAGGGCATTTTTTTGTATTGTGTTATATGTTCCACCAATTACAATCGTTAAGGCACTAATTCTATTTTAAATTAGAAAACTTCTTAAAAGAACAAGTAGAATTATACTCTTTGAGTTGGTCTACTTCTGTGATGTGTTTTGAATTTCTCATAGGAAGTTGCTCCTGGAAGCTCTCCTGGAAGTTGCCAAGACTTGGCTATTTTGGCTATGGTCAGGATACTGAAATCTTCTCTTAATTTATATCCAATAATTGGCGACATATTATTTGACTATGAAAGTATGTAGACTAGTATGTTTGACTATGTAGTATTTAATTATAAAAGGTAGAGGGAAGTATATTATTCAGAACGTAAATTACTCGGATTTTATAATGAGTTATTAGCTATAGCATAAGAATTTCGGGACACTTTTAATTAAGATGAGCAGAAAGTAGAGTTAGATAATAAAGATGTATGCCATGCTTGGGAATTCTTAAATTTTATAGATTTTTAGTTATCAGGTCTAATTTAGTTGTGTTAAAATTCCAAAATTCTAATATTTATTTAATAACATAAATCCAGCAAATTCTGCACAGATAAGTTTTTTCATTTTTATGGAAAATTATAAAATCAGAAGTGACAATTGACAATATGATTTTCTCAATGCTTATTAATGCTTAAAACATAAAATAACACATCACAATGTAACCTAAACTAATGGTACCTGAGACTGTTTCTAAACTAAATATAAGCATTCATCTCAAGCTCTTGTAACTGGTAATATTAAATATCTTATATTGTCACTGATATAAAATGCATTGAAGAAATTGTATATTTATTAATAAGCCACACTTCATGTCGTACAATGTGTTCTTTCATCTTTTAAAAATAGTTTAATTTTTTTTTTTTTACTCATTATGTAAAAGGATGTAAGACCAATTTTTGTTTAATTTTGCTAGAAATTTTTGTTACTTTTTTATGCATTGCTTTCTATAATTTTAGTTTTATTCTACCTTATTTCAAATTTTCTTTTTTCTGTATATTTTTTAGATTAGCTACTGGAAATGTCCGGTATTGCTTTGGAAGAATATGAGCTACTTGGGGATTCCAGGTATCGATCATATATATCAGCAGTTGATAAAGCTTTGAAAAGTTTTGAATATACTAGTGAATGGGCAGATCTAATTTCTGCTTTGGCAAAACTAAATAAGGTATGCGTACTATAATTTCTGTATTCATAATCATAACTTAACCAATAATTATTTAGATATATATGTATAAATATATACACACATATATAACTTTTCTGTAAAAATATGTTACAGAGCAGATTGTATATTTATAACCTATCTTATAACTCGATCATTTGTTATTTGACATACACTTATAGCTTCATTTTGCATAATTTACTTCTAGAAAGTTTTATGTTATTAGTCTATATAAAGTGCATAGAAAACATTAGACTTTTCTGGAAACTAGTGTTTTCCATGATTATTTCTGTAAGGGTAAAACTTAGCTACTTTTGTATAAGTAGGGCTCCTATATATAAATGTAGTATTGAAGGATATATTAACATTACTGCAGAATCAGATTAACGATTCAGCTTACTAAGTACATGCGTAGGGCACCAGAGATTAGGGAGCACTACAAAGCACCAAAAGAAAAAAAATTTTAAATACTTTTTTTACACATTTTAATTCAATTGTAAGCTTTTACACAAGATCATGCTTTAAACTAAATTGTTATTGTATTATATTTATTGCAATCCCACGGAAAAGAAAGAAAGTTGTGTATTGCCAGTATCTCATCACAGAATGACCAATACTTTTTTTTTCATATGGACCACCTACAAAGTTGATAGCATATATAAAACCTCAATCGGTAGTTGAGGCCTGAAATACAAAACTAGAGAGCAAGGAAGAAGTTTTATGTGAACAAGTGTAACAAATTGATTTACTACACTGATGTGTCAAAGCATCCTTTTTATCTCTGAAACATCTTGGGGACCGCTAATTGTCATCCTATACTTTTGTCTTTTTTCAGTGAAAAATACTATTTTTCTTTATATTGTTGAAGATAAGATAAACTTTAAATTTTTCAACTGCTTCTGTTGGTGGCAACTTCCGTTACAAAAAAGTGGGATGGCTATTAAAAGAGAGGCTCCTTGATTGCCATATTTTTTAAACCAATTTTATGATTAGGGGCTACATCAATTGATAATTTCCACACAGAAAATTGAACATTTATTAAAACAAAAGTAGATTTTAGAGTGCTATTCTATCTGAGTTTTGTTTACTTTATGTTCAAGGAAACTTAGTTGGATTTTTAGTTGGAAGTATTAATCTTTTTTAAGTTTTAATAATGCAGCAAGGCCGGAAAAAAGAAACAAGACTCTCCCAGAGATTCTTTGAAGACTTTATGACTGACGTAAAAAGCAACAAATTTTTACTAAATTAGTTTAAGTTTTGCTCCTCCTTCCCATTTATTAATTATTGAGGTTATTGTTACAACATTATATGATTTCTTTTTATCACTGGGTAAGTTGCTTTAATTAATAGATTTTAAATGGATTATTTCAAATACCAATAAAATACTTGTCAATGAGAAAATTTCATTGGCTTCAAAATTCATTACACAAAAATTGACACATTTTATAGCGTTATATGAGTTTAATTTAAATTTAGATGAAATGAATAATTTGTTTTTAAGAGGAGTCTGGGATTCTACTCATATTAAAATAGCTAAATTTGACATATTGTGCGAAAAAAAAGACGTGATCGTCTAGAAACTTTTGATCTAATCTAATGATTGGATTTTCACTTATCCAACCTTAACAGTCCGAGGACTTGACCTTAAATGTGTTAACTAATATTGACACGATTTTAAGCTATGAAATCTGACTAAAAAAAGTACTTTCTCAGGATAATTTATTTTTTCTGACAGATTTGGAATTCTGACCATCGAAAAATATGTTGGAGGAGAGAGCCACACTCTGGAAAATATGGTCTCAATAGTTAAGGAGAGCAGTTAAAAATTTGAACCCCTGTATATTAATTCACTTCATCACTTTTTGTGCATTTCACTGTATCTTGGGAACTTCGTAAGTGAATCAAAAAGTTTTTGCTCACAATTAGGCTGAATATAATTCAATTAAAAAAAAAATTATTATTAATTTTATCAAATGAAGAGTAAGGTATTACAGTTTTAAATATGTTATTTTAAGAAACGAAATACAATATTTAAATGAAATTGGTGGAATAGTTTTTGACAAATCAAGTTTTAAATATATGGTTTTAAATTTTGTTAAATCATTAGACAGCGGATAATATGCAATTGCATACTTGCATATGCAATTGCATATTTTAGCACTTTTTGCCACTTGTGCATATAAATGCATAAAAAGGTATATTTGCTCTTATAAATGCATATTTTCAGCATTTTACGGCTTTCCCTCCCAAAACCATATCACTATTCTTTTTATGTTAGCATAAGGAACGCTTTAAATTTTGTTTTCTTGTTCTTTATCACCTGAAAGGGTCAGCTGGGGTGATTGCAATCACGTGAAAAAGATGTAGAAATGAGGTGTGTGTCGGGAAGGGGGGTACAAAGGGCCCACCCAAACAGACATTCGTCATAGAAACCTCAGAAAGGGATGGTTAGATATTCTATGAAGGGATGTCTTTTCCTGGAATAAATAATTGTCAATCTGTGTGGGAAAAATAAGGCTTCTGTGGTAGGTTCACAGACTGGCTGAGACTGTTCAAGAAGTATTCTCCTCTGTGAATGATTTAATTTCTAGTATCAAGAAAGTTTTTCTCAAGGCACCTGTGCGCATAAAATTGTATAAAGAAATGTATCCTGATTTGCCCTTACCTCCACAGCCTGTGATAACTAGGTGGGGTACATGGATTGAAGCTGCACGTTTTTACGCTAATAATTTTGATGCAATAAAGTCAGTTGTAGATGCAATTGACAGTTCCTGTGCTTCTTCAGTTTATGTCACAAAAGAATTAGTACAGGATATCTCTTTGCAGAAGGACTTGGCCATAATTGACACTCACTTTTCTTTCTTAAGTGGAGCAATAACAAAGCTCGAAACACGAGGTCTTCCCCTGGCTGAGGCCATATCCGAAACCAAAACTGAAAAAATTCAACAGTGCATCAATGCTCTTCCAGACTCAGTTGGGAAGAAAGTAAAAGAAAAATGGTGTTTCGTTCCAAACAAAAATTCGGGCTTTGCAGCAGTGAAGAAGATAAATGATTTTCTTAATGGAAACGGAACTGAACTTCCAGAGAAAGTAAAACCAATGAGTACAAAATTGTACAAGTTCTGTCCAATAACATCGGTTGACGTGGAAAGGTCATTTTCTGCTTTCAAAATGATCTTTGATGACCGATGACATCAATTCACCCTTGAAAATTTGGAAAAACACTTAGTTGTGTATTGCAACAAAAATTATTCAGTTTAATAAAATCTTTCCGGAAAATGCGATGATTTTTCTTCTCTCATTTATCATACTTCAGTTTTAGGCTTTTTCTTCAGAAATGTGTAGATTCAAGTAAGAAATATTTTGATTTTCTTCCTTTTAACAAAAAAATGTTTTAGCTGTGTTTGTTGGAAAAAGTAAGTAGTAGTATTTAAATAAGTTGAACTTTTAATTTCTATTTTAAATGCATATTTCTAGTTTTAAGAGCATATATTCAAGTTTTTTAGTGCATATTTGCATGCATATTTTGTCCGTTTTTTAGTGCATTTAATCCGCTGTCTATAAATCATAAATTATTCAATCTATTTCATTCAGTATTTCTTTTTTGTAATTTAAAGATACATAATTTAAAATTGTGTAAAGAGTTGAATGCATTGAAACTCAGAAATTTTTTGACTACGATTAGATAAAATAATAAGTAATTATAAAAAATGTTTGTGAATGGAATTATCCAATTAAGATTAACCAATTTTATAATTGAGGAAAATTCTTTCGATTCATTTAAAAATTTCTCATGATTTAAGGAAATGAGCAAAAAGTGAAATTAACATTAGGGGGTCCAAACTTTCAACTGCCCTCCAGCCTATACTATTGAACCATATATTCCAGATTGAAGCTTGCTAACATCCAACCCACTGAAATAAATTGTTTATTCATATCAAGTATGGTTTTGTTTCTGATTTTGTAATTAATTGTGTAGTAAAATATCATCTGCATTAATTAATTAGCACATTTAAGATTTACCCTCGAAATCTTCAATATTGAGACAATTACTTGAAAATTAGTTAATGAAAAGTTATTCAGGATGTTAAATTTTTTATTTTGCGCACACTTTTTTGCAGAAAATATTGAATTGGTTTTCAAAGACTTTCCATTTGTTTCTTTTCTTCACGTTAGGGTTCACAATTTTATAATATTTGAAAAACAATCAATTAAACAAGCTGTAGTTTTTTTCTTGGCTAAATTTTAAATTGTATTCCTTTGAAAAAATTTCAAATTCTACATTATTTTTAACAAGCTAGTTTAACAAGCTGATACCAAAAGCAGTGACAAAATAAATATTTTATTCTTTTTGTTATGATTATTTTTCACTTTGTTGTTGTTTATTGCCATTCTTTAATGGAAAGTGGCAATTGTACTCAGCAGAGTGGCATTACTGTGGATCGACAAAGAGGAGTTCATGAGAAAAATAGAAGATATTATGAACATGAGAGACAACACATGAATGATCGTCGTTAGGAAGCTAGAAATGCTGCTTCACAGAGAAGTGAAGCAAATAATACAAGTGCTAAACAATGCAGGCAACTTATTAGTGATCGCTGTAGAGAAGCTCGAACATCTTGGATAAATTGATATCGAGAATTAAACGAATGTCAGTATCTCAGTGAATGTCTTCGTAATGATTGCCCACCGCCCTTAATTGGTGGAATGACCATGAAATGTAGTCACTGTGATGCTTTATCATTTCAAAATGAATGTGGCAGTGTGAAACATAATTGTTGCCATCAGGGTATGTTAAGCTTGATCCATCTCTTCAATATCCTTAGGTAACACTTTTGATGCTCTACATTTTCGTTAAAATATACATTTATAAAATGCTGCATCTGCAATGGCAGCATTTTCACCTTCTGAAGAAATTCTTTTTAAAGGCCTCAGTTGTGTGACAGTAAGAGGTGAAATTAATGCCTATGCAACTACCAGTCTTCTTTCAAACAATGCAGCAAAACCAAAATATGCTCAAATTTATAAGCATGGGATTGACTCAGCAAATGAATATAGATTTTCTGACAAATGCCGTCCATCCATATTACAGTAAATACAAACTGTTATTTACAATAACTCATATGTAAAGAATTATAAAACACTTTTTCATAGGTATGAACAAAATATTTTAAAAAAAACATCGTTAGCTTAATGTTTCCGCGTTCTGTTGTGTCAGATGGCCATTGCTACAATGTACCAATTGAAAGTGCAACTGCTGAAGTAGCTGCAGTAATAGTAACTGGCAGTGATGGTTATATTCCACCTTCAGTAGATTTTATTGTGTATCTCAAGCATCACCGTGAGTTTCTAAAATTGCCATCAGATTGTCGCTTCATTGTTTTTCCACTACTATTTCTGTTGGGTAAATCCTGGCATATTCTATAAATATGCATAAGAATGTTTCTTCTTCCTAAACAATAACAGCATTGCAGTACTTTGAATGGCAGTTGCCATGGTTTTAACATCTTTACTATAGCAGGTAGATTGTTACAGCAATGTGTGATTCAAGGATGTAGAACAAATCAGTGGAATCGTCTAAATTATATCCACATATATCAGGTCCGGTTTCGCTGAGAAAGTGTACAAGGTTTAATTGATCACAACGAGCATAGTGCTGTAAGCACATCTGATTCCATGTGACTTGGTAGAGTTATGGAACCACCATCAACATTAGGAGGAAGTCCTCACTCAATGCAGCAACATTTCCAAGATGCCATGCCTTTATCCAGAGGAATTAGACGCCCAGATTTATTTATAACATTTATTGCCAATCCTCAGTCGCCTGAACTACAGGAGTTTCTTATGACACTTCAGGCTATGCTGCGAATGTCGTTCCCCATATTCTTGTTCATGCTTTTTTTTAAGCTGTTATTGTTAAAATAATGGGATATGCATGTAACATTCAATTTCAGAAGAGAGGTTTACCCCACACTTACTGTCTATTCATCTTAAATCCTCGGGATGAACTACTTGCATCAGGGTTGCTTGATAGATTCATCTGTTCTGAGATTCCCGACAAAGCACATGCTTCGTGGGCCCCATTAACAAACTACTTCATATTACGATTGTTCCATGGGTGTGTGTAAAAAGAAATTTCCATGTGCTTTCAGTGACATAACGGATATGTACGGAGATGGTTTTCTTCAATATAAACTGAGTGGTAACCAAGAAGAACTATATTTTTATAACAAATGTGAAAAATAACACGGGGTTGGTGAGCATTAGCAAGCAGGGTCTGGAGCCCTCTAGTGTATATATATATATATATATATATATAACTCCAAATAACTAACCAAAGATAACNATTAAATATATATAATATTTGACACATACTATTAAAATCTTTTTGTTTCTGAATGTTTCACAAGACTTCATATACATACTTTTATTCATTTTTAAATGTTAAAACTTTATGTGTACTAATGCATTTATTGTTGAATCTTTTGCTTTTATTTTTTTTTAATTTTGCCATGCATTAAACATATAATTCTAAATCTTTGTTATCTGTTGATGGTTATATAGAAAACTAAATGTTTTAAGTTAATTAGTAAAATGAATTTTGAAATGCATATTATTTCTGTTATATAGATTATCTAGATTTATTATATATCTTACTAAGACTTTTAAATTTTTTTTTTAACAATTAAAAAAAAATTTTAGTTATTGCATTTCATTAAAAAACTTTTTCTCTGTATTTTAATAGGTCCTGCTGAGTAATGTTAAATATTCCATAATTCCAAGACGCATCACAATCAGTAAAAGACTAGCTCAATGTATGCACCCAGCTCTTCCTAGTGGTGTACATTTAAAAGCTTTAGAGACATATGACATAATATTTAAATGTATTGGACCTACCAGATTAGGTCAAGAATTGTTTATCTACAGTGCTGGTTTATTCCCACTATTAGGAAATGCTGCGATGAATGTCAGACCAACACTTTTAACTGTTTACGAGACTCATTTTTTGCCCCTTGGAGATAAACTTAGACCAGGATTAAATGGATTCTTGATAGGAGTTTTGCCAGGTTTAGAAGAGGGATCCGATTATTATGATAGGTATGTTAATGAAAATTTTTTGTTTGAAAATATTTCTATTTGACTATTCTTCTTAGTACTTCAATTAGCAACTGTCTAGACTTATGAAGTGTGTAAGAGAAATGACAGCTTTATATTTATTGCTTTTTATAATTTCCTTTATGACTTCTTCAAAGAGAATTGATGAAAAGTGCTCCTTTTTATCTTGTTATTAGTCTGAAAAGTTTTAAGTTATTACAGGTATAAAATGAAACAAGTACTTTTACTTTCTTTCATTTGAACTTCTCTCATACCCCTCGGCAAATTATTGGCAACTGAAGGGCTGCAAAGTTTCTTTTAATAAAAATATTTAATTTTGGTTAATATCTAATTTAACTCATTTGTGGTTAACATATTTTAAAAAAGTCAATTTCTTTTTTCAAAGAAAAAAATAAATAAATAAATGAATAAATAAATATAAAAATAAATCAATAAATAAAAGTGGTAGCACAAATGTTTTGTAGTTATAATTTAATTTTCAGAAACAAGAGAGTTCTATGTACCATAATAAATTAATAATGTAAATACTTTAAGATCTGAAGTCATGGCCATTGAAAACAAACTGCACACAATTAAATCCACGCTAGAGCCTTGGCCTGTGTTGCAATTGCGCAGAGCAGATGTCAAGTTCACCCACCTACGTATAGGACATACTCGACTGACTCATCTTCACTTGCTGTTCGGAGAACCACTTTCTCGATGCAATACTTGTAACATTTCACTTTCATTTCATCATATTTTAATCGCTTGCCCATGTTTTAACCAACAACATCTCACCTTTTTTGGAAGCACAATTTTATATCTAAGAGACTTGTTAGATAAAAATCACCATCCTAACATCTTTGCATTTTTACGTGCTATTGGAATTTTAAGTTGTATTTAATTGTTTCATACTATTTAGTGTTTTAGTAAATTTACCGTGCAGTTTTATTAATTTTAATGTATGTAACTTTACAACATTGTTTTAGAATTTTCACTCTCTTATCTGATTTTATACGTGTGCTTTACTTAACCTTTTAATCTGTTTTTAAAACCGTGTGTTTGGCGCAGTATGTCCTGTTTTGGACCTTGTGCCACTAAACCCCACATTCAATTCAATTCTGAAGTCATGGCCCTGTGCTCTTCTTAAGCTAAAATATCAGGTAAAAGAATGAAATATACATCTGGTGTAGTCAAATATGTACAATCGCTCTGTAATTCCTCATGCAATTATTTTCATATACAGACCACTTTTTGCAGTTAGGCATTAATAGGTCAAAACTATTTATATTTATAGCCAAGCAAACTGAAATTTGATTATTTAATGTCTTGTAAATTTATGTTTTTTATAACAATTAGTTCAAAATGTAATAAGAAAAAAGTACAAATGAAACAAAAGTTCATTAGATTTCCCTAAATATTACTTGAATAAGAAAAAATATATCCAAGTTTATAAGTGGAATAAAATGCAAGAGAGAGAAAAAAAATAGTTTTTTAATTTTTACTTAACTTTCATCTATTTTAATAATTTAAACTCGAAATTCACAGATTTTTATGTTATTATATTTGCCCAAAATATGCTGCACCAAAATGAAAAACCGACAAATTATTTTATTAAAATTGCTACTTATAAAAAAATAACAAAAGTAAAAGGAAAAAAATATTATGATTAGTTGTCTATATCTATAATCTATAATATAAAAGTATCTATACTTCATTCCACCTTAAGTTGGCACTAGAGAGAAGGGTAGGCAGACCGGATTACAGACGTTGTCATGGAAACTGGGTTACACTTTAAGTCGGTTGAGGGATGGGGTAGTAAAAAAAGGAGAGAAAGTGGCCAGTATTGGCGTTTAAGAAAGCCAAACGCCGATGTTTTTTTTTAAAACCGAGAATCATACTAAAATTTTGAACAGAATACAGAAAAGAACACTATTTTTTAGAGCATTTCTAATAATTATTATTTTAAGATACTAGTTGTAAGCTAATTTCTTAATTAGTATTTAAAAAACAGATTTTCCTATTATGATTTTCTTAACTAAACTAATTGTAAACAATAGGAAAAAAAATATATTTGAAAAGTTTTTTTTTTGCTGAAATCTAAGTAAAAAAAGGAAATGCATATTTGCACACAAATACGTTGTTTTAAATATTTATTTTTATATGCTTACTTTTTGTAGCATATAGCTTTTGCATTAATTTATCCCACATTGGTGTTTTGTAGGGAAAGAAAAAGCCAACATAGGCAGGGAATCATTGATCATGAAAAATATCATACCTATGTTTTTTAATATTTACTGTTCTTTTTTTTTTTAATAAATAAAAAATTCTAATTTTTTTTTCAGAAGTTTTTTTTTATATAAAAATAATTTTTTTCTGAAATATATTTGCTTTTTAGAGACAAAAGAACTTACCTAGAGAAAATAATTCTCAAAAATTGTATAAATTTGGATTTTTAGTATTATCCACATAGGGAGCGCCTACTACATGTACGCCCCCCCCCCTTATTTTCAGCTGCCATATCCTACCCTCTTAGACTCAACAGGAGCTCATTGACCTGTCCTGGTGGTTATCTTGTTATTCATTTAATATTTTAACAGTTGACAGTTCTTTCTGCAAACTTTTTGTGGGGTCGCCCTGAATTGAATTCAATCCACAATTTCTTATCAGGATAAATTCTACTTGGGTGGTTAGGCGCATTTTTTCAAAAGAAAATACATATTTTAAAATATCATATGATACCAAATATCATATCATATGCAAAAGACGCATAATTTGAATCTTTAAGGAGATTGAATAAAGCGAAATTTTTTTAAACTTTTGTCGTAAAAAAATAATAATAAAATCACATGTTGAATTAGCTACACAGCAAATATGCTCAACTGTCATCAGTTTAATAATATTCACCCGTCTATTTTTTTTTTCATTCATTCTGAAGGGAAAAAATTTTCATTAAATATTGTACATGAGGTTAATATTTAGAAAATTAAATAATCAAATACAATTTTACTATACTGGTTTAAATTTTTTTTTTTCATTTATGAACAAGGTTTGTTGATTTAAATCAACTTGATTTAAATCACGATTTGAATTATGATTTAAATCAAATGATTTTTTCAAAAAAATCATTGATTTAAATCAATCAATTTTTTTATATATATATTGATTTAAAAAATTAAAAAAACAGTGTTTTAAATTATTGATACTTTTATTATATCTTTTCTAAGTTTTAAAATTCATTTTAAATAAATTGCTGCATTAATTAATTTTAGCTAACGAAAATACTTTCTTGGCTTTCTTGGTATGTGTTAGATTTCATCACATTTCAAATTACATTTTTAAAAATCTTTTGATTTTTGAGATTAAAAGTACAGATTAAAGTAAACATTTAAGTTTTTTTTCTCATAATATGTTTACAGTATCTTTGGCATTATCAGATTTTCTATAAAGAAATATTGTGGAAAAAAAATTTCAATTAGTACATAGATTTTTTTAAAACCTTTTTTCCGCTGAACTTCTTTTAATGAATGACTATACTTATAAACACAATCTGATACATTTATTTTGTCATTTTAAAATTCAANCATATCCTACCCTCTTAGACTCAACAGGAGCTCATTGACCTGTCCTGGTGGTTATCTTGTTATTCATTTAATATTTTAACAGTTGACAGTTCTTTCTGCAAACTTTTTGTGGGGTCGCCCTGAATTGAATTCAATCCACAATTTCTTATCAGGAGAAATTCTACTTGGGTGGTTAGGCGCATTTTTTCAAAAGAAAATACATATTTTAAAATATCATATTTAAGTATAGTAGAATTAGTCTGGAAATATTTTGTCAGATACTGAAATATCTTAATATTTTCTACATAAGAGAAAGAATTTCTCAGCTTTTTTGGCTTTGTATTTCAAAAATAATAATTAAAATATTGACTGGTTTAACTTGACCTTTCGGTGTTAAAAAAAAATTATGATTCACATTTTGTATCTTTTTTTTTAAATTATTTCAATTCCTATACTTACACTTATATTATGGAATTTGTATTTCAGATAATATTTAAAAATCCCTTTAATTGAACAAAACTAAAAATCTTAAATTTCCGCCATCACATTATTAAAGTTCCTATAAAAAGCGAATTGTACTTCAGAGCTACACATGGTGCAAAAAACACATAATTTGAATCTTTAAGGAGATTGAATAAAGCGAAAATTTTTTTTACTTTTGTCGTAAAAAAATAATAATAAAATCACATGTTGAATTAGCTACACAGTAAATATGCTCAACTGTCATCAGTTTAATAATATTCACCCGTCTATTTTTTTTCTCCATTCATTCTGAAGATAAGAAATTTTCATTAAATATTGTACATGAGGTTAATATTTAGAAAATTAAATAATCAAATACAATTTTACTATACTGGTTTAAAATTTTTTTTTTTTCATTTATGAACAAGGTTTGTTGATTTAAATCAACTTGATTTAAATCACGATTTGAATTATGATTTAAATCAAATGATTTTTTCAAAAAAATCATTGATTTAAATCAATCAATTTTTTTACATATATATTGATTTAAAAAATTAAAAAGCAGTGTTTTAAATTATTGATACTTTTATTATTTCTTTTCTAAGTTTTAAAATTCATTTTAAATAAATTGCTGCATTAATTAATTTTAGCTAACGAAAATACTTTCTTGGTTTTCTTGGTATGTGTTAGATTTCAGCACATTTCAAATTACATTTTTAAAAATCTTTTGATTTTTGAGATTGAAAGTACAGATTAAAGTAAGCATTTAAGTTTTTTTTCTCATAATATGTTTACAGTATCTTTGGCATTATCAGATTTTCTATAAAGAATTATTGTGGGAAAAAAATTTCAATTAGTACATAGATTTTTTTAAAACCTTTTTTCCGCTGAACTTCTTTTAATGAATGACTATACTTATAAACACAATCTGATACATTTATTTTGTCATTTTAAAATTCAAAAGAAAAAAAGAAGAAATCACAATTTTAAATTAAAACTATGGTTTGGTAATTGAAACTTTGTTTTAAAAGTTAAAGTATTCTTTAAATTCTCTATTTCATCTAGTCCTTAAATTTCAATCATGCATTTGTTTCGAAATGGTTACTATGCATTCAGAGCTATGTTTTGTAATAAAAAATTGTTTTAGGTAGTTAAGAGTTTCTAAAATATTCTTGTAATATAGTTTTAATATTAATTTAATTTTGATTAAACAATTATAAAAATGTTTTTTAGTCATAAATCAAAGTTCTTACAGTGTATTTGAATAAAAATAAAAAAAATCCGATTTAAACCAAAAAAAAGGAATAATTAAAAAAGGAAAGCAAGCTAAAGATTAATAACTTACAAAAGAAAAAGAGCTATCCATTAATAAGTAACAAAATAATACAAACTAACAAAAAAACATGCTAACATTTAGTAATTAGCAACAAAAAAAGAAGAAAAAAATTTTAGCAAGGAATCACAAAAAAATAAAAATTAACAATTAATGCAAAAAAAAATTTAAAAACTATAAAAAACGAGCTAACATTAAATAACTAGTACGAAACAACAAATTAACAATTAATGCAAAAAAGAATAATAGTGATAAAAAACGAGCTAACGATAACTAACCAGTAAAAAACCACAAATTAAGAGTTAATAACTAATAAAAAACAAAACAAAAGAACAATTAAGCGATGCGAATGAAAGAAAGCGAAAAACGAACTGCACAAGAGATAGGCAAGGAGAATGGAACGAGCTGACTGACCAGTGTAAAAACTTAGTCAATACGCCAATTCCTTGGCCTTGAAAACTGATCCAGCGCCAAACTAGAACACCTCCTTCTTCTTTGTACATTCGCTTTACTGAGAAGGTATTTATAAGTTAAATACATTTAAACATGAAAAACTTCGAATATATGTTTCAAGATAAACTTTTCTTATTATACAACATTTATTTATATTTGAACGCGCATTTAAACTGCAATTAATTCCAAAATAGAGAAGAACTACTTTTCAAAGGTGAAGTATTACATATCCTACCCTTCCCTGCAGTGCCAACTTAAGGTGGAATGGACTATAGCTATCTATAATATAAAATCTAGTTATCTATAATGTAAAAATATTATAGATAAAAACTGAGTAATTTTGAAAAAGTAAATAATAAAAAGAACTAAAATTGCAAAATTAAATTATTCATTATTCTTAGTTCTAGTTTTGATCTAATTATTTCTATTATAATTAGTTTATTTATAATTAATAATGATATTGTATTGTTTTTAAACTTTTTTTAGGACAGATCAACTTTTGCTAGCTGTTTGCAACAATGTTGAACAGCATTATTTCTATGGTTGTATGTGGGAATGTGTACTTTCCAATCCATCCATTCGACTTCCAGCTGTAACATTTATAATCAGCCATTACAATAGAAAGCTATGCATGGAAGATCAACTTTTTATATTTGGAACAGATGTTGATACAATGGTAAATATTTACTTAGAAGGTCTTTGAAAATACAGTAAAAGCTCTATGTAGACAAGTACTGCATAAGAAGTTTATTATTATGACAATTTTTTAGGTCACCGTCAAAATGCTAATATTAAAGATTCAAAAATGAAATGTTATAACTTATGTTATAACATATATGTTTCATCTTATATATGTTTCATCTTTTTTATTACTATTTTATCATTAAATCTGTGCATTTGTTTATAACATTAAACTTGCTATAATGATAATTCTCTATACTACTGTGAATTATCATTATAATATACTTTTATGGAATTTATTTTTCATTCATATAATTTATCAACTGTGTTCTTTATTTTTTTGTGTTAAATATAAACTTTTATTTGTAGATTTTTGTGTGGATTTCATTACCTTTTTTAAGAAAGTCTTAACTGCTTTAATAAGTGTTAGAACTATATGGAGTTTAAAGTTAATTTAGTGGTATATTCTGTTGCTTATATGAAAAGGAAAATATTTTAAATTAAACAGTATTGCAATTACTTATTTTGTTTTGTTGGGAAAAATAGTCAAAATATTTATTCAAGTATGTGTTCTCTTCTTAGATTACATGATGTTCAATTTATAACTGTAAATGAAATTGTAATTCAGTCTATGTTTGTAACACTGTTTGGAAAAAAAAATATTTATAGACCCTATATTTATCTCTAAAAAATACTAATAGATTAAAATAAGATAGAAATGTTTGTGGTTCCCATTACCGTTTTTAAAGTGTCTCCTACTATAAGTATGGGAATAAAATTGTCTCAGGTCCTTATATATCATTAAACAGCTTTAATAATGTTGAAAATAATTCCAAAATATGTTTCATAACAGTTGTGTTTACTGCAGTGGGCTTAATCGTTCATGTTTATCAAGGTGGTTAAGCAGTGATAATAATTTTTATTAAATATCATTATTTACGTATAAAAAAGCATCCAAAAAAGTAAGATCACCAGATTCTCTTTCAACTGTTAATTAAATGCATGGATGCATTCAATTCAATTGAATCCTCAATGCATGCTAAATTGCACACTGCCTTTTATGACATTAATTTTAAACAAGTTTTAATTTTCTTGATAAAATTTGAAAAATATTTAATTTTTGATATTACTGAGGGAAAAAAAAGAGTTACTTATAGAGATTTCTCAGCAAGATGAAAAAGACCTTTAGCCACTAAGTTGTAAAATAGAGACCTAACTAAATATCTTATTCTAATAATGTCTTATTCTAATTTAATTTTTGCTTATAATTATGCCTACTAACTTTATATTTTAATGTCTTTTTAATTAGGTTCAAGGATTGTGTGCTTCATTACAAGACACTAGTGTACTTGTTCAGAGGTGTGCTTTAGATTTGTTATTAATGGGATTTCCTATACATTGCAACCAACTTCTCACATCGGATATGATTCATGTTGTGACTTCAGCTGTAACTGTAGTTTTGCGTCGAGATATGTCTCTTAATAGGTAAACTATTATATATTCAATTACTATAATTTATGATTATTATATTGTGTCAGTTAAAAAAATGTATTTTTTGATTAAATATTTGCAAAAAATAGCTGCTTTACAGAAAAATATTTCACTCTTGAGAAATAGTTAGTGATATCAAAAAACAATTTTAACTATAAGATAAAAAAATAAGTCTATCAACCAAATGAGACAAAGAGCAATCAGTTTACTTTTTATAGTAAAATCATATTTTAAAATAATTAAACGTAGACAAGTTTAGGAAAAGAATACAAAATATTCAAAACTATCTTTGAAAGAAACACGCTTAAAAGCAGCAGAATTTTCAAAAGAAAGAATAATTGAAGCAATATAGTAAACAATGGAAACAAAAATATGACCACCGACCGTCTTCAGGGGGTACCGACCTCGGAAGCCATAAAACAAAACCTTTTCTATTGAGAGAGAGGACAAATGCCAAAATTAACTCTCTCAGTACCCTGAAGGTTTTGTAGAAGTCCAGGAAGAAATACATGAAATACATAACAACCAAATCAGAAAAGAAATTTCAATAAAATCTTGAGAAAATAAAAACTCACATTAAACCGGTCAAACAGCAATTTCACAAACAAACTAAATGCAAAGGAAACTCTAAAGCAAAGGAGAACGACACCATCTATAAAATGCGTTGAATGAAAAAAAGAATAGTAAAAAAAAAGATTATGTAACAAATTAATATAATGCTTAACTGGGGCTTCTCAGATAAGACTTGAATTTCGCCCTGTTAAATGGAGTAATAAACTAGTATTCTTCAATCATTTTCTTAATCAAAAAATTAATATTAGAATAATGAAAAGGAAAATCATTATTACTGAAATTATTCAAAAAATTATTCACAGCCACCTGAAAACTTTCAACGTTTTTGCAAATATTTTTAATCCTAACCAATTGTGAAAAAACTAAATTTTTGAAAATTTTATTACACAGATTAGTATTAAAGTTGCAGAAAAAAATGACTTTAAATTTAAAAGCTTTTCTTTTGTCAAGAACACCAATTTTAATTATTTTATCAACAATATCAATTTTAAAGTCTAAATATTCAACATTTAAGCAATTCTCATTAGTTTTCTTCAAAACCAAATCTTTAGGATAAATACTATAAATAAAATTATTATTATCACAATTAAACAAAATCAAATCATCAATATATCTAAAAGCATTATACTCAAGAAATTTAGCTTCAAAAAAATGTAAAAAAATATTAGCAAAAGTATCAGAAAGGGAATTACCTTGTGGAATTCCAATAACTTGGTTATAAGAGTCTAAACCATTAAAAAGTACATTCCCAAAAAGATTAAACCTACATAAATCCAACCAATAATATTTATCTATTTTCTCATTAAATAAATACTTATCAAAAATGCTGCTACAAATTTCAATAATCTGTGCATGTGGAATACTTGTGTACAATTTCTTTACACCACACATTTAAGTATTTATTTTTTATTTTCTTACATTCATTTTAACCTTAAAGAATGCATTTTTCACATTCTAAATAAACAATTTTGGTTTCTTACATTTCTTCCTTTGCTGCCATTAAATTTCAAATTTCTGTATGCAGAAATAATTTTGGATTAACTATAATGAGTTACCCTGTCTAAATCAGTATCATAGCTTGTAAGCTGGCTTTTGCCTGCAAAGATTATCTATGCTTGTTTTATTCAGATGTCTTAAGCTGTTTCTTCTTGATGGAAATATTTCAAAAGCAATTTTGCTTTTACTTTTTATTTTTATGAAATTTCATTAATTTTTTTTTAATCTTAAAAGTTTTTTTATTTTTATTCATTATTTTTTTCTTAAAGAAAGTATTATTTTACCAAAAATAGTTTTCTTTGTTACTACTTGAAAGGGATGTGAAATAATGGGTTTTGAGTTGGAAACAAGATAAGGAATAAAAGGCTAATGATTTATTAAGTTAGAAGTGATGCAGCCACAATTGGGAAACTATCAGTTAAAGATTAACTTATAGTTCATGTGCTTGTTTTTTTTAGTAATAAAATATAAATTAAATATTCTGTAAGTTATCAATATTTTTGATTCATAATTAACTTTTTTTTATTTGTTCTTTTTTCTTGTTAACCTTTTTAAACCCAAAAAAATTATGAATGTGAATGACCTTATCTAGTGGGTCAAAATTTTTTAAGCTTATTTTTAAGTAAACAGAATTATATAACTTTTGCAATTGATTTTCGGTTGGTAACAAAATGATAAAAATTACAATAATGTTGTAATCTATCAATCTATCATTTCTGAAATTTACATTTCTATGTATAAGTTAAAATCAAAGCTTTCTCAATTTCTAAGCAGCTGAATTATCTAATCTTGTAGTTTTAAAACAATTATAAACTTTCAACTTTTTTACTGTCTTTGCCATTCTGATGAAAATATCACTAATTTTAATTAATTTGAAATAAGAGGTTTTTGTTTTTGTAAATTGATCCTAAGAAGGGAAGTATAAAATACTAGATAAATACTAGATAATACTATGCATATATTTCTTGTCTAAAGTTTTCTAACTAGTTAAATCTAGAAATCTTAATTTATTAGAACAGCTGTTTTCTTAAACCGAGGAGGATCTATTTGGAACAGATCTCTCCAAATCCTCGCTTATGCGGACGACATTGATATCATTGGAAGATCAGAACGGGCTGTTAAAGATGCCTTTCAAGCCCTTGAGGCCTCTGCTATAAATATGGGCCTTTCCATTAACGAAGACAAGACCAAATTCATGGAGTTTTCAAGCTCAACTGTAAACTATAGTGAACCTTTGCAGATAAACGGACATTCCTTTGAAAAGGTTAAAGAATTTAAGTATCTTGGTACAATTATCAATGACCAAAACAAACTGAAACCTGAAATTGACAATAGAATCAATATGGCCAACAGATGTTTTTTTGGACTAAAAAGTCAACTAAGATCGAATTTTATTAGCCAAAAAACAAAACTAAAATTATATAAGACACTCATTCTGCCTGTCTTGCTATACGGAAACGAAACCTGGACTTTAAACCTTGACGTACAACGCCCGATAGAAACGTTTGAAAGAAAGATACTTAGAACTATCTTTGGTGCCATACCAGAGGGGGGATGTTGGCGAACACGGTACAACTTTGAACTTTATGGGCTCTATAAACATCCTCAAATTATGCAGATAATCCGAAGCAACCGACTAAGATGGCTCGGACATATATGGAGAGGCTCTGAAGATAGCCCTGTAAAAATTGCCACCTTCAAGAACCCTCAGGGGTCCCGCTCTAGAGGTAGACCACCTACTCGATGGCTCAACGACACCGAAAACGACCTCAAAGTCCTAAAACTTAAGAACTGGAGGGGAGTTGCCATGGACAGAGGGAGCTGGAGAAGGCGTGCTGTTGAGGCAGCCAAGGCCTGCAAAGGGCTGTTGCGCTCCTGAAGAAGAAGTTTTCTTAAAATTAACTTTTGCAATCTTTGTCCCAGTTGCAATGTTGTTTATAAAAAATTTATAATGATCTAATGTAATGTTATAAAAATTTTAAAATGTTATCTTAGTTATAATATGTATAATGTGGTCAACTGATAGCACTTTGCTAAATGTATTCCACAGCTTCCAGACATTTGACCTAAAGTAGACAGCTTTACTGGGGATTAAATGGAAGACATTTAGCTTTATTTTGCTTTAGATTTTCAATAAAATTTTTGAGTACCCCTTTAACTTCCACTGTATTTATAACTCACTTTTCAATTATCTTTTAATTTAAGAGTTATATAAAAAAAGAATATATAGTTTTGATAATTATAGAATTTTTGAATGAGCTTTATTTTGGTGCTTGCTTATATTTGCAATTATATACTATCTTTTGTTTCAGGCGTTTATTTTCCTGGTTAATGGGTGGAGATTCTTTGTGTAGTGATGATGTAAATAAAACAACACCAGGAAAATC
Source organism: Parasteatoda tepidariorum (assembly GCF_043381705.1). NCBI lineage: Eukaryota > Metazoa > Arthropoda > Arachnida > Araneae > Theridiidae > Parasteatoda > Parasteatoda tepidariorum. The sequence goes on from NC_092215.1 coordinate 43,640,944, forward strand.
AAATGAAAAGTTTGATGCTAATTCCTATTTTAAAGATTTTTCTAAAGAATATTTATTAAAAGCACTTCAAAAATGCTTTGATGTAAGTATTCTAAAAATATCTGGCATACTTAATACATTAATCTGGCATACATTTTAGTGTTGATTTATATTTTGTTTTGTAAATTTAGTTAACTTAATGAAAAATAACATATTTTTTTTATATAAGGACTTGAATACATTTTTTTAAAATTGCAATGCATTTTTTTTTAGTTTATCGCATTTCAAAATTTTTAGAACCTATTATCAGCTACAAAGGAAAAAAGTTATTTGCTATCAATATAAGAACGAAGAATCTTTTGTTAATAAGTTCTGTATGTATAGTCTTCTCAAACATTTAAAAAGGTCTTCTCTAACATAAGCATATGCTTTAACTTAGAATCATCTCTTATTAGAAGCAATGCTTTTTCTTGGCTCATTCTTTTTGAAAGGGATCAAAATAAAAATCTTGTTACTGCCATATTGCAGTTTATTATGATTTTTTTGAGAAAAATTACAATTATGAAAAGCAATTAAAATATTTTTTAAAATTTTTCTGGCAGATGCTACAATGAGTAGGCCATTTTAAATTTTAACTCAGTTGATCTTTATTATTCTAGTCAAAACAGTTGAGTTCATGCCATGCCAGAAAAATATCTAACTGAAAAGTTGATTAGAATATCATAAATATCTCACTGAATTTTGTGGATATCTTATCCTTGTGTGAATATTGGAATTATTTTTATGTTTAAATATAAAAATGTCATTTATTTTAGCAGAAATTATCTTTAAATAATCTTAACGCCAATCTTAAACAATCTTAATTATTAAGTTGTTAGAAGAATTGAAATAAATACAAAGCCATTTTTAAGGGTTTATTTTTCAAAATTATTTTCAAGAAAGAAATTCTTATATTTAAAACTGTTTGAAAAAAAGTAAAAATTGTTGTTAAAATGCATTTTATAATGATTAATAATAAGCAATAGTCTAATTAATAATATAGTGTGTAGTTCATTATTTTAATGGTTAATCCCTCTACTTCTGTTTTTTTTCTCTGTTAGTTTAATTTAATGTTTTTTTTAAAATTCTTCAGAGTCCTCAGACTATTATGCCATCAAACTCTGTGCCTTCCACTGCTGACTTATGGTGCTACAGATTGCTAATTAGCTTACTAGATCGTCCAGAAATTAGCTCTGCTATTTTAGATGACATAATGATTGATATATTCAGGTAAACTTGGTAGTATCAAATATTTTGTATTATACTAGTTTGGAATGTATTATATCGAATTGTTATGGGATTATCTAATTGCTATTGAAGACTTTTCTCGATGATATCAAATGTTTTGATTAAATATTCGAAGTTTGATATAAAAAATTGGAATTAAAAGAATTTAAATTACCAGATATGTAAAAGACTTCGATATATAATTGATGATTTCTTTAATGATCAATTATAGAAATTGATGTAATGTTAAAAATATTTTTTACATTACATAATTATACTTCATTATATTTTGCATAATATTTTACATTACATAATTATATTGATGTAATGTAAAAAAATATTCTACCTAATTTTAAAATTTTTTGTTTTTGCTGATTATTACTGAAAAATATTCAAAGTGTGTAAAAGTTGGCGGTTATGGTAGATTGTCATACTATTTAAAAAAATTAAATATTACATAATCAACTTGTTTTTAGTATCAAAGCAAGCCATTGAAATTGAAATTTTATTTTATTTCAATAAATAAATAAAATAATAAAAGTACTAATTATAATAAACCAAATTTTGTGTAACACTTAGAAACTAAGAAATATATTTTCATTGTTTGTGTTTCTAAATAGACTAACTATTTTGTAGTTTAAAGCTCATAAATAATATGCTCAAATATCCAAAAGTATATTTAAGAAATCAACAATTAAAAACAAATAGTTTTTTGATTTTCTGTAGCATGATCTAAAAGTTTCAAGTGTAGTTTTATTTGATTAGTCATTATACAGTTTCATGAAATTCCCTCCTATGTTTGTCAAAAGTTTCTTATGAAATTCTTTTATACATCTTTTGTTAATGAAACAAACATAGACAATTTTCTACTAAATTTGCATCAAACTTAAACTAAAAAACTAAAAGTAATAATAATATTTTATCTTGCCATTTCAAATGAATAATATAAATATTCAATGAACTATAACTGTGTATATATCTTTTAACTGTGTATGTCTATTATAACATAAATTTTTTGGTTTTTTAATTTTTGCTAAACTGGAAGAAAAATTATTAAAATGTTATTTAAATCCTAAAGATATCAACAATTATTAAACTTGAATTACAGAATACTTAGAAATAATATGCAGCTCTGATGCAGTTTATTAAAGTAGGTTTACTGCCTAGTACAATATTACTTGATACCAATTGACACATTCATAACTCTGGGTACAATAGTACTGACTTCAGTAAATTGGGAAATATTATATGTTCCAGGTTTATTTTATAATTTGGACAGCTTATAGGAATGGCATAAACTCTGGTTATTTTAACCACAATTCCAAAGGAAAATAATTTTTTCACTTTTTTTTTGGATATCATTATTTTTTAATAATGATTAATTGAATAACAATACTGAAAGTTTGTTTTTTTGCTTTTAAAAATGCTTATTAGTTTTTAGAAAACATGCATATAATATCTTTTTTACTTTTTTTGTTTAGTAAAAATTGTTTAGCCATGGTCGTAATTTTGCTAAATCTACTGATAGTTTTGAAGTAAGAAATTATTCAGACTGAATGAAAGAAAAATTAAATGTTGCTGTAATAACATGATTTTAGTTGTGATATTCATTGTAAAATTTCTTAATTTTGATAATGTTTTAGCCCATAGTTTTCTGAATTAAAATCTCTATTTTACAGGTCCTTATACTTAGCTTGTCATTCATCAAAGTTTTACATTTCTAAGAATGATAAGAAAGGCCAAAAGTCATCTAAGGACCAAAATGAACTTAAAAAATCTGCTAATTTATTATTTGGAACCTTAGAACCATCATATCTCTGGGAATATGCTGGAAAACACTTTTACAATGCCTGCCAAATGCCTAGCTCTTATTCGGACGATTCTGTTGAAGAAAGTAGTGATGATTGCTCAAAGTGCATAAAACGTGTTGGATCAGGAGATCCTAATTTATCTGAGTTATGTACTCTAGTCAGTTTTTTATTAGATATTGTGTCTCTGGTTAGTATTTACTTCATTAAACCAAATTTTACTTATCTTTAGCTTTCGTTTACTCATGATAATTCATTTCCACAAGTAATATGATTTTAATAAAATTTACCATTAAGCTGGTTTTTATTAAAACTTTTAACCTTTGATTCTAACTTTATTTTAGTTTTCTAAATTAATTTTTACAATAGTTTTATGCAATTGCATTTGAAACTGTTGTTGTCTTTGCCAATATTAGTGCTTTAAATGAATACCACAAACATTTATATCAAATATTCATTTCAGAATAATATTTATAAAAATATTTATTATGTTTCCTAAGTTAGGAATTAAATTTATTAATTGTTTCGTTTGATTTAATGATTTGTGAGTGAAATTTCCAATAAATGATTTGGATCTTTTTTTAAAAACGAAAGCCATTTAGGTATCTTTTCTATAAGAATTTAAAATAAAAATTTTAATTGTAAAGCAATTACTCAAACCCCTCAAAACAGTGGATGCAGTTAGTAAGATATTGGAAAAATATTGTATCTTTTGACATTATTATTAATAAAATTACCTAGTTTGTAATAATTTTCCTGTCCAATAGTTTCAGTAAATCTTTTTATATTTTATATGAAATTGTTTTTTAATATTACTATTTTAACATTTTAAAACTTTCATAGATTTTTTAATCTATTTTTTGTAGAGAAATGAGCATGTCTTTTCTAGGATTGATATGCTACCTGGAAAAGTCAGGAAAATTGGAACTGTCATGCACTTACTTATGTTGAATATGTAGTTAAAGATGTTCCGTTGGTTACATTTCATTAAATTCAAAATTTCATTACATCGTTAAAAAATTACATTAAAAACATTTACATTAAAAACTTTTACATTTAAAAAGAAATAGTAAAATGAACTGCATTTATTTCTTCTAGTTTTATGTTCTATTTTTATTTAATTCTCAATTTTTAATTTTTTGTTCTTTTTCACAATGTTGCAACTACTTGTCTTCAAGTTTTTCTATAGTTTTTTTCTTCTTTTTATAGGAAACTTATCTAGAAGCAAAAACTGAACACCTTCCTAAGCTTTTGAGTGATATTTTTGATGTGCTCTCTGAAAACTGTTCTAATTTATGTGTATATGATATTACAATAGCTTTAGAATTATGTTCAAAACTTTTATGCAAAATGCAACCACCTCTTGTGAATGCTATGTCTGAGGTAAAAAGTTCATTTGAATATACTAATAAAGCTAGCGATTCTTCAAAAGTTAATAATACTTCAGAATATGCAGTAAAAAGTTCTGATATTGCACAGCTAAATTCTAAAAAAAATAATTCTTTCAGTTACTGTCAAGATAAGTCAGAAATAGAAGATCATTATGAATTGAATATACGTAGTGTGATAACATTATGTGTTGAAAAATTTCAGAAACTATTTGTGACATTTATAGTGAAAAAAATGGTTAAAAGCTCTGAAGCTTCTTTAGAGCGTTATCAATCCTTAATTTTGCCTCAGGGAGGAGGAAACAGCCAGCGAGATATAAATTTAAATAATTTGTTACAGAAATGCTTGTCAGCTAAATGTAACTGCTTTTCTTCGGATGATCTTGTCATTTACAAACAAGATATTTTAGAGGCAACTGACCAAAACAGTTCTCTTCCTTATAGTGAGGTAGAAGAAGTACCAGATGATATTATTATGTGTAAAACTTTTCGTTATTTGTGTAATCTACTTGTTGAACTCTCTTCATTTCCTTCATTTTATACAAACTGCAAGCAGTTGTATGACACACATTTATCAACTGGTAAGTTAAATTTAATTTTTTAAATAATTCAAGTATATAAAATTATGTTCTCTGAAGAAAAACCAATCAGATAGTGCAATTTTTTCTCTCTCCGTGAAATGTAATGTAATTATGCAGCATTTAATGTATTCGCTTAAAACCTCATTATTAGAAAAGTGTTACACCAGATTACATCCAATATCAATGACATTTATTTTAGACTAATAGATATAAGTTTTTTAATTAAAAAAGTTATAAATTAGTAGCTAATTTAACTTTTTAAATAATCCAAGCATATGAAATTTTGTTCTCTGAAGTAAAACCAATAAGATAGTGCTAAAATAGTTTTTTTTCTTAAAATGCTGTGTAATTATGTAATATATATTGCATTTGCTTAAAACCTCATTATTAGAAAAGTGTTACACCCAAATTACATCAAATATCAATGGCATTTATTTCAGACCATTAGAAATAAGTTTTTTAATTAAAAAATTTATTATGAATTTTAAATTAATAAAATATTTAATTTATCTTGTTTCTAAAATCATTCAAATCAATCTTGTTTTGCCTTAAAATAACTTATTTTTTAAATTAAAAAAAAAAAAAAAAATTGTTACTGAATTTCTCAGTTTCTTTTGTTTAATATTACATTTTGTGAAAAAATTTAGTCATTATTGATACAATTGTTTTTCATTAATTAGTCTCAAAACTTTCAACATTATTTAATAATTATCACACATATATTTGGATAGTAATTGTTTTACTTTTTGAATGTTTCTGTTTTCATTAATTTTACATTATTTGCAAGCACATCTGTTGCACCTATATACTAAATTTTTTAAATATCTCAAGTAAATACAATGTTTATTCAAGAATTGGAAAATAATTAGAAAGGTATTTCTTTAGAAATACAGTAGTTCTGATTATAGGACAACGAAATTTTTAATTTTTTACTGGTTATCATGCTATAATATACATGAACGTGTGAATGCTGTTCACATATAATTTGTCACCACCACATAAATTTTTTTGATGTTACCCCCAAAAGAAAAAAAAAAGAGAAATATTCTACCTCCTCAAAGAAAGTTTATCTTTTTTGAAATAACTGAGGAAAAAAAAATTTGCTTTTTTGTTTTTCCATCAATGCTTATGTAATTTAAAATTACATACACTTGATAAAATCGCGCATCACAATTCCTATTTACGCAAATTAAGATCACACATCATGTTTCATATTAAAAACTTATGCATTGGAATTCATTTTCACTTGATTTTTAGAATGAAACATCAGATTTGTATTCACATGATTTTAAAATCAAGCATCGAGATTCGTATTCACGCGATGTTAAAATGAAATACCGAGATTCGTATTCATGCTATGTTAAAATTTAACATTGGAATTCGTAACATAACGATTTTAAAATTAAACCTTGAGATTCATGTTTACGCAATTTTAAAATTAAATATCGAGATTTGTATTCACGTGATTTAAAAATTTTGCATTGAGATTTCTATTCACACAGTTTAAATAAATCTTTCATCAATATTTTAAATGAACCATCGATAACTTTCTGTGATTAAATGTTTTCTACTCACACTTTTTTCATGCAAAAAATTTCAGATACTTTCTCAATTATTTAAAAAGTGTTTTTTTTTACATAACATTTGTGGATTTCTATTTTCTGGTTTTTTTTTATCAAACTTATCCCTGCAGTATGAATCAATATAGAGTTCTATAAAAATTGAACATTTTAAAAATAAAAAAAAATCAGTGATTTTCAAACAAATTTAACCAGAACTAGGTGGCGAGAGAAGGGAAAGGTTTTTTAATTGAGATTTTGTGTTTTCAACCTTATTTTGACAGTAAAACAGAGCACCTTTTGAATCACTAAATAATTTCGGTTAAATTAATAATCACCTAAGTTAAGTTCACCTAAGTTCTAAGTTTGTTATTGCTATATACTCAAATTCCATTGTTGACAAAGTTATACATTTTTATTCAGAACTTTGCCAAGATATATGTATTCTATTTTAAAGCACTACAACTCCACTAATTGATTTTGCGGAATCTATCTGGAGCCCATAAAACATCTAAATAAACATATAAGTCATCTGAATTTGTATTACTTAAGCTATTTGATAATTCTAGTGGAAATTACATAATAAAAAACTTTACATAATAATTTTCAATGAGTTAAAGTAGTAGGAGAATTAAACTGCAATAATTCGTTTACAGAAAATAATATATATGGCCTTGACCTTGAATCCAAAAATAATAGCAAACCTATTACCTATAGCAAACTTTTATAAGGAAAAATTTCTTCAATTGAAGGCTTGTGTTTCAAAGATTGAAAAGTAAAGCCTTGAGGAATGAATGAGAACATTACATTTAACCTAGGAAATATCCTTAAACATTTGAACTACTTTGTCAATAATGTTTATGCAAAAACCATTTGCTATTAATAATCTTGTATTCTAGCCCTAACACTTGTCTAACAAGTGCTAAATCTTTTATATCAGATTTAGGCTGAATTAAATTATTACGTTTGTCATATCACTTTCAAATTTTGTAAATACAACCAAATCATCTACATATACTAATATTACAGTTTTACAATCATAATTATACATGTAGTTACATTTCAAAATTTTATAGAAACTTAAATTTGATGAAACTATATCCAGTTCTAGATGCCATTCTTGAGCTGATTGATGAAGCTTTCCTTAAAAGCATAGAAAGCTTTCCTTAAAAGCATAACACGAGAAATGTAATTAAGTTATGAATCTGATTTAAATCCTTTTTGGTATTTTCATATATATTTCTTCATTAAGATTACTATATAGATAAGTGCATTCAATATCAACGAATTGACAAATTGGAATTTTTTGTTTTTTTAAAATTTATTTTTACTGCACAAACTAGGTTAATATTCTAAAAAAGAATATCAATAATATAGCAACATAGCACAAATATGAAATAAATTTTTAATAAAAATCTTGATCGACATTTTGTTCTGGTTTTTTGAGCATATTAAAGGAGCCATATGGATGAATAGAAGAAGTAGTTTCATTTGTATAAAAGGGTAGTGGTGGCACATTTATCACTTCATTTTCAACATAATTTTTATTTTCGTCATTTTTATTTATGTTTTCTTTCATTTCATCTACATCTCTTAAAGTGGCCGTTATGATAGATCACAGTTGAATACATCTTGTCACAGCGGCAAGTTGTCCTTCTGTATGCCTAAAAGTGGATGGGGTGGTACAAATTTCTTATATATCGTCTTTAAATTGAGACTATCCTTAAGTAGAACAGTGTTAAGCAAAGATTCAACTGTACGTTCAGGGTGTCCCAAAACTCATGGTACACATGTTAGAGGGTGATAGAACACAATTAGACGAGCACAAATCACCATACAATCCATTGTCAGAAAGCAAGAGATAAGGCGCTAGAGCACAAAACATACTGTGTCATGTAATGATCGGAAACTAGACTGGAAGACGTGGAAATGAAACCGATAAAATGAAGAAAAAAATTTGTTCAATGAAATCATGGAAATGAATGAAACAACACTAAGACCCCATCATAGGTCGTGTGATATGTGCTGAAACATGGTTTAATAATTCTGACTACACCTCTTGCAAAAACAGTATTAAATTCCATCCAGGTGTGTTGGCAGTTGATCTATTAGATGATCATGCATGCTTCCGGTCCAAACATTTAGTGCAAAAGATTGCTGGAACGAACGTGTATGTACTACGTATGGGTTTTTCAGTTGCCCGCACATGATAAAATACTCTGGCTTGCGAATGTATTCGTCAGTGAACAACACATGTTCACAAAAATCTGGGTCCACAGCTGTTGGGAAACCACAATGTAAAATTGACACGAGCCTGGTAATCTGATGGTTCCAGGCCCTGAATTCTCTGCACATGGTAGAGATGCATTTTTTCATCTCCCAGCATTCCTCACACTGTATTATAGGAACCTGAATGGCTTGGGACAGTGCCCGAGTGCTAGATATAGGCCTCTCAGTAATGTGATGCACAACTTCGGATGGCGTTCTTACACTCCTTCCAAGTCTGCTATTCCGCATGCAACTTCAAAAGGGACTCTTTTAGCGGAGTTGTTAGTGCAGTCGTTGAAATATTCTCTCATTGGGGATGCCTCGTGTTGGAAAATGTGATACAATCTTTGAGTTTCTCTTGCATTGCTGTCTGCAGTTCCATACATGTAATGCATCTCAGCCCTCTTCTGATTTGATTACGCATCCATTTCATCGATGATCCATAGAGCGACTGAAAGCAGCTGCTGTGAACAGCTTTTTTACGGCGGTCTCAGGGAGACACCCTCTTGCATGCTATGACTCGCATTGGAATCATGGATTGTATGGTGATTTGTGCTTGTCTAGTTTTGTTCTATCACTACCAACATAAATACTATGAGTTTTGGGACACCCTGTTTATTGAATAAACATTTATCTTTTTTTTAAATTTCTATTTCTTTATTTTATTTTTATTTTTTACAGCTGGATTATCTTCTATTCCAGAGTGGCTAAAATTCATCATCACTATAGCATGTTTTGCTAATTCTGAAGAAATATTTTTTATTGCAATTTCTACACTATTTGATTTAATTGCACTCACAAAATCTGTTCTTGTAAATATAGAAATTAATGAAGTTGCTTCAGGTTCACCCAATCATTCCGGGATAGGAGATGCTTCTCAAACTAATGTACCTACTGTTGTTTTAGTAGCTTTAACGCCAGCTATCAGTGCATTACAGTTAGATTTCCTCTCCAATGAAACTGCACTTTTCAATGTTGCTGCAAACAAGCTATGGAAATATGTAGGGGATGAAAGATCAAACTTGTGCCTACGTGGCACAGAACTTTTACAACAAGTGCATAATTTATCTCCGACAAGTTCTATATGTGAAACAATTATCTGCAATTCTATGGCATCAGGAGATGAGATGGTAATTTAAAAATTTTCTCCATTTAGTATTTTTGTTACATAAGAGAATTTGAGCTTAAATATTCTTTGTATTTGAGAATCTTAACTTTTCAGCTGTCTTTTATAATTTTTCTTGTTAGTAGATTTTTTTTAAACAAAAAACCAGATTTCGTATAATAATGTAATATTGATTTGACTTATATGTATGAATATGATATTTTTGTGCAGTTTTCTACAGTTTTTAGCATTTGCTTTTTTAAAAAAATATCATCTCTTAAAAATTAGTCTGCATAATTATGTATAAGAGCTATGTGCTATTTGGTATTCAAGGGTCATTCTGAAATTTTTAAGATATATGCAGACAAGAAGTGGTAGAAAAAGCAAACTTTTATGTTAAGAATAAACATCTAGCTTCTGCTAGGTGTTGACTTTTAACATAACCATTAAGGGAGCTACTGCTACAAGAATTGGTAGTGATTGCCGAATTAAGAAATAGAAAAATATTTAGCTTGAAAGATGCACCTCATTGAGTTTGATGAAGAGCTATTAAATCAACTTTTGTTCTAAAATTTTAATCAAACGATGAGGGAATTATCAGAAAAAAATTTAACACTTTCTACTTTTAAAAAATTTAGATAAATGGAAGAAACTTAATTGCTAATTCAATATGAAACATTAGGAAAATAGGTGCTGTTTTAGGTTTTTCATGTTCACACACTTTTTGACAAGATCAACTTCAACTCAACACCATAATTACAAATAAGGAGTTCCAGGAGTTATAAAAAATCAAGCTAATTAAATAAAAATTATTAATAAAAAAAGCACAACAAGATCAAATGAAGAAAAAACACAATATTTTTGGAATTTCTTAGAGTTGATTATTTTTCAGGCTGAGTCTTTTTTTTTTTTTTAGTTTCAATAATGTGTACATTTTTAATGTTTTTGCATAACATTAATTTAAAGTATATTTATGTTAATTAACTTATTCATAAATATTAACTTGGCTGCAATTTTAATATAAATATGAGTACTGAAGAAGAAAAAGAATATCGACATCTTAAGAAATATATTGAAAACCATGAACTTATTCATTAAAAAATATATTCATAATATTCATTAAGAAACATGTATTGAATACCTGGTATTGAAAACCAATCCAGTCCATTGTTCACCAAGATGACAAACATCAATTGATAAATTTTTTGTAACCCATAACTTAAAATGTTGTGTTTACGACTGTCTATCCAGAAAAAAAAAATGTGACGAAAGGGTAACCAGTGATTGCAATAATGCTATCATAATTTTCTCTCTTGTAGTTGATCATCATTATCAAAGTTAATTCTAGTTAACAAAAATTCAGTAATTACACTAATGTTATCAGTTTGCAAACATTGACCAGAGGTCTGTCCAGAAAAAACAGTAGTTTCACAAAATACTTTTTCTTGAAATTTTATTTTTGTATCCCATAAGAAACAATAAATCCATATTTTTGTGTTGATTTTTTAATATAATTTTTAATTTTCACAAATTATGTCTAAATTTTCACAAAATAGGTACCTCTTAGAAAAACCTGGACCGACCCTTGTTAACTAAAAGTACTCTACTTGGCAAAAGTAACTAAGAGTACCACTTAGCAATCACATTAAAATTCATCATACCATCAATATGATTTCTCAATAACACAATGCAGCTGCTCTTTTAAAAAATTATTATCCAAAATTAAAAATAAAAAAAATTATAAAAAATAGCATCCAAAAAGTAGTAGATTAAATTCGTAGTATACAAAAAGTCGGATATTAAATTGTGTAAATTCGAATTGCATAAGCACTAACATTTTATTTCTGTGTTTTTGTACTTCTGATTACTGATAGCTAGTTTGAAAAGTTGGTACCTAATTATTTATCACAATTCTGTTTATGAGGTTATTTTTTAAAAAAATTTTTTTAAATGGAAATAATTTTTTTGTTTTGTCATTTCAGGAGCAAGTAGAAGCACAAAAGAAATTTGCTATACTATGGCATTTGACTCGAGATTTAAATTTACAGTCTACACCCTCTACTATAACTAGGGTTTTTGATCGGTCAGTGATATTGAGCTTTTCTTTCACATTAATTTTATTTCTATTCTGTATTATCTAATTATATATTTTGTAAGTTAACTTTGTCTGTAAAATTTCTGAGGCAAAAAATATTTTTGATAAAATTTTTATATGGATTTAATCTACCGAATACTATGGTTGTAATGTAGTTGGCTATTTTTGCCTAATGTTTATTATTATAGTTTAAAGAAAACAAAGAATGGAGTTCTCCTTTTCTAATTTTTATTTTATTGAGTAGCCTGGAATTTTATTTTTATAAAGTGACCTCTTGTTTGAGGGAGAAAAAAGCTTTTCACAATTTTTATTGAGATCTTAATTTTTTTCTGCAAAATATTGAGCCATATTTCAGAACTACGATAAAAGAAATTTCTGTAGATGACATGATTTTTTTTATAGAATAGTTGGTAGTTTTACGGCTTATTTTGTTTGAAAATTACGTTTTATTGCATAATTATTTTATTGTTTCTTAACAATGCATGCTTAAAATTTGACTAATAGGGATCACTAATTTTTTTAGATGTTTGTTTCTGATGTTAGACAGCCTGTGTAAAGAAACTGGACCCCAAAAGGCTATATCTCAAGCTTGGCTTAATCATTCTTTGCAACGTGGAGATGTTGCCAGGTTTCTTGAGCCTATCATACTGATATTACTTCATCCAGACTCTGCTCGAATATCTGTACAACATGTCAGTGTACATTGTCCACCAAAATTAGTAGTTGATGATGGTTATGCATCATCAACCACAGGTGCCCACCATGATGATGATGAAGCTAAAGTATATGCAATTAGTAGTACTTCTGGTCATGTTATTTATCATATTAGTGATGATAGTCGACCCTCCTCTCAAATACCTACTCCCGAGAAAAAGATATTAGCCTTAACATCATTAGTTAATCTTGATTCTGGAAAGGGCTCGTCATTTGTTACTCATAATTCTATGATGCAAGATTTTGAGTTGCCTTCCAGTCATGAACGGGATTTAAAAATGCCCATTTCAGTTTTTGTGAATCCATTTGGTTCATTATCTTCGCTTGCAAGTGATACTAATTTAGAATATTCAATTGTTTCTGCAACTGATTTAACGCAGCTTAAATATATTGAAAATGTACAAAAAAGTTCTTTTGATGAAGATGTTGATGAAAGTAACCAAACCCTTGATAATGAAATAGATATTGAGGGGATTGTTTCTTCAGTTTTGGAGGAAATCATTTCACAGATTGAAAATAGTGATAGTGACAAAGAATTTATATCTTCTGGTGATTATAATTTTAATGATGAATTTACTGATAGTGGTGACATAAATGGAACTTTTAAAAAGAACTGTGAACTTAATAGCATGTCTCAATTAACAGTTCACCCATTGCATACTTACATTTTACTATATTGTCAAGTATATGATTCCCAAAAAACTCTTTATGCTCTTTACTCATTAAAAGCTATAATTTTGACCAATCCACGCATTGCTTTATGCAGTATGGCTACCACAAATATTAGTAATTCATTGAGCTTAAGGGGCCAACAATTACAAATTCTTTTAGCTCGACATCGCAAATCTGTTTTTGGGAATAATTTTCACGGGGAATTAACAGCTGAAGCTACTACAATGTTTCGAAGCAATACATATGTAGAAGTCATTGTAGCAGCCTGCTTATATCATATACGAAGTCATTATCCTAATTTATGTCAAGTTAAGTTAACAGACGATGAAGTAACAGGTAACAGAAATGTTCGTCTTTTGTGCATGGAAGTTCTTACTCTTGTGTTTTCGGAATTAGTTGGAATTGTTAAAGATAGTGGAAAATGCTTTGCCAATTACTTGAGTGATCTTTTACACCGAAGTAAAGTTCAAAAGACTCTTTTACACTGTCTTGCTGCTAGTGTCTATGACTCACGCTATAAAATTCTTGATGAAAAATGTATGGCTTTTACTGAAACAATTGTTGACTTTAATGAGAAGACTTCAACCTTTTGTAATCATAATCAATCTGCTGATGACTTTCAAGACACATATCAGGTTAATAATTTTAATATTTTGTTTTCAGATAATAGCATTTTTACCTAGAAGTAAATACTGCTGAGGTAGACAGCATTTTCATGTCTTAATGCTAACTTTGTGATAGTATCTAAATTTTTTAAAAATAGATTTTTTAACCTGAACAATTATCTTAATTGAAAATATTTACTATATTGCTAAATTAAAATGTTTTAAATATGATCAAAAAATTATTTTAAAAAGCATAACATGTTAGCAGCCTGTAAACTGATTGTTTTGAGCATATATTTTTTTCTTGCATTTATTATTATTATTACTATTATTATTGTTTTTAAAATACATATAAATTAAAGTCATTGCTACATTATCTTAATAAATTCAGTTGTGTATCAGCGAATCTTGTTAGTTAAAAAATTCTTATATTTCTGTTACAACTTTTTGAATACATGTGTCCTTACTCAAAAATAATTGTCCCTGTACTTCAAATTTTTTTACAGTATATGAAATAAGTATTAGGCTATCCTTTCTAATATAATCTAGAAATAATGAGTTGCCATTAGTGTTTGTGCAAATAAAAATTAATGTTTAAAAATACTTATGTTAAAAATAAGTTTAAACTAAGCTCCTGAGCTATCATATCTATGTTTTAAGCATACTCTAATTTTATCGGTTATTCAGAATCATAATAAAAACACTAAGACAAGGCCTGAAATTTCATTTTAAAGATACTAGCCAGGCTAAAATTTTGCTCATGACCATTTTTACAAAAAATATGAACAATTTTTAAACTTTTAACAGACGTTGATGTAAAATGTTACTGAAAAAGGGAAAAACATTAATTACAAATTAATAATAATATTTTAAAATTAAGGTTGCCATAAGGTTTTAATGATTCCAACATCATCCTCATATCATTAAGTGTTTAAAGTATGAAAAATATGAGTAAAATATATTAGAAATACTTGAATACTTTTAACACTTCATGTTTGTATAACCCTGTTTTTCGACACTAAAATACCCTTTGTCAATTGCAGCCCTAGTGTCAAACTTTATTATTCTCAGACTTAGTCATTTTGTCAAACTTTCTCATTACTTATTCGCTACCCCTAAATATTTGATCACCGATGGTGAGCTGCTGAGTGAAATTTTTTTTCTATTAATCGGTTATGCCCACAGGGAGTACCAAAGGGAGCAAGTCACCATTGCCATTTTTTAGAGGAAATACTTTTTTTAAAATATACAATTTTGTAGTTTTGAAATTTTAAATCATATATTTAAGAAATACTTTTGATTTTTAGGGGGTAATTTTAAATATTTAGGAGGGGGGATATTTTTTAAATATTTTTAGTGGGGAATATTTTTCCCGCCAAAATATATAATATCAATACTTTACTTTACACTCACAAAAAACTACAAATAAGGGAAGCACATTTACAACTTGTGGTTTAGTTTGAGGGTACAGAAGTTTTTTGGGTGACGAGTTAGATTTCAAAATCCCTCTTGGATGAGGGATATTTTTTTGTTTTTAGTAGAGATTATTCTTTCCAGCCATGTTCATTATATCTAAGCAACTCAAAATTTACATAATAAGAGAAGCACATTCATTTAAAACCAGTGCATTTGTTGAACTGAAACATTAGTTTTAATTTTTTTGGGGATGGGTTACATTGTTTGTTTTCATTTGAAGCAAAGTATTTTTTCAGCTTTAAGGCATTGAGTGTGTAAAATATTATCAATACACCTAATCATATTTAATCATGCAAAACTTCAAGAAGAGTAAATACCTCAGAAGGAAAAAAAAATTAAAAAAATAAAAAATATTTAAGAAGGGGATGCACTTTAGGGAAGGGAACTCTAGTTTATTCAGAATCTGTTCTTGTAAATTCTTAAAACTAAAATACTAAACTGAGCATAAGAACAATTAATTAAAAACATGTGTGTTATTGAATTTTATTACTTTGATTTTAACTTTAAAATAACTTTAAAATATTCATTGCCTGCATCATAAACTTTAAAATTGTAATTTTTTATTTTGAATTTGGTGCAATGAGCCTTAGGCACTTTAATCAATTTGAAAAACTGTTTCCTTCTCAGAGAAGGCATTTTTTTTAGTGTTTTTCATTAAAACTGTTTTCACATTGCATCTTCAATCTTTTTGAAATTATTAGCAATGTTTGTAATAAAGTCTTTTACATTTTTATATACTCAGCAGCTAATTTTTGGATGTTGCATTAATTTTACTGGTAATGTTCTTTAACTGCAATCTTTTTCTTTCAAAATTTTTGGGGGTCATTTTAGAAATATAAAGAGTAAAAAACTTTTCTTCTAGTAAACTACTAAATACATTTTTTAGACATTGATTTTCTCACTAGAGCTTAAATGAGTGCTTCCTTTTCAATCAGATTTGAATGGTAGTTAAATGATATCTTTATTCAAGTCGACTTTACTTAAAATTCATGTTTTATATATTGTTGGAATGGTTGTTTTGATAGAGTTAATTGTAAAAGATTGTAAGGAAATTTAATATCAACCTTAACTATACAATCATACAATAAGGACTTCACTCATTATCAAACATTTTTCAAAGTTGCCCTTAACAGTGACATATATTTCAGAAAAATGGACCAAAAATGGAAATTTTTATTCAATTAGAGCAAATGAAACAAAATTTTGAAACTTAGTATAATACTACTAGTATAATATAATATAAAAACACAGCAATAGGTTTTTTAATACATAAATTTTACAAATCTTTTGCTGTATGGCATATCCCAAAACCCCCACACACATTTCTCTCCCTCGACTGAAGTCGTATTCGGTGAAAAACTGGGACCACTGATGCTATCTATTCGGAAAATAGTGAATTAAGTATCCTGAGATAGAAACAAACTCAGCTTGGGCTTCAAAAAATATAAATGTTAATTTTTCTCCTGCCCGAAGTCAGTTCGGGCATCACAAATAATGCACATAGTAGTTGCCCGAGCTGAATTCAGGTGACATTGGCAAGGGTCTAAAACTCTTGCCATTTTCCTTGTTTTGATTGTTTACTTTAAACTATACTATAACTATAAACTATACTATAACTATAAACTATACTATAACTATAAACTATTAACTATAAACTAAACTATACTTTATAAACTATACTTTAAACTATTACTATTTATAGAAATTAAAAAGAGCTATTTAGGATGTAAATTGCTGTCAGAGTTAGGTGAAGTGAATTTTCGGCTTGAGGTAGATTACAATGACTTATATGTGTTGAAGGCAGTCTAAGAATTCGAAAAATATCTTATGTTTGGTGTTTATCTTTAAATAGTGTGTTTAGTTTTAGTTTTTCAGTGTTCATAATTTTCAGAATTCATGATGGTTTAAAGCATTTTCAATGCTAAAGCAGTTTAATTTTTTAGGTTCACCTTTTGAGATTAATTGCTACATTGGTTGTACTAGAGGATACAGTTTTATCTCAAAATGGCGCAGATAGAGATGTGATAAATGGCTCTGGAACAAAAAATGGTGATAATACTGAAAAGAAAACAAGTACAGGCTATACATCAGTTGCAAAGCCTAGCACAACACAGCCTTCAACATCTTCTTCCAAATTTCAGCCTGGTAACAATGATGTTTAAGTTGCCATTCTTTTTTTTTTTTTTTTTTTTTTTTTTTTTTTTTTTTTTTTTTTTTTTTTAATCTTAACCCTGTAGGACCTCAATTTATTTCATCATTATAATTTATTTAAAATTACAATTTTTTTTAAAGGTGTTCCAGTTCCATGTCAGTCTATGTTTCTAAGTGCTGTTTTAACTGCTTTGCGCCAAGATCATCATGCTCATTTGCATATACATTGGTTGTCTTTAGTTACATCTGCCTTACCATTTCTTGGGAGATGGCTACCTAGACTGATCATGACTGTTGTCAACCAGCTTTGCACAAATTTAGAAAATATTATGAAACTTTATTGGAACCCTTCTACAAATAAGTAAGTAACTAATATTTGTGCATACATAACCAATCATATGAGTAAAACAATCCATTTTATTATGAAATTTTTACATTATTAAGTATTGTTTGAATTTGAGTAATTTTTGCTCAAGGGTGTTTAATCCTTAAATTTACTATCTCTATTTGATTTGAAAGATATGATAATTAAGTTTATTATGCTTTTATCTACTCATCCTTTATACTTTTCAAAATATATAGGAAAAGTTGTTTTGTAAGTAATAGTCGCTCTAAAATTTGGTAAGATTTACAGGCAATGACAATCTTAATCAAGCAAAAGTCTATGAGTTAAAACATTCGGATAATAAAATAGTTAAAATTGGTAGCATTAAGTTTAAATATAGTTTTTTTGTTTAAACTTACAATGCATATGATTTTGGATATGACCAAAGTAGCACATATCTGAAAAACGATATCCTAAAAACACAGCTTCAAACGTTGTACAATATTGTAAGCGAAATATTGCGCAATATAAAACCTGAAGAGATATTTCTCGATATTTTAAAAAACGCTTTGGAATGTTGATCTATATCTCTCAGCATTTACAAACGTTGTGGAATTGTCGATCAACATTGTCAACACGATATTCGAGAAACAAATGCTGTAGAATGTTGGTCATCATCACGGTTGCGTTATCTGGAAGAAAAAAAATAGTGTTTGATAAATTTTCAGACCTATTTGTACACCAGAAAAAAGAGAAAACTGGTAATAAAACCCCTTCTAGCTAGTTTTCAAAAGAAATAAAATATCCTTCATTCAAAAGTTTTTCTCAGTTATTACATATATACTTACATTTGAAAACTTTTACAGCCCCCATTTTTTAAAAGGGATTAATAAAGCTTTTCCTATTATAAACTATCACCATTTTTTACTTTCTTCTGTATATGAATCTGTCCTATATATATATGATAACTTTTAATTAGTCTTGGTAGTCAAGGATATTTTTTTCTCATTCCTGAAAATAAGGCAGCTATGATATGGCTTTGCTTATAGTTTTTTCTCTATTCCAGGATACAAGCAGCCCTGTTATAATTTTAATTTGCCATTTCTTTTAGCAATTATTGTGATAATAAAAACATTAATTAAAATGAAACCAAATCACTACAATAATTTTTTCCACTTTTTTTTTTTGCTTTTCATTGAAATTTAATTTCATAACTTTATTTTTATAGTACCTAAAAATATTTCTTCTTTAAAAGAAAAAGAATTCTGAAAAAGCAAGAATTTGTAACTGAAGCTAGGGAGAAAAGTACTGTGTGGGAAGAAAAACGCCAAAAATATTTTATGCGTGCTTTAATGTTCATGTTCTATTTGTTTGGATTAAACCTAGGTACTAAATCAGTTTTTAAAAAAGCCCCTTGTTAGAAAAAAAAATAGAAGAAAATTTTCTTTAAATAGTAGCCACAATTCTCAATTAAAACATATTTTTTCTTTTTCAAATAAATTTTTTTTTATAAGTCAAGTAGCTAAATTTTGCACAAGTAGGCAAATGCTTATAAGTTAATGCAAAACACAAGTTTTTATCAAGGCCTCTAAAATTATGAAAAAATTTGCCTTTGGTAATAGGAAAATTTTATTGATGTCAGATATTTGTTAGGGATCACTAGTAAGTCACATAATTTAATTATGTTTGAAATAATGTTTTCATTTAATTTTACTGAACGTATTTTGCTTATGAGAGATAATGCATGAAAATTATATTATATATTTTCCTAATCAAACAGATGAAATACATTAGCATTTGAAAGGGGAAGTATTTAAAAAATGATCTGTTACTGTCAATTGCATTGATACTATTCAGATAAAAAAAACCTTTAGCTTGAGAGAACACAAATTATTTGTATTTTATCCAATAATATCTATAATTAATAACACACATGTAATATAATTTACTAAAGCATCAAATTTTATAGTAAACCATGAAAATTAAGGGGAAAAAAAACATTGTAACAGCAGCGCTCACTTAAGATATTTACCAATGATAAGCATATAAGTACCAAAGACAATTTTTGGCAGTTATTAAGACAATGGGAAAAAATATCTATATATTATCTCCATCTCATGTGCATTGTCATCATATTATAGATGGATGCCAACCTGGAAGTTACAGCTTCCTACAATATTTAAAGTAACAGCTTAACGCAATGTTTGGAGCAATACGAAATAACATATCAAAGTTACTCAATAAGTTAAATTTTGCTCGCAATTAAATTTGATAAAAATGAATAAAAAAACATTCTTAAGTTAAAAATAATAATAAATAAATTCAAACTTGAAACTATTGTATGCTGGCATTATTAACCTTCAAAAGCAGTTAATGTTTCACCTCAATGCTAAGTGCAAACATATTGTTCTTTTTCATACTCATTTTTCTTTTAATGTCATTTTGTGCTAAATACAAAGCAAGATTAAATTATTAGATATTTAACTCAGTTAAATAATTAAATACTTTCTTAGTAATTCTTAGTGAATTTTGCATAATATTCCAAATAAAAGTATATGTTTTATCAGGGATATGCTGAATTCCAATCTAAATGTTTATAAACTATAAAAGCAATTCTATATTTACTTTCTATAACTCAATGGTGGCCTTCCAAATGAACAAAATTCAATTGATGTGTTCATATTTTAATAATAAATTACGAATTTAAGGAAATATGTAGGAAAAAAACATGCATAGTTTATGTATTCACTTTTTAGCACTATTGTACAATAGAAATTATTTTTCTAAAGAAAAATTGAAAAACTTGTTTATATATTTAAATTCATAAAATTTGAATTTATTTTACTGTGCAAGATTACTTCAAGTTCAAAGTAAGAATCACATATTTACTGTAAGGGAAGCTGGAAGTAAAATTTTTGCTATTTGTTTTTATTACAAATTTACCTGTTCAACTATTGTTTTCTTAGTATATTTTATTCCGCAAAATATCACAGCTAAATTTTGAAAAACTTAAAAAGTTGGTGTATGAACAATTATGATCTCTAATTATATTAAAACTCTTCACTTTAAATAGTAATTTTACTAGTATATTTAAATTGTGTCAAGAGATTTCAAATGTCTTGAGGACAGTCTAATATAAAGTCTAGAAGTGGCCGTGGCAGATGCACCGCGAGGATCCAGAACAAGACAAAACTGATGTTGAGGACAACCCATGACTTATATAAGAAAAGTACTGCATCCATTGCGTCATAATCGTCAAGACCATCTTAATGTCTCTTGATATTTCAAACGTCAGCAATCAAATTAAAATCTTACCAACTTTTTATCTGCATATTAATTTGCAGAGAGAAATAAATGTTTTGTAAATTTACAAATACTTATTTTTTTTGTCTATATCACCTGTATCCAAAAAATGCTTTAATATTTGTTTATTTTATGCCATGATGCATTTTATTTATAGATGTTGTAAAAGTTTAAGGAAATATATTTGGTTCTAGATTTGATGTTGAATTAAATATTTTTAATTCTCTATGTTTTTATAAAAACATAACACATTGCTGTTTTGCTTTTTTTTAAATTTTTTCTGCCTTTACCCATGATTTTTTATGTATATATATTCTTAAAAATTTTTTTTTAGTTCTGTAAAAGGAGAAAAAGACAATTTAGTAAAGCTATCGATGCCTCCTGATTATCTTATAACTCTTATTGAAGGATTGACAACATTGTGCCATTATTGCTTATTAGAGTGTCCTGCTCCTCTTTTATCTCCTTTGAACCAACCACCATTACCACCTGTTCCATCTCAACCATATGCACCTGGAACTAGTGCTTCACAAATCATATCAAATCTCATCCATGTATTTTCCACTTCATCAAATCAAAAAGTATGACTTTAAATTCTTATTAAATTGCAGAGTTTTTGCACTTTTGTACATTTAAGAATTTAAATTCACAATTAAAATAGAATGCAGCAAATTTTCGATAGCTTAATGTGTATTGAGCTATATTTATACTTAAATTATTTTGGATTTTCTTTGTTTGAAATTGGCAAAAATAAATTAATAAATAAATAAAAAATAAAATATACCTGAAATTTAAAAAAAAAAAAATATTATATAAGAGTGTAAGCAAATTATTACTTTTAAATTATTATTAAAATTTGAAAATTTAAGTTCATTTAGTTAAATAATGTAGTCAATGTTATATCCTTTAATATTTATAGAAGGAGCAAATTGATGAAAGAGGTGTTTAACAAGTAATTTTGAGGTTCTTTTTAAAATTCTTCAAAAATGTTTTAAGTAAAATCACAAGTTTTAAGCTTATAATGGATCTTAAAATTCTTCATACTTCCACACATCTATATCATGATGCTAATATATCTATTAGTTTTATAATACTTTTTACAGACTTCTTATAGTGTCATAAAACAAACTAATATATGTTTTTTTTTCATTCACGACTCCATTATTTTTAAAACATTAAATTCCTTTACCATCAATTTAATCTTAAATTATTATCGTGACATAATTGGTATCTTTCAGCATGTTAGCACATAAAAATGCATTGTCCTCATTCTGCATGTCTTTAATAAAATTAACGTAAGAATTTTTTAAGATTTAATTTTTCCTATATTTATTTCAGAAAGCTACTATGTACAAATAAGATTGACTTTTATATTTTCATTTAATTTTTTTTAGTTTATATCTATCTATATTTATATACATACAGGGTGTCCCAGAATGTCTTGTGCAAATTTGGAGAGGAGGTAGAAAACATCATTGGGAGTCATAATTATAAGGGAAAGCATGGGCGGTAATAAATTGGTGGCGCTGTATGTGAACTCTCAAAGTCGACATATATAGCTTCATTACAGATGCCGACTGCCTGTGTTCAACATGAATTCCTCTATGGTCTAGCCAACGAAAATGGACATGTTGTTTGGTTTCATTGGGAAAGATATCCAACAAGGCACCGACAAATCATCAAATGTTCGCATCAATGCATCAGAATCTTGCAAAACGTGGATCCTTCACTACCAGGATTGAAGGTATTGGGCAGGTGCCAACTACATAAACACCCATATTCGAAGAGGGTCTGTTATTTGCTGTGGACCAAAATCCTGGTACCAGCAGTGTATTGACACTTGAAGTTGGTACTGAAGCATCTTGATCAATTGTCCATCGAAGCCCTACGTCCCTTTAATGTTTAGAGAGTTCAGTTATTACAGCCGGATAATCACCTGCTACGTGTCTGGTCAATTCGAATTCTGCACCCAGCTCGCACCGACCACAGTGCTGATGTAAAATGTCCTCAGTGGTAGATTGATCATGGGTTAGAGTCCCCTTGTCAAACTAACGGTGGGAGGTGTTCGTGGTTTTCCTCTCCATTTAATGCAAAGCGGGGTTGTTCCATCAAAAAGTCTTCCATGAAGGGGACATTTCTCCCAATACTTGATTCTGGAGTTCCCTTGTCTTCTGGATTCGGTTCAAAATTACAAGATTACGGCATTGCACATTGGCAGCCCTAACCTCGAAAATTGGGTTGGATGTTTAACAATGGTTATGAAATAAAATATAAATGTGCACATGTGGGCCCTAAACAACCTACAAAGAACTCAAACACGAGCTGCACAACAGCCCTTCACTGTTAATTTGTGTTCAGATATCATGGAGGACAATTCAATCAGGCCATACATATTACCACCTCAATTGGATACTCACACTGGATCTCGTCTATCTTCAGAAAGTATTTTCGGAAATGCTGAGCAATGTGTTCGCACATGATCAGTGTGGAATGTGGATTTAGCACCACAGGGTGCGATCTCATTATGGAAGGTGTGTAGGAAACCATTTAGACTGGACATTTGGAAGCAGTTAGGTTGGGCCTGGTGGTCCCGTTGTTTGGCCTCACAGATCACCTGATTTATATCTTCTTGATTTTTTCTCAGAGGTGCCACGAAAAGTATTGTCTACAGCAGTGGTGCGCAAACTTTTTTCGACTGCGACCCCTTTTGTAGAGAGAAAATTTTTGGCGACCCCTAGAGATAAATGTTCACAAATATGATGTATATTTCGCGCATTTCTTTTGTTTCATCGAATAAAAACATCATCATACTTTACTCATATTAATTTTATTTATAGTTTTAAAAAAATACTTTTTGTATAACACAAAAATCAGCAAATTGCCCTTTAATGAGATGTATGTGGCTGCAAGTTTCTAATTATCTCATAGATGTTTGGATGTATGTTGCTAATTGCAATTCGCATATCATCTTCAGGGTTTAAACGCGAGCGGTATTTAGTTTTTATTGAAACTAGTTTGCTAAATCCAGTTTCACATAAATACGTTGATGCAAATTGTATTAACACTCTGATGGCATTCTTGCATAAAACGGGATAGTGTTTTTCCACGGATAGCCAAAATTTTTGGCAAGGCTGAGTCTTAAACTGATTTCGAAGAGTATAATCACTAATTAGATCTATCAATTGCTCTTTCTCACTAATTTGAAGAGTTGAACTGCATATGTCAAAGGAAAATGGAGCACGAATCCAACCAAGATTGTTTTCAGGAAAATCCTCGAATCTTCTCGAAAATTTTTTCTTTAACTTTTCAATGTGACTGGAAATGATGTTTTTAAATGTAAATATAATTATATTATTTTCCTTGATAAGATCGTTAAAGCAAGGGAACATGTCGGTGTTGTTTTTATTCAGTTCAGTTTGCCAGAGACTAAACTTATTCTTAAAAGCTTGAATTTTACTGGCTGTAGTTATGATAGTTGAATTCTCACTCTGCAAGCTCAAATTTAAGTCGTTAAGTTTTTCGAAAATATCAACTAAATAGCTCAGCTTCCCTAGCCAAACTTCATTGATATAATAACTTGCCAATCTATGTTTCTTTTCGATTAAAAACATGTACACTTCATTTCTTAAATCAAATATCCGTCGTAGTATTTTCCCACGTGAAAGCCATCTGACTTCGGTGTGTAACAGTAATCTCTCATACGTTGAGCCCATCTCATTGCAAAGTATTGAAAAGAGACGGCTGTTGTGGCTGTTGCATTTAATGTAGTTAATTGAACTAACAGCGTCTTGTAATACGTTGTGCAACTCTTCATCCATATCTTTTGCAACAAGAGCTTGCCGATGAATCATACAGTGATTAAATACCATATGAGGCGCCACCTTCTGAATTAAGCCTCTGAGCCCTTTATTCGAACCTGTTAATGCTGCAGCACCATCAGTACAAACCGCAACACAGTTTGCGCAGGTGGACTTTGTTTCAAAATATTCATTTATTACTTCGAATATTTTTTCTCCAGTTGTTTTTCCTTCCAAACTTTTGCAACATAAAAACGTTTCTGTTATATCTTCATTATTATCATCTATTAGTAATATCGGTAGTCTCGTCCAGTTGTAAAGCAAATACAGATGAATTTTGTATGCATTTTATGACTTCTGACTCGATATTTCGTGACATTTCGGAAATTCGCTGAGGCACGGTATCTCTTGCTAATGGTATTGTTTTTAGTTCATTTCCATATTTATCGCCATGCTTATGATGTCATCTTAGTTGCTGCAGGAAGGATAAAGGATTCTCCAATTGTATGGGGTTTCATTGTTTTTCCTATTAGATAAGAAGCTTTTAAAGAAGCTCGTAATGCTTTCTGAGGTATTGTTGTAAATTTCTTTAAATGTGCACTTTGAATTTTCAGATTTTCAGCTCGTCTTTGAAAAAAATCGGCATGCTTATTTTGAAGTTCTTTATGTTTAGTTTCCAGGTGCTTTTTTAATTTAGCTGGTTTCATGCTCTCATTTGCTAATTTTCCGTTGCAAATGACACTTATCGGACGTTCTTCATCATCAACAACACAAAATGTAAAACCATACTTAATAAATTCCTCATTGTATTTTCTTATTTTTTTAGATCGGGAATTTAGTTCAGTATTTTGCGACTCCTCATCAGTATTTGTTCGTTTGTTAGCTAAACATGTACCTGGTGTACGTATTACCCATTTATCCATTATGAAGAAAGGGGTTAAATTATTTAATCTAAAACAAGTAATATATAAAATTTTATCATATTTTTTCGAGAAATTCAATAAAATTAACAGAGATCTTTCTCTAATGATAGTACATACCTAATAACAAAGAGTAGCAAAGCCCAATAAAAATATAAAAAATTAAAATTACACTGTGTGGTTAAGTATTACTTCAATACTTATTGAATAAATGAGCAAGATCTAGCATCTCGCAAACGCATTTAATGACAACCTAACGAGATACACAAGCTGAAACTAAACATAAATGCAAACTGAAACTAAAACTAAACAGTTAATACACAGTCACAGTTAATCTGGCTGATGCCACATGTACAACGTCGCATGATGAAACTCGAGGATAAACTAAAACAATTGCAGTCCAACTGCTACATGCTACAATTTCATACGAACACTTCACGTCTTCACTCTGACTATCAGATACACTGCGTACCTCGCCATCTGATTGGCTGATCACGGAAATGAATTTTTGCCCTTTCCCTGCGGTTAACGTCTAGTCACACAGGCGCTTTTCAGTAAAACTGACGAATTACTGCGAAGAGGGATCTATCTACCGGAGTGAAAAACCTGCGTCTTCACATTTTACATACATTACGCATTACGGTCAAAGAAAGAGTGGACAGCATGAAATTTCAATTAAACAGTGAGTGACGGCGCTTCACTCTTTATATTTACACTGTATGGTATGCAACATGCAGGGATAATTCATTTCATAAAAATTTGGCGACCCCCACAGGGGTGCGCGCCTGTGGGGGTCGCCAAAGGCGCCACCCCTAGTTTGCGCACCACTGGTCTACAGCATGCTGTAAATTCTAAAATGGACTTGGTGTGACGAATCTCCATCACTGCCGCTAAGATCAGTGAAATGCCAGGTGCCTTTAAAAATATTTGCCAATTTATATCGCATAGGTGCATCAAAGCCAATGGGCACAATTTCAAACACTCCCTGTGATACTTGTATGTCATTTTGCTAGCATTTTTAAATTTAGAAAAATGAGAAATTTGAAAATTACAGCTTGATAAAAATGGATAGTTTTATTTTGTAAATAATTTTGAAATAGGTTTTAAAATAATTTTATTTATAATGAATCATTAAATATTAATTTAATATTTTCATATTTATTTTTTTGTTTTTACTCTTTTTTCTTTATTTATTATAGTAGAATATAAAATAAAAGGTCATGTTAGGTGAAATGAGTGCAAAAAGCATGTTTCTATATTTTCAAGTGAACAAAAACACAAATCAAAATATTTCATCTGTAGTTATTTTCATTAATTATTTTAAATTTAAGTGAAAAATAGACTTTATCATATTGTCTCTTTATTAATAGCATTATAGTAAAAATAGTTTTTGTTAACTAATTGAAATTTAAACCAAGTGTTTGACACATCATATCCTGTTTTGCACCTCGTATCACATTAAACCCTACATTCAATTCAATTGAAATATAAACTGAGATTCTATGATTTGTGTATATTTATTTTGTACAAAATCATTTGTTTTCAAAAATATAAACTGTTTTTGTATACTTGTTCTTTCATATAAATCAAATAATTTTATTTAAAAAAATATCAAAAATATTAAAGAAATATTATATCTCTCTCCTTTTAATTTTTTAAAGGATATATCTGGTTGTGAATCTGGCAATGCCTTGGATCCTATTCTTTCTGCACGAAGAGTTCTTCTTAGCAATTTGCCAAGAGTTATTTCTAGCATGGCATCAGTTTTTCGCATTGTTACTGAAGTTGATAAGCAAAACTCTCACAAGGAATGGTGGATAATGGGCACACCAAAGGTTAGATTTCTTAAAATAATTGAAAACAAATTTAATTTTTAAAGCAATTTTGCTTTGATTATTTCTCTGCATTAAAAAATTGAAATTAGGCATAATGAAAGGGCCACATTTGTTCATTTACTAAACATAAGAGTTTTTTTTTTTAAATTTCAATATGTTTGAAAGTTATTGTTATTTTAAGTTCTATTTTGTGACTTTTTTAAAATATTTATTTGCTTTGCAGCTCAAAATCTATAAAACTTGGAAACTTGAAATTACAAAAGCATGTAAAATAATGTACTAAAAGTTCGATGGAATAAAAAATAATTACAATTCAATTGTTAATTTGAGAGTAACTGTTAAACTTGTAATACATATACTATGTTATGCTGTATGTGTTATATGTATGTTATATACAAATACTATGTTACATACACTATGATCGATCCTTGATGTGTGTTACCTTGGCTGCCCTGATATTCTTTAATTTCCACACAGGAGCAGACACGATGCAACTAAATTCATTATTGCATCTACTTTCTATGCATCTAATTATTATCATGTATTATTATCATGTAACTTCCTAAATTTAAAGTTTATAAAATTTTGAGATCATTACTGAAAGTTTGAAATATTACGATTAGTTTGTGACTTTGAGGGGTTCTGCAATTTCTTGGTATTAACATTAAACTTTCAAAACTTTTAAGTTATTACTGAATCTTAAACTAAAACTTTAAGTGGTAATTTTCCGTAGGAATATTTGGTGTTAAAAATTTGTAACTTCAGTTAGTCAAGTGTACAAATATTATGTAACAGAAAATATTTTCTAAATTTGATGACTTTTCTATTATTTGAAAAACAAGTTTAGTAAAGCTTTTTTTTTCAAATAATTGAAAAAATTTAATTTCAAAATGTTTTAGTGCTTTACATTGATACTAATGATGTCTAGTGTTTAAAAGGTGATAATAGTAATTCTATTTCAATTTAAAATTTTGAAAGTATACCTTGTATGATTGAAATTTAATTTAAATGTAATTTAATTTAAATGTAAATATTTGAATTTTTGGTACTGGATAAAGTAATCAGGTAGTTTTAAATTTAATGAGGACGTTTTCATATTCTATCAAATAAAATGTTAAACTTGAGGATTTGTTGAAAATTTAAATTTTATGTGAGTGCTTGTTGAAATTAGAAATATAATTTAATGATCAGAATTTTCATTTTAATCTCCATCTATGTAAGGCTGAAGTTTTAAGTGAAAATTTCTTGGTAATATTAAATTAATGTGCAAAATTATACATGTATAGAATTAGTTAAATAAATTCTCTTTGACTCTGATAAATAAAATAAAGGTGTGATGAATTAGTTACATAAATTTTTTCTAATTCATGTTAAGTTTAATTATGAAATTCAGTGAGTTAATAACCTAAATTTATCTAATTCATGTATAGTATGTAGTAAGTTAATTATGTTTAACCAGAGTCTTGGGGAATCTGTTTTGACAGCCTATGGGTAATCATTGTATGGAATGTCTACAATGTCTGAGCATAAGTAGTAAATTTTTAAATTTAGGTATTTGATGCATGGTACTCTCTTGGTGTTTTCTTATAATATGTTATTAGATAATGGCTGTGGCTTCCATTTAGAGTAAGTTAGACTAAGTACTATGAGTAAATTATAAACTAGAGCTTTACTATCCATGATATAAAGTTTTTGGTAGAGTGTATTAATGGAAGGATTCTATGAAATTTAAAGATTATGACATATGACTTACTTGTTTTTGGAGTATGTACTTATGGTTGTGCATTTAAATATAAGGATTATATAAAAGTCTTATAAAATAGGATGTTGTTAATTTCAAATTTTAATTTCTTTACTTTTGCTGCAACAAATTTCAGACTACAGAGTATGGAAAATAATGATCTAATTGTGTTTTTCTCTTAACGTTTGTAATGAATTTTTTGGGAATCTCATGTGATGCAACTTAGAATATGTTTTTATATTTTGAAAGTAAAATGTTCTGTGTTTTTGTGGAAAGTAAAGTAAAAGTTTAAGAAGAAATAAACAATGATGATTGAGAATCAATTACTGGGGTTGGTGAGCAGAGCATCCTACTTTATTTAAAAATTCCGGTTTAGTGTTATAATGTGCAATCACTTTTTTTTGTAATACTGAAATTGAGTAGCAAAACTGTTACAAAACTCCCTGTGCAAATCTCTTAGTTGTCATCTTTATTTAATTTAATTAAAGAATTAGAACCTCTTTAATTAAATTGTGTTTTCATTATTTTGTGTTACAATTATTTTTCAATTCTATCTTCATGCAACAATATAAGGGGTAGAACATAATTATAAGGGCTAGAGAATACTTTTAATCTTTCCATTTAGTAGTATTTAGCTGTAATTTTTGTGGAGAAAATTTATTAAGCATGATAAGGAATTTTGTCTTTTTTATTTTTTGAAAAAAAAAAAAAATATTATGAACGGCTACCTAAACTAAGGAAAAAGCTCAAATAAAAGTTTATTTTTAGTTGATATTTTAAATATTATTTTAATATCAAAAAAATTAGTTATTTATAAAATTATTTTATTTTCTCAGTTAATTATTTTTGTTTTATAAAATTAATTAAAATTTGTTTCAGGGTAAAAAGCAATGCATATTTGTATTAAATTAAAAATAATGTTAATCAAATTATTTTGTTAAAGTGAAAATTGAGAGTTCATGATTAAATAACTTCTTTTTCTTCTTTTTTACAAAAAGTTTTTTTTCCTAATGTATGTGAAATATGGATGAATTGAAGAATCTCTCATGAACAATAATAAAGTATAGTAGTATACAAATAGTACTATACAAAATTGGATAGTGGTACACTTTTAGAGAATTTTAAAACAAGTAAAACATAAAAAATAATAAAAGAAATATAATAAAGTAAGGTAAGGAAAACTGAAATAAACTTTTAAAAATAGAAAAATTTAAAGCGTCTTCTTCACTATCTGAAAATTGTAAGTAGGTTTAGCAAACTTTTAGAGAAAGAAGAATTAAGAACTAAGTTATTTCTTACTAATTAAAGAAATATAAATTATTAGAGAAAAATATAAGCATAATCGCTATAGAAGATCTATACAACACAATTATGTAAACCACATTAACCTTGCAATCTCTAAAATAAACAAAAATTTATAAATTTGTTGGATTTATTTCTTAATGTTTTAATAATTTTTTTTTGACAATAGTAAATACCTAAATGCATATTTTGTAGTTTTAAGCATTTGAAAATTATTTTAAAGCATTGTTATTGATCTGTTCCAATATATATTGCCATGTACAGTAGGTAAAATTAATATAATATTAGGAGTAACCAAACAGAAAAGTACATGTTTAAGTTGATAACATTCCCCTTTTCAAGTTATATTTAAGTTGTTTTAATTTTTTTTGTGTGCACATCATTTACTTAAATATTATACAGCTCTGCATCACAACCCATCATTTAAATATTATATGGATTTATTTAGTGTTAATTTATAATATTTTCAGGTTGTAAAGCAACATATTTTGAGTTTTCTCAGCCCTATCTCTTTAAATCACGGACCTCATTTTATAGCAGCTATAGCAGTTGTCTGGCATGAAAATAAGAACAAAAATGGTACTCAAATTAGAAAAGTAAGTGAAGAAGAAATTTTAATCTCTCAGCTTTAAAATTTTTGAAATTTATTTAAAAAGAACATCCTTCCCCCCCCCCCAATTTTTTTTTTTAATATTAAATTAATCAAAAAAAATTATTATTAACACTAATTTGAATTAAATTTACAAAAATATTTTGCTTAGCAGAGGTAAAGTATTAAAATAAATATTTATCACTCTAGATTTTTCAAAAAATGGAAAAGTTATGAATTTTGTAATTAAAAAAGCATGTGGGTTGGATTTCAAATTTGAAGCATTTTTGATGTCTCACAGAAGAATATTTTTCATTATGAAGTGTAATATCCTATTGATTTAGATGTTTGTGGTTTCTAAAAACACATGCAATTAAGAGTAACTATGTATAATATTATAAGAATTTATCAAATGCTTTATTTTCTATAAATTTTTAACCAAGCACTATCCTAAAAAATAAGCTATCCAAAACAATTAAGTAAAATTTTTTTTTTATACTTTTCCAATTTCTATTATGTAAAATAGTTTCAGAACAATTATATGTTTCAAGAAATTCATTTTATAACAAGTCTAGAAGATATCTTTGAATTTTTAAAAATTTTCTTGATGCATATTAATTGTTTTGTTTTGTCCAAGAAAACTATCCAGTCTGTTATCAAGGAAAATCATTTTTAGAATTACTCAGTAGATGATTCTAGTTTTTTTAATATTGCTTTGAGAATTCAGTTTGTGGAAACAATTATTTTAAAAAACAATCTTAAGATTCACGGGGAATTAAAAATATGTCGATATTAAGTGGCGCCCATTTTGTAGGAGTGTCCATAACAGGTGCATATATATATATATA